>NC_133106.1:23636078-23949388 GCF_022965805.1 Primulina eburnea | reverse complement strand
ACCAAGGACCAAGGGCTGAGACGATGTACCATTCCCTACATCAAGATGTAATTGTCTAACCACATAAAACGAAAACATACTTGGGAGTTTAAAGAGAAAATGTGTAAGCAATATCCCTACTTTTTTTAAGATCAAGCCAACTCATGTTTCGAGGACGAAACATCTAATAAAGAGGGATGGATGTGAGAACCACAATTTGTGAGAATATAATTATTTATTTAATTATAGAGATGCATAAGATTGTATTTTCGGAATTTGGTATTATAGTAAGTAATAATATATTTGAAAATTTTAAATAATGCATGGTATTCAAAATTTTCTAGCCAATAAATATATTAAATTCGAAAATCCAGTGCAATATATTGAAAGATTTTGAAATGTAAGGCTAGAGTACAATCAAATTTGGAAGAAATAATACATGCAGAGTAACTTTTGCCCAATGAAGAAGCTAATAAATTCAATGCAATCTAGATACGTTATGAATCTGCACAAGAAAGCAGTCCATGTTCAACCACCCAAGCCAATATATTTTCGAAATTCATACAAACTTGGTACACAAGTTCTTCGAAAATATGGTAATGCAACGGTTATGGAAGAAATATCCTTGCAATCTCTAACTATGGAAGAAATATCAAATAAATGATGGTAAGATTTTTATCTTACCACCTATAAATACCCCACCTCATTCTCGAAAATTACACTTTAAAATTCACTATATGTTTCAAAAATTCTCCCCAAAGTGTTGCCAAATTTCGAGTCAAAATTCTGCAATTATCGAAGTGTTGCCCAGACATTGTCCGAGCACCTGCAGTGGTTCTTCGAGAATTTAGAACCAAGCCATCCATCTTCACGTTTTTTATTAATTTTGAGGTAAGCAAGCAGTTTATGTTTTAAAATAATTTATATACGAATTTTTACAGCTTGTTTTTGAAAGTTTTAGTCGAGCATTATTCTTCATCTTCCGCTTCTTGTGATACAATGCCAATGTTGTAGCACTGTGAAGATTCACCAAGACATGAGTGAGAATCCCAACATACGATAAGTTTATGGCGCCATTAAACGGTGGGATTGTAACCATTATATCGCCTCAACCCCTTGGTGTAGTAAAAACTAGGGACTGATATCAGTAAACCATAGATAGTAGATGAATCTCAGTGCTTATGTCAATGTTATGCTTACGTTTATGCTTATGATATATGTTAAACGAAATATGTTATGCATCATATGCTGTTTTCGAAGATCGTGAGTATTTGTTATGTAAGTGCTCGAACGGCTCCCGTTTACCGAGTGATGACCATATCACTCACCCATTACTCTATCGTTCCCAGATAAGTCAGAAGAGGAAATCGAGAAGATGAACAAGACCAATTTTGGGCTGGTAATAATATAAATCAAGAAGTTTGTTTTAGTTTGCGCTTATTTAAGTTTTTAATTCAAGTTATAAAAGCTTCCGCGGATTTTTATCGTTTTCAAAATTTATGTTGTAAAGACGATTCTATTTTATGGTATTTATAAAATAAACTAGTTTTAATTTCTACTGTACTATGAGACTTGTTGTTTGACAATCATGTGATTGTTTAACAAAGCCGGATGTTTACCTTCGGTATCGGACGTGACATTTAAAAGCAATTAACTAGAAGTACATACGTGCATCTGTCTGTATTATACATGTGAACAACTATCAATCACCAGTGATGTGTCACAACATTATCATTGTAAATTTGGAGGCCGGGATAGACACTATTCATTTTACCAACAGAACCTTCCGCTCACCCCACCCACTCCCAGAAATGGGAAAGAGAGAGAAATAAAACAAGGAAACAAAGTTGGCAAATATTCAGTCAAGATAGAATCTGTACCTTGATATTTCACTTGAATCCACGATCATATTGGTTGGATAGTTAACCTAGGTAAGGAAAATTCATTAAACAATTAAGTTGAGCTGAACACCAAATTAGTGAAGAATAAAATTATTGTTTTTAAATGGGAAAACCAAGCAAATGGACACAATAAAATTTACTCCGACCACCTTAATCTGTGCCGCTGGCACCATCCATTGACCACGAAGACCATTTGGTCCCAAAAGCGAATGCCTAGACAATGTTTCCTGCTTTGGAAGAGGTAAACCGAGAGACCTGCAAATTTAGCAACTATATCAGTTTCCGCAGCTTTCCATAACTGAAAAAGCAGTTTGATACAATTTTTTTCTCTCATATGTTATTTGCCCAGATGAAACTTGGTAATTAGATCATAGAAGATCAGGAGAAAGATATGCAAAAGCAGGTATCTAAAAAATATGACATCGCGGTAGATTTAGGAATGTAGCTGCATAGCAAATGCCAGCTCCACTTAGAAAAGTAAGACAATATCACAAAAAAACAAAACAATGGCGTCTAAAGGTACTATACACATGTCTGCCGACAAGAAAGCTAGATACCACGTATGAGAGAAACAAATACGTAAAGTCTAAACTTGTGCACGGCAACAAGCAGAAACTGTTTACAGATATATAACTCACACAATTGCTTCAAGCTCCCTAAAAACAGAACCATACTCTGATAATGCAATTTCTTACACGATTTTTCAATGAGTAATCACAGCATTATGTGTTTCTTTAAAAGGTACTAGCGAGAGCTATTGATTGCCGTGTTGAATACCCAAAATATAATCACGTTTCAGTTATGATAATGAATTAAGTAGAACTGGCTTAAATGCAGCAAGAAGATTTCAATAATTAATAATAGCAGAACTGCAAATGCCAGAGAAGAATGCTGAACACTCAGGTAAAAATGAAGCAATATTCTAGTTAACTGAATCATGGATCATTGATGAAAAACCACAAAAACTTATAGCTCGTTATATGGGAGAAATATCAAACAGCACTGCATATTTTTGTTGCAAACAACTACAACACAGCATAACATATCTTAAGATAATGCCATGAATATTTTCAAGAACCGACTCACAGTTTCTGGAGTTGCGAGTCAATCGAATTTGATGATGAGACTCCGGTGTACATGTTATTCTGCTTCATTGAAGATGAAGGTGCGGAGATGACCGGCAAAATATGAAGAAAAAAAATTACACAAGAACAAGGAAACACGATTATATACTAAATCATTATACCAAAACAAATGAACATATGATTAAATGGAACAAGTTAAATACTTTCCCATTCATAATATTAGTTTCTAGATTTTTTAAGTTATTCAAATGCATTAGAATCGGATCTTTATCAGTATTTTATTTATTTTAGGACTCTTTACCCTAATTGGCTTAGGACTATTACTTTAATTTTATAAGAACTATTATTATTCTAATTGCATTAGGACTAGAATTAGCACTATATTTAAGCATTTTGAATTCAGAAAAGGGAATTCAACCATTAAATATTTTTCCAGAATAATATTAGTTTATTTCAATTTTTTTTTTATAAGAAACTAATATATTGATAAATTGAAGATAAAGATTACATATAGTGGTGGACAAGCGATCCACAAAGGAGACTAGGAATTCGAAATGAGCCTAGTCTTAATAAAATCAGTAAATCAACACTTAATAAAACACCAATCCCTAACAAGATCTGATATTAACAAATGTTTAAACGCCGGAGTCGCTACTGTCCATCTTGCCACCCTGATCCTAACCGTTTCCCAAAGATTTTCTGAACTCTCTTCAATGCTGTTGAATATTCTGTTGTTGCGTTCCAGCCATATTGACCAAAATGAGCAATGAATAATGATGCTCCAGAAATGTTTTAGGCCCTTTCCTTTCAGGGAGCTATGTTCCATAAGGTACATATCTCTTGAGTATAGAGGAAAGGTCCATTCAAATCCCAAGTGTTGCATGACCTTGATCCATATACATCTCGAGTAGGAGCAGTGAATCAATATGTGATCCTGATTTTCGTCATGTTTTTTGCACAATACACACCACTGAGGACTTAAGGCGTTGTTTGGATTCCTTATCTGCACTCTGTCGTTCGTCTGCAATTTTCCCAACGCAACTATCCACGAGAACACTTTCACCTAATGTGGGATTGGCACTTTCCAAATAAGAGCAATGAATGGGAAAGTTGAAATGGGATTATTGTTGAAAAAAGAGGAATACAAAGAGTTGACAGAGAAAAGACCCGAAGAATCCCCTAACCAAACCCTGAAGTCCCTAACCCCCACACTCAAAGTAACTGAATGCAACACCCCAGATAGAGATGTGAATTCTACCAATTCAGCATCATTCAACCCTCTTCTAAAACGAACTTCCCACTGAAGTGAGTTTGCTAATCGTTTCGTTTGAAACACCGTTTGCACTCCACTAGAAGGAAGGAGAAAAATCGATAAATAAGCCAGAGCACACTTGCTATAGACCAGTAGACCAAAAACCAAACATAGATCAAACTAACGCAATAATCTCCTTCCACTTTGCAAGTAATGCTTTATACCTAAAATAAAAGTTGCAGGCAGAAAGAAAACTTATAACCAAAATGTTAATCTGAATACATCTTATTTAGTTACTTCATTTCCTCCAATACATTTCTACTTTACCAAAAAGCTGTTCCTTCTTAAATACATTTTCACTAAAATCCTGACCACAAGAATTTAATTTTATATTATATTTAACAAACCTTAAGCAGGAAAAAACAACAAATCCCATTCATATGAGGTACTAAAAACGAAAGATGCAAATATTTTGTTTCCAATTTCCATCCACTGCGTAATTTATTAAACAACTTTACATTTTATTTCTTGTACAGAAATAGTATTTTTGACGCATATGGCACCAGTTGTTCGGAAGTTAGTTTTTTTTTATTCTAGTCAAATACCCAAATAAAGTTAAATTACTGGAACCATTCTTAAATAAATGAAAAGAAATACGGCAAAAAAATTTGAGTTTATACTTCAAATCAACATCTTTGTACTTAGTTTCTTTTTCTACTTTCTCTCAAAGTGCAAACCAAAAGGATAATAATATGCACCTTGTTGGCATGGAAAAGGACAAGAAAATCATATTTAATACCTGTACATTACTGTAGCTTAAGGAAGCTTTATTATTCACAGAAAATGCATATGAAATTTTGTTTGGTCCATCAGTTTGATTCATTTGAGTTGTGGTATTAACTTCATCAAGTTCATCTAACCATTGCCGCACCTGTGGCTTTAGTTGTTCTAGCTCATCTAGAACATCAAACAATTTCTGCAACACCACAAAGAAATTCAACTGCTATCTCCAAGAGTCAACTGAACCAATGGTTTTCAGGTGAAACCTATTAGGACATTATACCTACCTTCTTATAAAAAGTTCTTTCTTTCAGACATAATGCCTGGTAATCACGATGGTAAGGTATAGTTTCAGACACCAAACTGTTCAAATTGAAAGCATCAACTCATAGCATTACAAACTAGAGAGATGTTCATAAATATAAGAAACAAACAAAAACACAAACAAACATTGCCGCCTTACCTCGAGTATCTGAGCAGTATCACATACAAGTCAATTAAAATTTTCTCTTCCCTATAAATATTCGCCTGCACAAAAAGCAAATTAATTAATCTTCCAAACAAGTTTGTCTTCACGCATCAACTGGTACGCGGAATGCCAAAACCCTTGACAAGGCTAAAAAATACCAACCACAATTAATCAATATAGAACTTTCGGCAAACAAAAAACAGATTTGGAAACAAAGGACCAAAAAATTAAAAATATTGTACTCTTAAACGAAGATACAAAAAGCAAATGCATAAACACATAATTCCAACAGAAATCACACACAAAACGATAAAACCAACGGCACGATCCGATCCATTTGGTACCATGGACGTAATTCTTTACTAGCATCTATCATAAGAAAAAAGGATGTAAAATCCGTTCTTTTTAACCGAAACACGTAGAAGGCTAATCGTATTTTGGTACCTGTTTGAGCAGAGTATCCGCGATGCGATAGTAATTGCGAAGAGAGATCCGATTGTCCACACCGATTTTACTCGTCATAACATTAAACGCCGCTCGCCTCATTTTCGCGGGTAGAAGCTGGGGATCCTCCCGTCGGGAATTGATTCTCCGACAAGCGGAAGAAGGGAGTTCGAAACAAAAATTCACAGAGCTTGCTTAGGACTTGAGGCCAAAGGGGCCGCGGTTAACGAAAGTGATGGGAAATCTAGAGAAAAGGGACTAAATCGTGATTTATTTAAAAAAAAAAAGATTCACAGCTCAATTTACGAAAATTTCCTTTTGTATAAGTGTAAATTAACTATTAATTTAAATTTTTAATATTAAATTCATTTAGTCGACTCTAGATTAAATTTTTCTTTCGAAAAAAAAAATGGTCGACCGAAGCGTTTCTGAACTTTACGTAGGTCGACCGAAGCTTGGTCGACCCAACATTCTGGTTTGGTCGACCCAAAAATAAGACAAATAGTTGGTCGACCCATATTAGAGACGGTTTTCTAATCTAAGCCGTCGCTATTTCAAATTTTGCGACAGTTTTATTAAACCGTCGCTAAAATCAGATCTGCGACAGTTTTATAACCGTCGCATTTGGCGATATTTTAAGATAAACCGTCGCTAATTAAAAACGATTAACTCATAACCTGTCGCAAATAGATTGTGTAGACCAATATTCTGCTTGGTCGACCCAAACATTTTGGGTAGACAAAACGATCCAGCAAAATGTTGGGTTGACCAAAGCTTGGTTTACTCAGAGAATGTTGCTTGGTCGACCCAACATTCTGGTTTGGTCGACCCAAAAATGAGGCAAATATTTGGTCGACCCAAATTAGCAAAACCGTCGCTATTTCAATATTGGCGACGGTTTTATTAAACCGTTGTGAAACTTCATATTGCGACGGTTAACTCATAACCGTCGCAAATAGATTGTGTAGACCAAATTTCTGCTTGGTCGACTCAAAAATTTTGGGTAGACCAAGCTCACCAAGCTCGATCCAGCAAAATGTTGGGTCGACCAAGCAAAGGTTGCTTTTGTGTCAACTCTTTTTCTGACACATGAATCCATAGATTTGACAAATATGACCAACCATAATTTTACAAGTATGTTCCATAATGTTACATGTTATGACATATGAGTCACAATTTCACAATTATGTTATATGTTTTGACATATGAATCACAATTTCACAACTATGTTATATGTTTTCACATATGAATCAGAATTTCACAACTATGTTACATGTTTTAATATATGAATCATAATTTCACAATTATGTTATATGTTTTAACATAATTTCACAATTATGTTATATGTTTTTTAACTTATGAATCATAATTTCACAACTATGTTACATGTTTTTACATATGGATCATGATTTCACAATTATGTTATATGTTTTTTAACATATGAATCATAATTACACAATTTTGACCAATGTTGCTCGACAATCGTAGATGTTTAATCCATTAATTGATTAATATATGAATCACATAATTTCACATGTATGTTTTATAATGTTACATGTTTTGACATATGAATCACAATTTCACAAGTATGTTACATATTTTAACATATGAATCACAATTATGTTATGTAACGTACCGTACTTTTACCATTCAAAATTTGCGGAAAAATTAAAAATTTTCTTAAACATAAAATCCATACGATTGTCACTCATCATTCATCATAATAATATTTGAAATCAACATCACCAACTAAAATTTTCTAACAACATACTTATTCAAAACGTCTCACAACCAACATAAAATCAGAGTATTTTAAACTTTTCATAAAAACATAAACTTAGTGGTCATCGGGTTTAGCCTTCCGCTCAGTCCAAGCCTGCCCCTTGGTCGCCACCTCCTGTCTCCTCCTCAACATACTCACCTGCATCGATCAAGTCTAGTGAGTCTAAAGACTCAACACGTATAAACTGGGAATAACGAGTACTACATAATAAAATCGCATGCATCTTTAAAATATAATATACATAACTCGAAACTTGAACTTGCATACTAAACTTGAGCATACGTACTTCATAATTTTCGCAGAGGATGTTTCAAAGCAAGTGACCCATAACATAATAATTGCCTGATCAGACATATCACAGTACTGGGCTGACAGGGACGTATCCACTGCCACATACATAAGATCTCCGTTCATAATTTAACGGGCTGGTTGGTCACCGTTCATAATTTAACGCTTTCCAACCTCGATCTAACCCGTTCATAATTTAACGGGTGGATTAGCCCCCGTTCATAATTTAACGCTTTCCAATCCTAACATAATTTGGTCACAAGACATTTAGCATACCTCAAATTTAAAATATTTTCTTTTTTTTTTGCACGTCAACACATACTTACTTGGTATTGAGGGATTCGTTGGATTTCGCTTGGGTCACTGCTGCACATACTAACATGAGTTCAAACACTTATCTTTTATAGCTTAGACGTAGGTATTCGAGCTCACCACCGCATTAAATAAATAACTTATGACATTCTAGATCACTCGAGACTTGATCTCGTTTAATAATCGTACTAAACCATGATATGGAATCCCAAAACAAATCATATGTTTTATATTCATAACCACAAAATATATCTTATATTTTATAGTCATAACCATAAAACACATCCTATATTTTATATAAAAAAATAAAAAAATTATTTTTTTATTTTTTATTTTTTTAAAGGGGGTATAGGGGTCCGGGTAGGGGTTCGGGTAGGCTCGAGAAAATCGAATTTTGAAGGAAAAATGGACACGGACTCCGTGTCGTGGTCCAGGAAAGGGTCCGTGTCGCCTCTGGACATGAAAATTCACGAAAATTCACTAACTTAATGATTCAATCTTCCAATGCAAGCATAAGGAACATGAACCAAAACATCAAGACTCATCCTAGGATGTATTACATTGATTCAAACCCGTACAAACATCCCAAACGTCCCCAGACAACACCAAGTAACTTCAATACAACAATAACCCGTAATTCTATATCGTTTCTCTTCCTACGACTTCTATTACATCCCAAACCAATCCTGACCCAAACGAACCACCAAATAACACCTAAAAACATCCCATAACATATCTAAATGCAGTAGCACAAGCCCGGCGATGCCCAACGAGGCCTGCAACTCAAAAACTTCAAAACATGATGAACATCATTTTCATTATATCGTAGGTTTGAGCAGTCACACAAAAACAACCATAACTCACTCGTTTCTTGTCCGAAAATTACGAATTTTATATCAAATCGAAGTTATCGAAAAGATCTACGTTTTATTTGTTGAAAATATTTCAGAAAACGAACCGAACTTTCACAGGAACCGAAATGACAGCAAAAACGTCTTTTGAGATCAAAAAGGTTTCAGAAATCGATTCAATGCATAATCGCTCAAACTTTGCTCATAATAATCAAACTTTCAGCATAACATACATCAAAATATCTAATATGACGAGATCGATGCAGCAAACGAAAGAATATACATGCCTTTGATGATTAAATAATACCGAAACGACGACACCGAAGCGGAGACGGAGCGAGAGACGATCCGGGACGAACGTGGCTCGTTTTTCTTGAAATAAACTCAACAAAATATTGCTGGAGATTTTCAGAGAGTGGACGTGCTCTTGGAAAGGAGAACTTGGGAGAGGGGAGTAGTGATGTGGAGATGGAAAGAAGAGAAGTTAAAGAAAACTTCCTTTCCCCTTAAGTCAAAAAGATTGAAAAACATGTGTGGGTGTGTATGTGCTTTACGTGTGTGAGTGTGTGTGAAAAAATGTTGGAGTATTTGAATATGTGTGTGTGGTGTGTAGTAAACCACATGATTAGTAATTATAAAATATGTGTTTAAATAAATAAATCATGCCAATTAAAATGTTAACAAATCAACAAATTAATAAAATTCTAATCCTATAATAAATTTACTAAATCCCCTATTGATAAACTTTAAAAGTTTAAAAATTCTAAAATAAATTAATATTTAAATTAGGCTTTAAAAATATTAAAACTTCATAAATCATTTAAAATGCCTCATACCTAACTTAAAATAAAATACCACATTAGAATTTACTAAAAAAAATCGTCCCGGTCTCCTTTCCTCGATCTCGCATCGAATAATCTCCTGAAACATAAAACTCGAGAAAATATTTTTAACATAGATCGATTAACCATAAATAATTAAAATAATAAAATTTCATAAATTAAATAAATGCATAGATTTTACGTATACTGATTTTGGGCATTACATGTTACATGTTTGAATATATAAATCACAATTACATAATCACATGTGTATTATGTTCTATAATGTTATATGTTTTAACTTATTATGTTACATGTTTTGACATATAAATCACAATTTCACAACCATGTTACATGTTTTAACATATGAATCACAATTTCAATTGAATTACATGTTTTAACATAAAAATCACAATTACATGTTTTAACATATGAATCACAATTATGTTACACGTTTTAATATATAAATCACAATTACATAATCACAAGTATAGTATGTTCTATAATGTTATATGTTTTAACTTATTATGTTACATGTTTTGACATATATATCACAATTTCACAACTATGTTACATGTTGTTACATATGAATCATGATTTCACAATTATGTTATATGTTTTTTAACATATAAATCATAATTACACAATTTTGACCAATGTTGCTCGACAATCGTAGATGTTTAATCCATTAATTGATTAATATATGAATCACATAATTTCACATGTATGTTTTATAATATTACATGTTTTAACATATGAATCACAATTTCACAAGTATGTTACATATTTTAACATATGAATCACAATTATGTTACATGTTTGAATATATAAATCACAATTACATAATCACATGTGTATTATGTTCTATAATGTTATATGTTTTAACTTATTATGTCACATGTTTTGACATATGAATCACAATTTCACAACTATGTTACATGTTTTAGCATATGAATCACAATTTCAATTGAATTACATGTTTTAACATAAAAAACACAATTATATGTTATCACAGTTTCAATTGAATTACATATTTTAACATAAAAATCACAATTACATGTTTTAACATATGAATCACAATTATGTTACATGTTTGAATATATAAATCATAATTACATAATCACAAGTATAGTATGTTCTATAATGTTATATGTTTTAACTTATTATGTTACATGTTTTGACATATAAATCACAATTTCACAACTATGTTACATGTTTTAACATAAAAATCACAATTATATGTTATCACAATTTCAATTGAATTACATGTTTTAACGTAAAAATCACAATTACATGTTTTAACATATGAATCACAATTATGTTACATGTTTGAATATATATAAATCACAATTACATAATCACAAGTATAGTATGTTCTATAATGTTATATGTTTTAACTTATTATGTTACATGTTTTAACATATGAATCACAATTTCAATTGAATTACATGTTTTAACATAAAAATCACAATTATATGTTATCACAATTTCAATTGAATTACATATTTTAACGTAAAAATCACAATTACATGTTTTAACATATGGATCATAATTTTACAACTATATTGCATGCTTTAACATATTAATCACAATTTCATTAAATAATATTACAAGATTGAACATATGAAACACATATTTAACTTGGGTCGACAAAGTAACATTTATGTACCAACTTGGGTCGACCCAAAGTTCCAGCCTTTTGAGTAGACCCAAAATTCCAGTCTTTTGGGTCGAAACATGTAACATTATAAAACATACATGTGAAAATATGTTATTCATATATTAATCAATTAATGGATTAAACATCTACGATTGTCGAGCAACATTTGTCAAAATTGTGTAATTATGATTCTTATGTTAAAAAACATATAACTTAATTCTGAAATTATGATTCATATGTTAAAACATGTAACGTAATTGTGAAATTGTGATATATATGTTAAAAAACATATAACATAATTGTGAAATTATGTTAAAACATATAACATAATTGTGAAATTATGATTCATATATTAAAACATGTAACATAGTTGTGAAATTCTGATTCATATGTGAAAACTTATAACATAATTGTGAAATTGTGACTCATATGCCATAACATGTAACATTATGGAACATGCCTGTGAAATTATGTGATTCATATGTTAAAAACATGCAACATTGGTCAAAATTTTGTAATTATCCGTCAAAATTAAGTAATTATCTTGGGTCGACCCAAAATGTTGGATCGACCAAGCAATGTATCTTCGGTCGACCAAACAACTACCTAAATTTGGGTCTACCCAACTTTTCTTGATCTACGCAAAAATCTGGGTAGACCAAGCTTTGGTCGGTCGACCCAACATTTTGGGTCGACCAAGCTGTTGGGTCGATCAAAGCTTGGTCTACCCAAAATGGTATACACATATTTGCGACGGTTATGAGTTAACCGTCGCTAAATGCGACGGTTGCAAAATCGTCGCTGATCTGTTTTTAGCGACGGTTTTATTAGAACCGTCGCAAATATTACGCTTTTCGTGTCGACCAAGCCAGAATGTTGGGTCGACCAACACCAAATTGGTCCACCACGAAAAATTTCTTCTTGGTCGACCGAGAAAAAAATTTGGTCGACCAATTTTTTTGGGTGGAAGAATAGATAGGCGGAGAAGAAAGAGAAAAGAATAATTAATTTATTAAGTTAAAAAATTAATTAAGGTTTAATTTTATAATCAAGAGTCAACTCCTTCTTTTTTTTAAAAAAAAGTCAGAGTCCTTCTTTTTTAAAAACTTTATGTCTCAATCCCATTTTTTTAATTGTCCCATAGTGATGACCCCCGAAATTCGACTGACCAGAATTACTTGAAAGACCCGACCCAGATCACGTGTGAGCCCGCTATAAAGACAAGGGGTCAAAGAGTAACACGATCGAGCAAAACAAGGTGCAGTACTATAATCAAGTTGAACTAGTTGGGTAAAAACCCTTTTGACCGATATGGACCGAGCATCCAAACTGAATTGTTACTGACCCGAGTTCAGATAATTATGATGGTGAATAAAGTTTTATTTACATAAAAAAATTTGAAATAAATGATAAGAAAATAATCTTAAGAAAATCGTGATGGGCCTTTTGAATTTATAAACAACCCAAAATAAGGCAAGATTAGCAGAATATGATATTTTCAGAAACTTGCTCTGTCAGAGTTCTTTTTTCATATAAAAGACATGTCGTTCTTTCCATACAGTTATCTAACGCCATGCTCTATGAATACAAGTAGCTCTCATTGTTTTATTCATTCTTTAATTGCTTACACAAGCACTAGTTTGCTCACACCGAAAACACTTCTGGCGCTCTCCGATGACGCTTGTTCATCCACGCAGGATTCAGCTCGATCCGCTCTCGACCAAGAAATTTTGCTCCGCTCACTTCACACTCGTCAAACAGACTTGGTTATTTTGGCTCACCAGACTGAATCCTAGGTACACAAAATTTTTGGTATTATCAATTGGTCTCGCTTAGAAGAACTTGAAAAAAAAAAGACAAGATTGTAAAAAAAAAAGAGAGACGTGGTCGTTGACCGACGATTTCGGTTAGAAATAAATCTAGCAAGAGGATTAAATCAAGTTATAGTAAATGGACGATGAGTCCAAGTTTCAATCTCACATAAACTAATATTTAATAACTATAATTTTTATCACTTAACTTAAGTTATACAAAATAAATAAAATGATAATATATTAATTGTTAATCTAAACTATTAAATAAAACAACTGCAACTAAAAATGATGGATTCAAAGATCAAGGGGGAATTCCACTTCAAATAAAGAACTAAGACATATAATGATATCAAACTCTACTATGTTGACAAATGTCAAAATTTAACTAATTATTTAATTAGATATAAATGTATTAAACCTTTGTGAAATTTCAGTTTTTACCTAAAACCGCACACTGAAACCGAATACTATTTCTAGTTAGTTTAACCATGTGTTGATGACGTCTTTGTTGTTATATTTAATCAATCATCTTCCGATTAGTGATTAATCAACAAACATGTAAATAGTTGATGAGACTATTAACAAGAAATATTAAGTCAACTTCAATCAATAATTAAAATCAAGAAAAATAATATATTGAAAAGAAACCAAATATCAAACCATGTATTATTTTGCCATATTGTGGACTTAATCTAAAGGAATTTATTCCATAAAATTAAAACAAAGCAAAGACACAATGTTTGAATTCATAAGAATATATTGGAATATTTCATATTCGCAATCTTCATTTTGATGTTAACAAAACTTGTTATTTTGTTTCTAATGAATTTACCTAAGTGCGCAGAAAGCTGAAACTGATCAGGCTTCAAACTGATCAGTTATCGAACCAAAACTGAAGCTGTAACGCCCCAAAAATTTAAAGGTGCACGCGAACTACATGCACCCAAGTTACTAATTTCTTTGTATTTTAAATAAATTTTTTAATTGTATGGATTATTTATGTTATGTATATTGACATGTTTAAAATATACTTTTCTACATGGTTGCATTAAAATGTATTTTTAAGGATTATTCGAGTTGCGATCGAGGATCGGAGACCGATGGCTGAAAAATATAAAATATTTTTATTAAATAAATATTTTTAATTATTTAAAAGATGGTCGATGCATTTTCATATTTTTGAAAACAAGGGGTTTTGAGGTGATTTTATATGCCGAGACATAAATTTTACTAATGTTGAGTTTTTAACAAAAATACGAACGTATTGGCAACCCGGCTAATAAATTCACAAACTTTATTAAAAAAATATTTTAACTAAGAACTAATGAGCTAAATAGGACTAATTAACTGACAGGATCGGTTAAGGGATGATAAGTGTGTAGAAGGGGGTTGAATAAAAATTTACGCTTTTTATCTCTTTTTTCGAAGATTTGAATCAGTTTGATGAGAAACTGATCCTCAAAATCTTGTCAGTCGATCCAGTTAACAGTAAAGTGCGGAATATAACTGACTGAAAATAGAATATAGAAATTGAAAAGCTTGTAAAAGATGTACAAGAATTGTTTATGGATGTTCGGAGATTTCAATTACTCCTACGTCATCCTTTCTATCACGAAGATAGGATTTTCACTAAAAGACTTTGATCAATACAAGATTTGTACAGACCCAATTCAGTTTGGACTTAACAATGCCAAATCTGAAACTCTTAGTTTACAACTCTCTTTTCTCGAATGAAAGACTTAGCACAACTGATCTCTAAGATCAAGTTTGACAATAAAAAAATGTGCTAAAATGCTCGAAAGATAGCTTAACAGCTATGAATGTATATGATAAGCGTGAGCTTGGATTTCAGCAGAGTAACAGTATGAAAGATAGCTAGATCACTCTTCGCAACTGATTGTAAAGTTTTGTTATCTATTGACTTCCGCTGCTTCTCTCTGCTATTTATAGGCTTCCCTCCAACGGTAATATTAAATAACATTTGAATCTTTATATCCGTTGATTGCCACATCAATATCCTTCTGTCATTTGTACACTGCAAATTCTGAAATGCGGCGTTCCGCTACTAGTTGTAGTCTGCTTTATACTGTTGTCGGTTGAATGTCCTTTTCAACTGATGACGTGTTCAGCTGAATAATCAACTGATAAGTAAATAGGTAACCTCGCAACTGATTGTCTCAACTGATCAGTTTCCAACTGATCAGTCAGTTAACAAAGTAAATTCAGTTCGGCTGGACTCAGTTGCTTTAAATAACCAGCGCATTGAACTTCAGTTAGACAGCTGTCAGTTCGAGTGTTCATGATCAGTTAGTTCAGTATATTTGATCTCTTAATTTGTCAAACCACCGAAATTAAGTTTCCAACAATTTCCCCTTTTTTGGTGTTTGACAAAACTTGTAAAGTATGAACCGATCAACTGAACTGGAAATAATCTTCAATTTTATTGTAGGTAAAATAAATTTTCCAATGTACAGATTCGTACAAAGAATGAAATAAGTATTTAATCCTATGTACAGATTCGTACAAAGATTAAAGAATACAAAATCTTGAAGTCTTCAACCATTCAACTGAAGTCAGTTGATCTTCATACATTCTTCTTTCCTTTGTATTCATCTGTCTCTTTAGCTTGAGTCTGGAAGTGCGATTCAGTTGACAATATGTCTTTCTTGATTTCTTCAGTCTGAATATAAAGAGCAGACACACTTTTGTTAAGCTAATTCAGTCAGTCTGTTGTAAACTCATAATTTGAATTGAGCTTCAAGGTATGTGCAACTTGAGTATATTGTATTGCAAAGATAGCATTCATCATACTGAGTAGGTTAGACTGAACGGTTTGAAGTTCTTCAAATAGGGCCTCATTGTCTGAAATTCTAGGAGACATATTCTGGAAACTGTTCCTTTTGTTCTTGATTAAATACAATCATCGCACCGTCAGTTGATGCTGTTATATGTACATCTATCTCTGAAATATCTTCAGTTAAAGGGTCTTGGGAGGAGACAAAACAGTTGGAAGAGCAGAAGTAGAAGAAGGTTCTTCAGTTTGTTCGACAACTGCTTCTTCAGTTGGAGCAACAAATGCTTCTTCAGCTGGTTCAACAACTGATTCTTCAGCTGGTTCAACAACTTGTTCTTCAGCTGGTTGAGAGACCGTCTGTACAATTTGGTCCAAAACTGCCTGTACAGGTAGATCAAAATTGGGCTCCTCAGTTGGTTCTTTAAAAATAACAGCTGGGACAATTGGTTCTTCAGTTCTAAGCACATCTTCAACTGATCTAGAATTGTCCAGCTGAATATCTGAGGTTACTGATTTGTTGACCTCATCTAGATTCGCCAGAGACAATTCAGCTTCAGTATATGGCGGTGGATCAGCAGTTGAAGATTGAGGAACTGAAGATGATGATGGTGGTGCAACTGATGAAGAAGGTTCAGTTGCCTTTTGAGAGGCTTCAACAACTGAGTCTTTGGGTGGCTCTTGAACTGTCTTTCCAGCTGGCTCTTCATCAGATGATAAATCTTATGCAGTTGCTGGAATGATCAGTTCTTGGTCCATTTCCTAATTTTTGATTTGCATTTGTAAGCATATAAGATCCGAGTCCAGTTGATTGTGTACTGATGTGTCATTGAAAGCAGTTGGACTTGAAGGATCAAAATTTTGACGCAACTCAGTAACAATCTTTTGAAGCTTCTTGGCTCTCAGCTGATCAAATAAATAACTCTTGTGTTCTAGAGCCTAAACAACTGTTTCAGCTTTGACTACTCTCAAAACAGCAGCCTCAAGATCAATAAACTTCTTCAGTTTAGTCTTCGACTAAAGTTGTTTAGCAAAAACTTCAGTTCTAAATTTTACCCACTCATTGTAGGTCTTGAGTTTCACTGCTGCAAATTCATTGATCTCTTGCCATATGAGATCAATGTGCGTTTGAATCGCATTGGTCGTGCATCTTCCCCTTGTCCTTGGGATCAGTTAGAATATGGGGAATGCTCAACCCTGTTGTTGTTGCATCAACTTGCTCTCTGATTACTATTCCCTTAGCTCTAGGATGAGGCAAGGAAGTGTAACCAGTGATAGTGATTAGTGGAGCCTTAACTCCAGCAAACTTCTTCTTGTCACTAGATTCAGTGACTTTCTTCTTTGGTAAGATGGAAAAAAGGCAACTTATCCTCAGTTGAGGATTTAGTCGGAATGGCCTTCAGTGGGACAGCCTTAATGGGTTGTTCGGCTCCTGACTACATCAGTCGATCAATTGGGATGATTCCAACTGCAGCAGTAGGCTTGGTCTTCAAGGTCTGTGGTTTCTTCACAACCTTGGGAGAAGGAGTCCTCTCAGGATCAGTTTCGCTGACAATTAGCTTGCACTTGATTGTCATCTTTTGAGCCTCCTTCCTTGCTTTCTTGACTGATTTGGGAGCTCTTTCCGTCCCAATTTCTTTCTTCACCTGAATGAATAGCTCAGGTGACAAATCCAATTTTGTCTTTGGTGACTGTACATTCTTCGCATTGAAAACTTTGAACTTGGATGATTTCTCACTAGTATTACCCACTAGCCCCTTCATCTTTAGTAGAAAACTGATTTGCACGGCATATCCCCGTGACTGCTTTGTTGACTGAAGTATTTTTCTCAAAATGGTGAAAATAATATTCCTCCAGTTCACCTTTTTCTCAGCCATGATCACTGTCATGACTTGAAATTTTTCAAGAGTAAGGGCAGCAAATGAACCAGCCGTAGCTAATATACCCTTGGCTGAAATATCCGCCAGAAGTTGAATTTCGGGCTTGAGTTCTTTCTTGGGATCGGAAACTTTGATTTTCCGAACATCAGCTGATAGTAGACACTGCATTTCCTCAATATCAGAGGTTTTTACCTCAGAGAAATTGTTAAGCCCATCAGTAGGCAATTTAAATAGTTCGCGAAAGATTCTTTAGAAATGAGCAGCAACTGACCATTGATAGTGGCAGCGACGTTTCCATCAATAGTAACGTAACCATTTGAGTAGAAGTCATGAAGCTCTTGTGGATAAAGTTCCTGAAAAGATTGTCCCAGAAACATCTTTAGGCCAGCTGCTTCCAATTTCAGAAAAAACTTTCTTGACATCGGCATCATTGACCGATAGAACAGATTCAAAGTTGACAGCCATAGCATTCAGAACATGTGCGGGGATTTGGTTTGCCATTTCTGAGAGTTGGAATACCTGAAATTTTGCAAGGTAAAAGCTAAGAATATGAATTTTCTCTTAAGAGTAAAGTTCGCGTAAGGAGAAACTGAATTGGAGCGGGGTATAGTGCTTATGTATGTGACTGTTCAAATTATTGGACACGTGTCAGTCCAGGGAAAATTTGAATTTAAAAACGTGTATGTGTGCTAAAACGTGTGTACTACTGTATATGGTGCAAGGGGGTCCACGTTTTAAAACACTATTCATCATTTAATGTGAAAACTGATAGTCACGTCACTTGATTTGGAATAAATTCGATTAATTAGTTAATTTATATGAGAAAATTAGTTAAATTATCAGCTGATCGATCAGTTGTGAAACTGAATCATTTCAGATGAGAATTCACTAACTAATGTCTTCTCAGTTAACCTTTTAAATCGATATTCTCCCTTAATAAATGCTTGTTTAAATTGCGAAAATGTAAACGACAGATAGAGTGACATAATAAATCTTATGCTTCAGAAGATGAAACGTCGAGTATACTGATTACGTCCCTTCAATTGCTCTAAAATTGTTTTATAAATAGGAGTAACATGGTTAATCTTAACACATTAGCAACTTAAATATTTCAAACGATAAAATGACAGGTGCAAGCAGCTCAAAGGTTCCAGATATGGCTAAATATTTTATGGATTCAACTGTTGAGACCAGGAAGGCTGCTATGGAAGATGAAGTCTTCCACAAGGTTCTCCAATTCAGGCAGAAGCAACAAGATCTTCAGTTCCTTCAGCAAGGAGGGGTAGTTGTCACCCCCGAACGGGTGGCACAAATGAAGAAATATCGGCGGCGTTTGCGCGTTGCCGATGAAGTGGACATCTTCACGGATGAAGGTGTCTACCTACTGATGCTGAAGAAGGAGAAGTGGACTCTGAAACACATAGCTATTTCAGAGGGTTTCCTGGAGACTACCACAAGGGTTTTAACCGGTTGGTTGACCTCTTGGCGGTCTTCTGTTAAAAAGGAAATAAAAAATGTACGTCCAATTATTATAAATAAAATGTTTGATTAGTTTATCGTTGTCTTTTTCTTTTCTGCATACAGACTGGTTTTAAATGGATATCATGCAACTGAAAATACTTCAATTGAAATGATAAGAACTGTCAAATAACTGACTGAGTAATTAACATATTATAACAGACTCAGGTGAGAAAATAAAATGATAATAGTCATGATATAATCAAGTTAAATCAGTTAAACCAAGTATATTGCGAAAGTAAGAAAACTTAGTCTCGGGTAGTGGTTTGGTGAAGATGTCAGCTGCTTGTTGTTCAGTTGAAACATACTCCAGTCTGATGGCTTTCTTCAATGCATGATCTCTGATGAAGTGATGCCTGACATCTATGTGCTTGGTCCTTGAGTGAAGAACTGGGTTGTAAGTTATAGCAATCGTGCTAGTATTGTCACAAAATATGGGTGATTCTATGGCAATAACTTCGTAATATTTCAATTGTTGTTGGATCCAGAGCAGTTGAGCAAAGCAGCTTCCAGCAGCAAGGTAATCTGCTTCAGTTGTGGAAGTGGCTATTGATGTTTGCTTTTTGCTGAACCAAGAGATCAGTCTGTCTCTTAGAAACTGACATGATCCACTGGTGCTTTTACGATCTAGCTTACATTTTGCATAATCTGTATATGAATATCCAACTAAATTGAAAGAAAAGTCTTTAGAGTACCATAACCCAACATTTGGCGTGCCTTTAAGATATTTTAAAATACGTTTGGCAGCTTAAAAATGCGATTGCTTAGGGTTTGATTGAAATCTAGCAGACATACAGACATCAAATACAATATCAAGAAGACTGGCAGTTAGGTAAAATAATGACCCTATTAAACCTCTGTAGAGTGTCGCCTCAACTGATATTCCCCCTTGATCAGTGTCCAGTCTTAATGATGAACTCATGGGAGTACTTGCAGCTGAACATGATTTCATGCCAAATTTCTTGAGCAACTCCTTTGTGTATTTAGTCTGACTGATAAAAATACCAGTTGGAAAAATGTCAGCTCACCCATAATGCTCATCTCAAATTTGTACTGCATCAACTTAGCAAATTTCTCGCATAATTTGAGGTTAGTTGACCCAAATATGATATCTTCAACATAGATTTGCACAAGTAAAATATGATCATTCTTAGAAAATTTGAACAATGTCTTGTCAATTGATCCAACGGTAAAATCATGATCAGTCAAGAATTTTGAGAGTGTCTCATACCAAGCTCTTGGAGCTTGTTTAAGACCATACAAATTTTTGTTCAAATGATATACATGATCAGGAAAAGAGTGATTGATAAAATCTGGAGGTTGTTCAACATAGACTTCTTCTTGCAATTGATCATTTAGGAATGCACTCTTTACGTCCATCTGATAGACATTGAAGTTCTTGAATGATGCATAGGCAATGAATATTCTGATTTCCTTCAGTCTTGCAACTGGTTCATATGTTTCATCGTAATCAATTCATTCTTCTTGCCTGTATCCTTGTGCTACTAGCCTTGTTTTGTTGCGCACAACTGAACCATCTTCATTCAGTTTGTTCCTGTACACCCATTTTGTACCTATAATAGTTTTTGAAACTGGTCTTGGAACTAGGTTCCAGACATTGTTATGGGTAAACTGATTTAGCTCCTCTTGCATAGAATTTATCCAGTTAGGATCAGCAAGGGCCTCGTCAGTTTTCTTTGGTTTCAATTGTGAGACAAATGAAGAATGAATAAACAAGTTAAGAATTTGATTTCTTGTTCTTACAGGGTCTGATGGATCACCTATCACTAATTCTGATGGATGTGATAACTTCCATCTGAGTTCAGTATTTGCTGCTTCCACATCGGCAGCTGATTCTGTGGGCAACTGAATATTCTCAGTTTTAGTTGGAGCTGTATCGGTTGGCAACTGAATATTATCAGTTTGCTCCACCAACTGACTATCAGGAGCAGGTTCTTGTTCAACAGTTTGATCTAATATCTCTGGTTCAGGAGTTTGAAGGATGTTTCGATTGATATGATTTTCTTCTTCATTATCATCCTCCAAACTGATCTCTGTATATCGATCAATTAGCTCAACTTGATCAGTTGGCTTATCAGTTAGTACAGTTTCATCAAAAACAACATGAATGGATTCTTCAACATTTAAAATTTTTTATTGAAGACTCTATATGCTTTGCTAACTGAAGAATATCCAAGAAATATTCCCTCTGCAGATTTAGCATCAAAGGCTTTAAATTTGTTTTACCATTATCAAGAATGAAACATCTGCAGCCAAATATCTTGAAGTAAGAAACCACACTTTTTCTTCCATGCCAGATCTCATAAGGTGTTTTCACATGATTCTTGTTAATCATTGATCTGTTCTGAGTATAACACGCAGTGTTTACTGCTTCATCCCAAAACTTTTGAGAATTACCAGAATCAGCAAGCATTGTTCTAGCGGCTTCTTTGAGGGTCCGATTTCTTCTCTCAGCTACACCATTTTGCTGAGGTGTTCTAGCTGCTGAGAGCTCATGCTTGATTCCAGTATTTTCTAGAAAAGTTGAAAGATTTTTATTGATGAATTCAGTCCCTCTATCAGACCTTATTCGATCAATCCCAACTGATTTTCATTTAAAAGTCTTTTGAAGAGCTTAATCAGTTGTGCAGCAGTTTGTTCTTTTGATTTAAGAAAAATTACCCAAGTTAAATCTTGAAAAGTCATCCACAACAACTAGGATGTATTTCATTATCCCTAAACTCATGACTGGTATTGGACCAAAAAGATCCATGTGCAACAGTTCTAAGCATCGGGAAGATGATTTACAACCTCGGTTTTTGAATGAGGATCTTACTTGTTTTCTAAACTGACATGCTGAACAAATTTTTTCTTTTGAACAAATCTATTTTGGGCAGACCAGTTACAAGTTCTTGGTTACCCATATAGGAAATAGATTTAAAGTTTAAGTGGTTCAATCTCTTATGCCATAACCAGTGTTTGGAATATTTGGAAGCAATAAAACAGACTGGTGCATAAGGTTGTTCAGTCCAACTGACTTTGTAGGTGTTACCACAACGACTTCCAGTTAGAATGATGTAATGCCCGAGAATTTTATTCTGATAATACGAGATTATTGATTATGAATGGATGTGATTATGGAATAGACGGACCACTCCGACACTAGATTTGGTAAAGCATATGATTTATGTAATATTCGGACAGAAAGTCTGGCGCCCGACCTGGTAGAAAATGACCGCCCGAGCGCCGGTGTTCAACAAGATGGGTAATCGGACAGAAATTCTGGCGCCCGAGCGGTATAATATGACCGCCCGAGCGCCAGTGCACCACAAGATCACGATTCAGACAGAACGTCTGGCGCCCGATCGGTAGAAAATGACCGCCCGAGCGCTAGTGTATAATAAGTAAGGGCTTGGACAGAACATTCCGCGCCCGAGCGGTAGTTTATGACTGCCCGAGCGCCGCTTGCAAAACAAGAAGAAATAGACACGTATCCTAGGCATGCATGAGATATATGTATATATATATATATATATACGAGAAGCTTCAGAAAATCCTTACGCCTTTACACCTTTAGATTTCTGATTTTTGCAAGATCCGCTTGTCCGATTTTCAATCCGACTTCAGTACTGTGCTCCTCTTGACACATGCTTCAACTGGACGTAAGTTTTAGTACGTTTTGTTATGATTTAAAAATATGTTGTTGAAGGAATCTGATATGATTCATATATGATGTTCTTGACATAATATACATTGTATAATCGAAATCGGATTGAATAACAGATATCATATGAAATTGTTATGATTTTTAGAATGGATTTGATTGAGAATTGATATCAGATTTGTACTGTGATTGATTATGAGTTGTGATAATTAATATCTGATGATTTGTATTGCTGGGTATATTGAGATTATGCAGTTATGCCGTTGAAACAGAATTAGACTGAGTTCTGATTGTATCTGGTATTGATTGGGATATATGTTGATATTGATACAGTATATTCGATATTGTCATTGCCAGATTGAGTATTGACAAGCTTCGAGTTCGAGACTTCGACTTCATCAGATCGACAAGAGAAAGGTATAAATCAAAGTTAATCCGGGATTGCACAACTCGAGTTGGATTTGACTTGAGTTTCCCAAAATCACATACTTTGTTTTATTACATTGATATTTGCAATTTACGATATTGACATGCTTGGTCTATTGATTTATAGGCAAAGCATGTATTGAGTGATAGGCAGATGTGCCTAGTCGTTGGCGGAAGTGCCAAGGCGGATGTGCCTAGTATTTGGCTGAGATGCCAATTTGGCAGAGATTCCAAGTCTGCGGCTGAGTCGCCAAGACACCGGACGTTTGGTTATATCAATGTTGCTTAGGAGTAGAGCGACTCCTATCGCCGAGATTCGATATGGAGAGGACCAAAGTCCGTAAATAGGAACGTACCGCCACCACGATCGGGAGAGTAGGTGGGAGATTTGTTACGTTCTTATTCAGATCGGGATCCCTAGATTAGGAATGAGTCGAGTCTGAGATGATGAGTCGTTCGTTGGATTTACAGTTTTATATCGATTCGTATCTGTCAGAGTTTGATACATGTTATTGATATCTGTTTCATGCTTTTATAATTGTTTATATGATTGCATGTTTACATGGTTTATACTGGGAATGTATTTCGCACCGGAGTTATCCGGCTGTTGTCGTGTTTGTATGTGTGCATGACAATAGGTGGGACAGGATCAAGGTCAAGAAGAGGATGAGAGATTACAGTTAGCGTGGAGATTCGGGCCCAGAAGTAGAGTAGGCTTCAGCACTTGATGTATAGCGACTGAACCCTAGTTTGATAGGAATGTATTTAGTACAAGACATGTACTTTCATTTTGACATATATATCAGACTGATTACGTTACGTTTCCGCACTTGTATTTTTTTTTAAAAAAATTTATGTCCCACATTACTTAATTGTTACAATTATTGGATTCTAATAATGATTAAGAAGATGAATTAGTGTCCGGGTCTCCACAAATGACCTCATCAGTTGAGTCTCTATCTGAACACGTGTGTCTGTCAAACTGAACTGAAAAATTGTTGTCCCATAACTGACTGATGCTTATCAAGTTATACTTCAAATTCTCCACTAGCAAAACATCTTTAATTGTAAAGTTACCATTGATAAGCTTACACTTACCCACAGTTTTACCTTTGGTAAGCTTAGTCTCCAAAACTGATAGTTACTGACCAGTATATTTGATCAGTTGAGATAGCAAATTTGCATCTCCTGTCATATGTCACGAACATCCACTGTCCAGATACCAGGTTGATTCTCTTGTTGTACCTGTTACCTGCAATCACACACAATATATAATCTTGGTACCCATATTTATTTGGGTCCTAAACTGATTAGTCCCTTAGGAACCCAGGCTTGAATCAGTCTAACTGATTTTCCAGTTGCTGTGTTCCAAATGGCTCTTCTCAAATTTTTAGCAGTGTGTGTGAAGTGAGGATGTGGTAGTATGATTTTTTTTTTTTTGCAACCGACTGTTCTTTTGATACCATTTTTGAACTGGCTTGCTGTTGTAGTAGTTGTAATAGTCATTCCTTGAGTGCTGATATTTGTAATTGAATAGTTTAGGAGACCAGTTTCTTGTATCAGTTGAACTCTCTTAGCTATATCCAATACCATATTGTGTGCCTTTGTTCGTAATCTCAGTCGATTGAACAGTTGGTTTACTTGGTTCTGAATGTTCATTTACCATGGTTGACTTTACAAAGGTAATGTATTTTCCTTTGTTATTATTCAACCTTGGCTGAATATCACTTGCAGAGTTTTCAACATGACTGTTGAAATCTAAACCAGTTTTATCAACAATTGATTTTTGAGCATTCTGCATTTCAGTTAATGTAACTGAAGACTTGTTCCAAGCTTGAATCAGTTCAGAATTTTTTGAAATCTCAGTTTTCAACTGACATATCAAAGCTTGGTTCTCGATCAGTTCAGCGTTTTTCTTGGCAATCTCCCCTTTTAAATTTAACACTTCAACTGACTTATCAGTTTCAGTTTTGTTATCATCGGGATCATTTTGCTCAGCTTTGACCTTTTCAAATGATCGAGCAAGTTTATGATACTGATTTCCCATGTCATGCAAGGTGTCAATGAGTTCCTCACGGGTGAAATTAGTAGAGCTAAAATCAAATACCTGTTCACTTGCTGAATCCAGTTCAGCGTCGTCTGCCATCAAGCATTTGACTTCCTCTTCATCATCACTTGAGCTGCTTGAGTTTTCTGATTCTGACTCATCACTGTCAGTTTCAGCCAACTTTGATTTGCTCTCCTCAGCTAAAAGCATTTCATGCTTTTTCTTGAAAGATTTCTTGTCATCTCTGGTCCTTCTTTTGTGCTCAAAGGGCTTCTTTCCCTTATCAGATGATACTCGACTGTCCTTATTTGGCTTAGGACGGTCTGCTATGAAATGACCAGGTTTGCCCCAGTTGTAGCAAACATATGATTCTTCTTTGAGATTGTGTTTCTGGTATTGCTTCTGGAAGTTTCCTTGATTCTTCCTCATAAACTTTCCAAATTTTTTGACAAACAATGACATTGCATCATTGCCTAGCTGATCGGCAGATTTTTCAACTGAACCAGTTGGTTTCAGTATGACAACAGCTAACGCAGTTGTGGCAGTTGGTACAGAAGGCTCTCCTTCTCTAGTTTGTAGCTCAAACTCATAAGCCTTCAGATCAGCAAATAGATCATGTAGTTCCACTTTGTTAAGATCTTTCGATTCACGCATAGCCATATTCTTGACATCCCACTCTTTGGGAAGAACTCTTACTACCTTCAATGCCACTTCTTTATTTGAGTACACTTTTCCAATTGCATTCAGTTCGTTGATGATGCAGCTGATTCTTTCATCATACTCGTGCATAGAATCTTCTTCTTTCATCTTGATATTATCAAACCTTTGAACTGCAACTGATTGCTTGTTCTCTTGGTTTGTTCATTTCCTTCACACAGCTGAATAAGTTTTTTTCATATCTCTTTGGCCATTTTGCACATTTTGAATTTGCTGAACGTGACTTTGTCCAGTGTTTTGTATAAGATGTCCTTGGCCACATTATCCAAGTTTGAATTTCTTTTGTCTTCAGTTGTCCACTCATCTCTGGGCATTTCTATTCGATGGGGTGCCCCGTCAGTGATGGCAACTGCAGTGTTGGTTTTTAAAATCTTCATTGGACCATCAGTGATGACATACCACATGTCATCATCTTGTGCGGCAAAGTGAGCATGCATTCTTCTTTTCCAATCATCAAAGTCTTCTCTGGAAAACATTGGTATCTTGTTGAATGAAGACATGTTGATCAGTTTGTAAGTATGAATATTCTAAGACAAGATTAAACACGGCTCTGTTACCACTTGACAGGATCGGTTAAGGGAGGAGAAGTGTTTAGAAGGGGGGTTGAATAAACACTTATGATTTTTATCTCTTTTTTCGAAGATTTGAATCAGTTTGATGAGAAACTGATCCTCAAAGTCTTGTCAGTCGATCACAGTCAGTTAACAGTAAAGTGCGGAATATAACTGACTGAAAGATAGAATATAGAAATTGAAAATCTTGTAAAAAATATACAAGAATTATTTCCGGATGTTCGGAGATTTTAATTACTCCTACGTCACCCTTTCTATCACGAAGATAGGATTTCCACTAAAAAACACTTTGATCAATACAAGATTTGTACAGAACCACTTCAGTTTGGACTTAACAATGCCAAATCTGAAACTCTTAGTTTACAACTCTCTTTTCTCGAATGAAAGACTTAGCACAACTGATCTCTAAGATCAAGTTTGACAATAAAAACAATGTGCTAAAATGCTCGAAAGATAGCTTAACAGCTATGAATGTATATGATATGCGTGAGCTTGAATTTCAGCAGAGTAACAGTATGAAAGATTGCTAGATCACTCTTCGCAACTAATTGTAAAGTTTTGTTATCTATTGACTTCAGCTGCTTCTCTCTGCTATTTATATGCTTCTCTCCAATGGTAATATTAAATAACATTTGAATCTTTATATCCGTTGATTGCCACATCAATATCCTTTTGTCATTCGTACACTGCAAATTCTGAAATGCGGTGTTCCGCTACTAGTTGCAGTCTGCTTTGTACTGTTGTCGGTTGAATGTCCTTTTCAACTGATGACGTGTTCAGCTGAATGATCAACTGATAAGTATATAGGTAACCTCGCAACTGATTGTCTCAACTGATCAGTTTCCAACTGATCAGTCAGTTAATAAAGTAGATTCAGTTCGGCTGGACTCAGTTGCTTTAAATAACCAGCGCATTGAACTTCAGTTAGACAGCTGTCAGTTCGAGTGTTCGTGATCAGTTAGTTCAGTATATTTGATCTCTTAATTTGTCAAACCACCGAAATTAAGTTTCCAACATTGACTTTGTTAATGGGCTTAAGCCATTCTTAGTGGGTTACTTAGTATTTAAAGTGCAAAATCATCCCCATAACCCCATAAAAACCCACGCCTCCCTCACCCCCAACAAATTCAAGGACTCCTTTGCACCTTAAAGTCACGGCACACCCCATCAAATACAAGAGAAAAGCTTCAAAAATTATCAAGTAATTTCAAGCCAGGGTCGTTCGTCGTCGTTCTTCAATCGTCAATGTTTAATTGTGCGTTAAAAATGCAAAGGCATGCCTTAATCTTATATTTCTCATCTATCACACCATATTATATGTTTGATGCATGTTTGCATGAAAATATGAAGCACTACCTTGTATTTTCGTTTTTATGGCTTATTATGCATAAAACTAGAGTTTTCTTATTTTAAAACTCTTCATAATGGTGCAAAAAGGGGCTGTCATGGTAGGGGTACTTGGAGGGATGATTTCACACATGTTTAAGGGTCCCTAGGTGCAGGTTTAAAGGCTGGAAAATATAGGACACCATTATGAACGAAAATTGTATGATTTAGAGTTCAAGGGTTTGGCTAAGGTGTGGTTGCTTTCCTATGCGCATGAGGCTGCTAGTTATTGTCAAGGGCCCATCCCGTGGTCTCAAAATACTGAACCAGGGTCCTTGAAGGGTTGCACGATGGCTGGAACAAGGGAGGGCGGGAGCCGCGCCTAGGAGGGTTGCGCAAGGAGTCCTAGGGTGCGGTTGAAGTGCTAGGCGTGTTTGGGTTGTTAGGTTCGGTCCAGCAGCATGTCATGGATTTTTTATAGGTCCTAGGATGGTTGGGTAGAGGCTGGACATGGTGGTTAAGGGCTGGAGTCGAAATTAGCCTAGGTTTGAATCATATTAGGACTAGAACTCTTGATGCAGAAAAATAGCTGCTTCCTAGACGTGTTCAAGGGACTTATTGGGTTTGATTTAAGTAGAATATGGTTTAATTAGGTGTTGTTAAGCTTTGGTTCAAGTTTGGTAAAATTTGGTTAAGTTTCGAGTCCATACGAGTCAAAACCGGTAGGTACGCCTAAGTTTTAAAAAAAAATCGGGGAATCTATCAAAAAGCTAAGTTTTAAGCCTAAGGGATATTTATGAGAGTGTTTTAAGGTTATATGTTAAGTTTGGAATGATTTGGGATGTCGTTTCGAGGTTTAAGGATAATACGAAAAATTATGTTGTTAGGGGTAAAACGATCATTTTACACCCGAAAAATAGTAAACGTCATGACAGTGTCCTAAATGTTGTTTTATATGCTAACATGATGGTTTTAAATGTTTATGTATTTTATGATGTTAAAGTGTTTATTTTAAATGTTTATGATTCAATATGTCAAAATGTTTATTTTAAATATTTATGATCTAATATGTCAAAATGTTATTTTAAATGTTTATGGCGTTGAAATGTTATTTTTAAAGTGTTCATTGATTTCATGATTTAACGCGGACACTTAAAAGACTTGTTGCATGCTTGGTTTAAAAGAAAAACGTTACATGCATGTTTCAATTTTATTAAGTGATGAGAATATAAAACGTTGAAGGAAGTGAAGTAATTGTGAGTAATACGAGGATATGTTGGAAATTTCGTGAGGGTTATGGTCCCAGTAGGAGCCCGACGATCGTGTTTCCTTAGATACATATACAAATATGTATACGATGATATGTTAATACGTAATGCCAATGCTCAGTTGACTGGTGAGAGTGTTGCTGGTTTCCTCGCCGCCCAGTACTGTGGTTACGTGTAGATGGATCCATCGCCCAACACGTAGACGTAGATGGACACGAAAGTCGGAATTAACGATCTGAATTCAACGAAAAGAAAAAACAATATGTATATGTTGATGATAATATGTATATGAATATGTTGAAGATGATATGAAAATGTTTACGAAAAATGTTTATGAAAATGTTATGAAAATGTTCATGTTTTGAAGTTTATGCATGTCATGAAAATGTCATTTTTACGTAAAAGTATTTTCACTGTTGCTTGTGGTTTTATACGTATTATTTGGTATCAAGAATATGATTTGTGGAGTCTTTAGACTCACTAGATGTGATTGATGCAAGTGATATTGATAATTATGATAATAATTTTAATGGAGGTCTTGATGGTTGATCTGATTGGACTGAAGGTACACATAACCCTAGGACCGAGGCAATTTTTCCGCAATAGTTTATGAATTATGATTTTAACATTATGTCAAAGATATTTTATGACTTTTATTTAAGTTTATGAGTGTTTTTTGAGAGATTATAGTTTGAGCTATACTTTTCAAATAATATTTTTAGGTTGGTAAAACGATTGACGATTTTGTATATTCCATTTGATTTCAAATATTAGTTGGGTGTTTTATTTTAAAATGATGTTAAGGTATTTTAAAGTATATATATGTATATTTCGAATTATGGAGACTAAGGTGAAAAAAATAATTTCTAGCACATTTTAAGAAAACGAGTAGCAGACGTTTCAGAAGCTATCGAGACGCAAACTGAAAGTACCCACTGATTGTTCGAACTGAACTACTCCAACTGAAATATCAAAGACCAGTTCAACTGATTGATCAGTTGATAGGTGGTTCAGCAGAAGACCTTCAAAATCCCGGCCAGCTTATGAAGAGTTCAACTGATGAAGAGTTCAACTTACCAGTTCAACTAAATGAGTGAAATCAGTTCAGTTGACTAGCCAACTGATTTCACCACACCAGTTCAGGACCAGTTCAACTGACCAGTTCAGAGCATCAGTTAGGAGCCTATCAGTTTGCAGAACGTGACAAGCTTATCTAAGTGGAATCCAGTTGTGCACAAGGATATAAAAGCAATTGTACGATCAAAGTGCAGCAAAGCTTATGTAGTGCCCAAAAATCAGTGCACGTAAACCGCATGCATTATTTAATAGGTTAATTAATTTATTTGATTTAAAAAAAATTAAATTATGAATTAAACATGTTTAATTTATTTTAAATATTTATATGTTTATTTTTATGAGATTTAAATGAATTTCTTGAGTTTGAGTTTTTCATACGAATATTCGATGCTAGGCCGAGGATAGGAGACTGGAAACGATTAAGGCGATAAAATTAAATGTTATATTTTATTTTAAGTCAAGAAATTATTTATTTTTAATTATTTGTGAAATATAGCATTTTAAGGACAAATTTAATTTATTAGATGAATTAAAATATTTTAAGCATTTTATTTGCAATTTTCGAAAATTTGGAGTTGATATTATTATTTTATAAATTTTATGTGCTTAATTATTTAGCTTAATTACTAGTTTAGCTATTTAATTAAGTTGATTAAAAGTTTAGAAAAAAAGAAGAAAGAAAAAAAAACTCACGCACACCTACAAACACACACACTCACACTTTTACACACACTAAATAATGTGTAAAGCCTCTTGTGCACTCATCGTAGCAATATTTTGGAGATTTTGGCGAGCTTTGTTAAGAAAAACGTCAAGGAATCCTCCTCCGTTCATCCTCCACGTACCCTCGCGCCGGTATTCGTTTATTCGAGCGTTTACATGCAAAGGCATATATAAACTTTTCTTTTATGCATCGATCTCGTCATATTATGTATTTTGATGTATATTTTGAATGAAAAAATTCGTTCGTTATGTGCAAAGTTTGATGGGTCATGATTTAAACGATTTCTGAAAATTTTGAGTTACAAAACCCGTTATTCCCTGTCATTTCGATTCCTTTGGTTTATAGGTCTATTTTCTGGAAATGTATTCAACATATGATTTGTATTACTCTGTAATATCTTTGATTTGATAGAAAATTCATAATTTTCTGATAAGAAATAAGGGAGATATGATTTTTATCGTAAAACCGCCCAAACTGTGAAATTTCTGTGTCACAAAACCCGTCACCCTCTGTTATTTCGAATTCTGAGACTTATAGGTTTGATTTCTGGAACTGTTTGAAAGAGGATCGATTACGGTGCCCGGTTGTGCAACGGAAGTTTTGAAACAATTGTTTTTCAATATGAAAAACAAAACCGAGCATCACACAATATGTGTAGCAAATAACAAAAACAAACATGTCATACATAGGGTGTTTTAAAAATTTTCCTATGAATCACAAAGATTGATTATTGGCTCCAACCAAGTTGTAAACAACTTGGCTCTTGAAATGCTAGACAATCTACAAGCTTCCAATGAGCACTTCTTGCTCAAAAATTAAGCCCACCACCAACAATGAATATCCCCTCTAATTTTGCAATAGAAAAATTAGAGGATTTTTCTTTTGAGAAGATTATGATTTCAACAACAATTTATGAAGCAAAATGAAGGAGAGTATGGTATGAAAATTTCGGCCATCTCAAGTGGAGTGAAGGGGGGGGGACAAGTTTTCTTGGTGTGTGTAAAAGTAAAAAGTAGCATGTCCTTGCCATGCCTTGTTTAATGAAAAAGTTGCCTCCAACCATTCACCTCCCAAGCATGCAATTCTATTTGGGCTTGTAACAATTACAAAGCTCATGGACTTTAATTTAATTGTCTCAAACAAATTTCAGACCAATTAAACCTTTTTTGATTTTACTCAAGCCCACTAGTCAAATAATTATTTCCTATTGGGCTCTACAAGACCCAATATTATTTAATTAATTCAACACTTCAATTAATTTAATTATTTAGACTCTACAAGGCCCACCATTGTTTAATTAATTTAACACTTGAATTAATTTAATTTAGTCCATAACAATGTCTTATGAAAATCACAATTTTTAAATACATTATTTATTTGGCCAACTTTTAATTTAGGAACACTTCCTCAAATTAAAAGTTACATTTCTCATAATCCTCTTATAGAAGTCATACTTGTATTTTTCTTTGCGTTTATAAACTCCTTTATAAGCCGTTCAACACATTGAACGATTTTCCTTCTCAACGGGATCTAGAAACTTAGCACTTGTGTGACCCTCAATGATTCATTGATACAACTAGCTGTTGGTTCACATCTCAATGTGATTCGGGACTAAACATGTCTTTAGATGAGCATACCCCAATTGCTCCATTCTTAATTATCAACTCTTTGATCATAAGAACGTCAGAACTCAAGTCTGATAATACCCAACCAATCATGTTAAACGCCTAGCAGCATCACTTACATGATTCCCTAGGTATCAAATGATAATGCCTGGAAGAACCATTCAATTATGGTTAGCGTACAGTACGGTCCCTTCATCTCATATATCCCGACCAATTCGACAACTATTGGTAAATCGAGAGCTCTCAAAGAATCGATATTATGTGTCATGTTGTAGTTGCATCGATGGTATAATCTAAGAAACCCCTTTCTTAATTACCATCATACTCTGATCAAAGATTTCATACTACATACACATAGGATATCCATACCCGAAGGTAAGTGGTGAATCCCCGACTACAATGCATCGACTCCTACATGTTTCGACAAAACACCCAACCTTGCCACCTGATGACCCCATGAGAGTCGGTAAACAAGTCAAAGTGAAATGCTAGCATATAGTGTCTCAATGTTGTCCCGGGTCATAAGGACTTATGGTGTACAACCATAAACTAGGATGTTTCCACTCGATAAGTGAGAACCACTTGGAAAGTCCTTTATGGAGGGTTGTTCAGTGCACTCTACAAGGAGCACATATCTGCATGCTCGGACATCACAATGTCTCCTAACAATGAAACATGGTACTCACATCGCAGATACTAGTCTCAAACTCGAGCGGCCTATATCCTTCTTACGACGACTGAATCGACTAGAAACTGTTTAGAATATATAGTATTCCAAATATGAGTTTCATGATACTCATCATATGAGCATCTCATATTCTTTCTACTACTTGTATATTCAAGGACTTTATCTATGCAACTAGCATGGGTATACAGATAAAGATGTATCAAAACAATAATTTCAAATATTATTAAAATAAAGATTGTTTATACATAGAGTTTCAATATGAACCCTCGGCCAATACTTGGCTTGACGGGCACCTACTCTAACAATCTCCCACTTGCACTAGAGCCAACTACCCATATGCTTAAAACCCATCGATTCGCAATGCTTCTCGAATAATGGTCCAGGCAAAGGCTTAGTTAGTGGATTAGCAACATTATATGTGGAGCCGACTTTGTCAATCGACACTTCTCATCTTTCCACAATCTCTCGGAGGATCTGGTACTTTCTCCTCTTTCCACAATCTCTCGGAGGATATGGTACTTTCTCAATACATTTTTGGATTTTTGATGAGACCTCGGCTCCTTTGCCTGAGCTATTGCTCCCATGTTGTCACAAAACACCGGGACATGAGCAACTCCATTAGGAATGACGCCCAAATCTTGGACGAAATTCCTTATCCAAACAACCTCCTTTGCTGCAGCTGACGCAACAATGTATTTGCCTCAGTGGTGGAATCCGCAGTACTGTCTTGCTTGGAACTCTTCCAAGAGACAGCAACACCATTGAGCATGAATACGAACCCAGAGGTTGATTTCGAGTCATCGATATCGCTTTGGAAGCTAGAGTCAGTATAGCATTCCAATTTCAGTTCTCCACCCCCATAGAACAAGAACAACTTATTGGTCCTTCTCAAATACTTGAGGATGTCTTTCACAGCTTTCCAGTGTGGTAGAAAAGGGTTCGATTGATATCTATTCACTACACTTAGTGCATAAGCCACGTTAGGACGTGTAGATATCATATCATACATGATACTACCAATTGCGGATGCATACGGAATGCGTGTCATCGCCGCTATCTCTGCATCAGTCTTGGGAGACATAGACTTGGATAGGGACACGCCACGACACATTGGTAGATGTCCTCTCTTGGACTCATCCATCGAGAACCGCTTCACGATGGTATCAATGTATGTGGACTGGGTGAGACCAAGCAATCTTCTCGATCTATCTTTATAAATCTATATTCCCAATACAAAAGATGCTTCACCAAAGTCCTGCATCGAGAACTTACTCGCTAACCATATTTTAGTTGATTGCAACATCCCTACATCATTCCCAATGAGTAGAATGTCATCAACATAAAGTACTAGGAATGTCACGCACTCCCACTGACCTTCTTATACACACAGGGTTCCTTAGGATTCTAAGTAAAACCAAACTCTTTTATTGTACTATCGAATCTGAGGTTCCAACTCTTAGATGCCTGCTTTAAACCATAAATAGAACTCTGAATTTTGCATACCATATGCTCACTTCCGATAGATGTAAACCCTTCAGGTTGAGACATGTAAATCTCTTCCTTAATATCCCCATTAAGAAAGGCTGTCTTGACATCTATCTGCCATATCTCATATTCATACCATGCAGCTATGGCCAGCAGTATCCATATAGAGTTGAACATTGCAACTGGAGAAAATGTTTCCTCAAAGTCAACTCCTTGTCTTTGAGTACATCCTTTTGCTACCAATCACGCCTCGAAGGTCAATACCTTCCCATCTGCCCCAAGTTTCCTCTTGTAAATCCATTTACACCCTATGGGAATAGTTCCCTCAGGTGGATCCAAGAGATTTCACACTTGGTTCGAATGCATGGAATTCATCTCAGATTCCATTGCTTCAAGCCACTTGGATGAATCGGCATAAAATAACGATTCCTTTAAGGTCAATGGATCACATCCATGGTTAGACTCATCATGGCCCTCTTCAAGAGGCAGACCATGCCTCATAGGTGGTCTCGAGACTCTCTCGGATCTTCTAGGAGCTTGTATCTCCTCTCTTGGCTCTTCGGGTGTGGGTTCTTCAATTGTGGGTGCCTCTCGAACATCTTCGAGTTCTATCATCTCCCATTTTCTATCCAATAGAAACTCCTTTTCCAAAAAAGTTGCATTCCTAGAAAAAAACACATTTGTTTCTTGGGGATGATAGAAATAGTATCCAACTGAATTCCTTTGATATCCCACAAAGTAACATAAAATGGATCGACTATCCAGTTTATCTCCCACTGTCTGCTTCACATAAGCAGGGTCCATATCTCATATGGTGTCTTATTAACTGCCTTTGAATAGACATTGTTCAACAACAATGCTGTTATCGCAAGCGCATATCCCCAAAAGGGTGGCAGCAACTCTATGAACCACATCATAGACTGAACCATGTCCATCAAATCTGGATACGACGCTCCAAAATACCATTCAACTGTGGTTTAGCAGGCGGAGTCCACTGTGAGAGAATATCATTCTTCGTAAGATACTCTTGGAACTCGGCAGTCAAATACTCACCACCTCGATCCGATCGAAGTGACTTGATGCTTCGTCCCAACTGTTTCTCTACTTCACTTCTGAATTCTTTGAACATTTCAAAGGCTTCAGATTTGTATTTAATCAAATATACATAACCATATTTCGAAAAGTCATCGGTAAAGGTGATGAAGTAGGCATGTCCATGGTTAGTGGTGATGCTAAGCAGACCGCACACATCGGTATGGATCAAATCCAATAACACTTTGGCTCGCTCCACATGGTCCTTAAAGGAAATTTTGGTCATCTTTCCTTTTATACATGATTCACAAGTCATTAGAGAATTAATATCAGACATATAAAACATGCCTACTCCCACTAGTTTATTCATCCTTCTTAGGGAAATATGTCCAAATCGAGCATGCCATAATTGTGCCGAATTTAGAGTATCTTGTTTTCTCTTGTTTTTTGTTGTTATTGCTTGGACATTGTTTAGTGAAATATCTTTCAATTTTAAGTTATAGAGATCATTTTCAAGTTCTCCAATACCAATTAAACATTCATTCTTGTAAATGTTGCAAACACCTTTGCTAAATAAACAAGAATATTCATCTTTATCAAGCATAGAAATGGAAACAATGTTTTTAACCAAATCTGGTACAAACAAAACATCTCTTAAAATTAACTTAAAATCATTGTTCAAAAGCAAGTAAACATCTACTACGGCCTAGCTGTAACTCTTGCTACATTGCTCATCCTCAAGAAGGTCTCACCTTCCCTAAGTCTCCTACTTCTTCCCATCACCTGCAAATCATTACAGAGATGTGAGCCACAGCCGGTATCCAATAACCAAGGAGTAAAGTTAATTGAAATGTTTACTTCAATATACAACATACCATTTCCAGAACCCTTTTGGGCAATATATTCTCTGCAGTTATGCCTCCAATGTCCAGGCTTCTTGTAGTGATGATAGATATCAGCAGTCTTGTTAGCCTTTACTGGTGTGGCTGCCACAACGAGATTCGGAGCTTGTCTCTTAAAGGGCACATTCTTCTTGGGACGTTGGAAAGAATGCTTCTTTCCTTTCTTATGTGGACCAGTCTATGTACCAGATGAAGAACCCACTTCTCTTTCTTGATGGTGGCTTCAAACGTAATAAGCATATTCACCAACTCCTCAAGGGTAGGCTCTAGCTTGTTCATGTTGAAATTCACCACAAAAAGATCAAATGAGCTAGGCAGTGACAAGAGCAACACGTCGGTGGTCAACTCCGAAGACGGCAATGTAAGATCCATGCCAACGAGCCCAATCATCTTTAGGCTATGCTCATGGACCGAGGCCCCATCTCGCATGCGTAAAGTGATAAGCTCCTTGACGGTAGCATGCCTAAGAGGTCGAGTCTGCTCACCAAAGAGCTCCTTGAGATGCAAATGAATGTCAGCAGCACTCTTTGAATCCTCAAAACGCCTCTGCAGCTCATCATTCTTTGAAGCCTACATATAACACTTGGCTTTCAAGTCATAGTCACATCATTCCTTGTAATTCTGCAATTCCTCAGGAGTGCAGCCAGTCGGAGCCTCAACGGGGCGACTAAGTCAGTGTATATGCTATCCTTTCCGAATTCAAGATGATTTTTAGGTTTCTTAGCCAATTGAGGTAATTAGGTCCGGTTAATATGTGTTTGTCGAGTATTGCAGATAATGGGTTGCGAATCGAAGACATTGTCAAATTTGTACTGAAAAGTAAAGTAGATAAATGTTAATGACTATTTTAAAATATTTAGTAAGATATAAAGTATGGACTTTTACTTCATAAATTTTCGCTCTCACTGTTTTGACATCTTTCACTACCATATAGTGAAAACTAGAAACTCCTTTCCTCAGTAGGTACGTAAGGTCCAATTAGCAAATTATGCCCGAATAATATCAGCCAATCATAATTGCTAAAAGGTAGTTTTCAATTGCATCTCCATGCAACCCTTTACGTAAAATTTTGTCTCACGTTTGATTAGGACCCAATAATTTGACGTCGTTCATCTTTACGTGTCAAGCCTTACCCATCGATGTTGAATCTTAATGGTGGTTGCCATGAGTTCTCTCAATAATATGAGCCGAAATTATGGGAGTTCCACGTAGTTCACATTACCATTTCAATGGATGTCACAGCTTTCCGGTTTCCAGGGCCCCCCCAATAATATGAGCCGAGCCCCGAGCACGGGTATCGTTCATCATGCACCCATTATCGATGGAAGACATGAAAATTATAAACACCTTTATAATTCCCCTTTTCGGGCTTGATATTAATTTTGAATCTTATTCGAAATGAGGGTTTTTAATTTTGAAAGATCTCATCATTAATTTTATTTAAAAGCTCGTCATGTTTGATCGTATGTTTGCCAGATTCATGCAACTTTGTTATTATCATAATAATAACGCATATACTCATTATTTATAACATATCATGCATATATTATAAACAGTAAACTAAAAAAGGATGATCAATTGCCCCAATACTAATGGCCCACGTGAGCTAAGCACAGGCCTAGGTCCAATCCTAGGAAAATGCATGGGATGCAAATGCAACTTTTATATAATCCTCCAATATTTATATGTCTTCGATCTTCATAATTATCAAAGCCACCATCTTCCAATCTTGATCTTCCACTATACTAATATTTAAAATAGGGATACATCTCATGTGGTGGGAATGTGCCGTAAACCAAGCCCACTTGTAAATTGATAATTATTACAATCATTCAATACAAAATATCCTAGCATACACCTAGCAAATTGGTCTTGAGCTTTTGATCATCCTTAATGCATAATATCACATATCATACACCATCAATTAATTATCACAATAATCAATTGATCCAATATTATATATCTTGATCCAATCACTCACCGTCACGATTATAAATTAAATTAACAAAGTAAAAAAACTCCTTTGTTCGCTTTCTAATTAATTTATTTATAACCGAATTTTGTCTAAATCACCATTTACTGTAAATAATTAAAGTTCAACTTCAATTATTTATTTCATGAGAAAATATATAAAATTTTTGTAAATTTAAACTTAAGGGCCCAATAAGACATTTTTCACAAAAAATATTTTGGCTCATTTGAATTTCACAAATTGTGTTAGCCATCTAATGGCCCAACAACTCAAGGCCTATGACACTTTGATATTCCAAAACACTTTTGAAAAACCTAGTCGTCGTTGCCATTGCCGGAGCTATGTAGCCGAATTCTGTCCAACATGCACAAATTTTTTTTTTTATTTTAAAAGAGGGGCAGCCCTTGCTGCCCTAGTTGCTGCCCAAAAATGTCCCTTGTACTGGCCTTTATTCGATGCAAAAATTTATCTCATGTGGTTAGAAATGTTCTTCAATATAATATCATGTATTTGCTACACTAAAATTGTAACAATAGCTCTGATACCACTTGAAAGAGGATTGATTACAATGCCCGGTTGCGCAACGAAAGTTTTGAAAAATTGTTTTTCAATATGAAAAACAAAATCGAGCACCACACAATATGTGTAGCAAATAACAAAAACAAACATTTCATACATAGGATGTTTTAAGAATTTACCTATCAATCACAAGGATTGATTATTGGCTCCAACCAAGTTGTAAACAACTTGGCTCTTGAAAGGCTAGAAAATCTACAAGCTTCAATGAGCGCTCCTTGCTCAAAAATTAAGCCCACAACCAACAAGGAAGATCCTCTCTAATTTTGCATTAGAAAAATTAGAGGATTTTTCTTTTGAGAAGAGTATGCTTTCAACAACAATTGATGAAGCAAAATGAAGGAGAGTATGGTATGAAAATTTCAATCATCTCAAGTGGAGTGAAGGGGAGGACAAATTTTCTTGGTATGTGTAAAATTAAAAAGTAGCATGTGCATGTCAGGCCTTGTTTAATGAAAAAATTGCCTCCAACCCTTCACCTCCCAAGCATGCAATTCTATTTGGGCTTGTAACAATTACAAAGCTCATGGAATTTAATTTATTTGTCTCAAACAAATTTCAGACCAATTAAACATTACTTGATTTTACTCAAGCCCAGTAGTTGAATAATTATTTCCTATTTGAACTCTACTAGGCCCACCAGTGTTTAATTAATTCAACACTTGAATTAATTTAATTTAGTCCATAACAATGTTTTATTAAAATCACAATTTTCAAATACATTATTTATTTGGTCAACTTTTAATTTTGGAACATTTCCTCAAATTAAAATTTACATTTCCCACAATCCTCTTATATAAGTCATACTTGTATTTTTCTTTGCGCTTATAAACTCCTTTATAAGCCGTTCAACACATTGAACTATTTTCCTTCTCAATGGGATCTAGAAACTTAGCACGTGTGTGGCCCTCAATGGTTCATTAATACAACTAGCCATTGGTTCACATCTCAATGTGATTCGGGACTAAACATGTCCTTATATGAGCATACCCCAATTGCTCCATTCTTAATTATCAACTCCTTGATAATAAGAACGTTCAAACTCAAGTCTGATAGTACCCAGCCAATCATGTTAAACACCTAGCAGCATCGCTTACATGATTCCCTAGGTATAAAATGATATTGCCTGGAAGAACCATTCAATTATTGTTAGAGTACTGTACGGTCCCTTCATCTCATATATCCCGACTGATTCGACAACTATTGGTATATTGAGAGCTGTTGAATCGATACAATGTGTCATGTCGTAGTTGAATCGATGGTGTAATCTAAGAAACCCCTTTCTTAATTACCACCATAATCTGATCAGATATTTCATACTACATACACATATGATATCCATACCCGAAGGTAAGCGATGAATCCCCCCTACTACTATGCATCGACTCCTATATGTTTCGACAAAACACCCAAAATAGCCACCTGATGACCCCATGAGAGTCGGTAAACAAGTCAAAGTGTAATGCTAGCATATATAGTCTCAATGTTGTCCCAGGTCATAAGTACTAATGGTGTACAACCATAAACTAGGACGTTTCCACTCGATAAGTGAGAACCACTTGGAAAGTCCTTTATGAAGGGTTGTTCAGTGCGCTCTACAAGGAACACCTATCTGCATGCTCGAACATCACAATGTCCCCTACCAATGAAACATGGTACTCACATTGCAGATAATAGTCTCAAACTTGAGCGGCCTAAATCCTTCTTAGCGACGACTGAATCGACTAGGAACTGTTTAGAATATACAGTATTCCAAATATGAGTTTCATGATACTCATCATATGATCATCTTCTTTCTACTATTTGTATATTCAAAGACTTTATCTATGCAATTAGCATGGATTTACAGATAAAGATATGCCAAAACAATATATCAAATATTATTAAAATAAAGATTGTTTATTCATAGAGTTTGAACATGAACCCTCGGCCAACACTTGGCTCGACGGGCACATACTCTAACACTGTTTCAACATATAATTTATAGAACTCTGTGTTATCTTCGGTTCGATTATAAATTCGTAATTGTATGATAAAAAATGAGGGAGATATGATTTTTATCGTAAAACCGCGCAAGCTGTGAAATCTCTGTGTCACAAAACCCATCATCTTATGTTATTTCGAATTCTGCGACTTTTAGGTTGGTTTTCTGGAAATGTTTACAACATATGATATGTAACACTCTGTGTTATCTTCGAGTCGATAGTAAATTCATAATTTTCTGTTAAGAAATGAGGGAGATATGATTTTCTTCGTAAACCCGCTCAAGCTGTGAAAATTTGTGCATGTTCTTCACGTTTTCTCTAGTTTTGGTTGCAAGGTTCGTTGGTATCTCCTGGATCTTTGCTACTGTGGTTGGGGTAGCATGTCTAGTGCATTCCAACAAAGCCCTCAATGTTTCTAAATATGATCGACGTGCAAAAATATTTTATTTTAAAGGTATGTGATTTGTCTTGTGGCCTCCCGGTAAAGCATGACTGGGGATGTATGATTATGGGATTGGAAAGCGGTAAAGCATGACCGGGGACCTCTCTATCCGGTAAAGTATGACCGGGGATTTATGTATGTGGGAGAGGAAATCTGGTCGAAAGGTTGTGGTAATCCCTGCCAGCCCAATATTGTGGTTTAGTCTGATCAGACGATTTATGTGACGGACCATTTGATTTGAACATATTTCTACGCAAAATTAAGTATGATTATGTATGTTATGATGGAAGCACTTTTGTGAAAATGTTTATGCACTACGGCACGTCTATGTTTATGTATGTTCAGCTGTTATTTCGTACACGTTACTTTCAAATGCATGTGATTTTATTAAGTACTATTTGCTATTCATGTTTTATGCATGTTGAGTATTTAGGCTCACTAAACTTGATCGATGCAGATGTTGATGCTTTTGAGGAGACAGGAGGGGCTGACCAGTGAGCTTTATCGGACTGTGTACAGTGCAAACCCATGGACCGCTTTTGTTATGAAAGGATTTTATGCACGTTAAACTTTTTACTCAAAAACTACTCTCTTCCTCTTTACTTTCTTCTGAATCAGTCACGACAACTACTCTCTTCCTCTATACTTTCTTCTGAGGGGCTTGAGCCTCAGTCTGAACATCGCCAATCTCATTCTTGAGGGCGACAAATTCAGCTACAGTTGGCTTAGGCCTTAAGGCAAGTACATTATCAGCATCGGCCATTGCAACAGATGAACTATCCTGTTCAGAAGTAAGTGAAAAACCAGCATCCTTCAACATCGTGCTGATCTGAACAGCAAAACCAGTACCCTTCCTTACAATCATATCCTTCGTGATTTTAAACAGAAAACGGCTCCAATCCACTTTTGTTCCAGAAGTGATGGCTATCATCACTTGAAATTTCTCTTTGGTCAGCTTATCAAACGTACCAGCTTTGACCAGAAGCGCATTTGCCTCAATATCGGCAAGTACTTGGTACTCCATCTTTAGAAGCTTCTTGAAGCAAGAAGGAGAGAGTTCCTCTCCAGAAGCTGAGAATGTGGTAAGGGCAGTGGACATCTCCTCCTTTGAAATAACTGAAAAATCAGAAGTACTTGAGAATGGAAGAAATAAAGTCGATCCCAGCAGTGCAGCATCATTGGTAATAAATGCATCTCCCTGAGAGTAAATGATCTTCCCATCCTCAATGGTCGCTTTAGCACAGAAGTCTAGAAGGGTTGTCTTGTAGATGATTGCAGGAAATTCCAGAAATCTCCTAAGACCAGATTTTTTGATGGCCTTGAACATCTTAACAGATTCTCATCCTGGATGGTCAGAACTGATGCAAAGTTAACTTGATAAGCATTGAGAGTATAAGCTCCAGCCATTTCTGCAAATAAGATGGATTCAAAGTAGATTATGTAGTAGAGAAATGCGAGAGAAAGCAGTAGCTAGTATGCAATAGTCTGAAATCGTAAAAAGTTCAAATGAGAGAGAAGAGGCGGTTAATATACAAAATGTACAGCCGTCAATGAAAACATAAGGACACGTGTCAATATGTCTTCGGTTGAGATATTTGAAAGTTAAACATTGAGTGTCAAATAATCCAATGATTTTAAAATTTGAAAAACAATGAAAAGGTGGGCTGTCCTCAGTGGTTACTAAAAAAAATCAGAAGAGGATTTGTCATTTTATGATAATATCTACTGGAAGTTATAAAGCACTGAAATATATCCAGCATCTTGATAAAAACCAGTGGACACATTGTTTTATCGAAAAGACACATCTCCTTCTGTTTTTGATAAGGCACGGAAATATCAGTCAATAATATTCCCCCTAAATTAATACAAATAGACAAATATTAAATGCGAAGATTCGAGATCTGAGGGAACGACATATGACTCTTGAGATTCGTGCAGGACGTGAACAGTCACTTGGCTTTTCGACTTCCCCGAGAATGAATATAAATACATGAAAACACACAAGTAAAATCAATTTAGTCACTTAACAAATGGATAGTGCAAGTAATTCATCTGAGTCTTCTCATGAGTCGGATGCAGTAGAGGAGTTCCAGAGGCAACTTCTGGCGTCTCGTAAGAAGATGTTTGAAGACATCATTCTCCAAGAGATGAAAACTTGGAAGAAATTCCTCAACCTGTAATCTGAATAATCAGTTATATTATTCTATATTATAGAAGGACTAAGCTGCGGAATAATCCATTTCACAACCACGATCGTGCAAAGAGAAGGGTTATTCCAGTAGCTTCTAGTTAGGTTTTCCTTTGTAACTCTCAGTACTGCTGATATCAACAATTGTAATAGTCTTATCTATTGTAACACATCTGATTTTATGAATGAAATGTTTCATTTTGACATATTTCTTGTTATCTACTACTTTTACCAAACGCAAAATAAACAGAAGATAGTAATCAGTAGTTACGATAAATCAATTAAACCGAGAACATTACGAAAGTAAGAAAACTTATTCTCAAGCAGAGGCTATGTAAAGATATCTGCTGCTTGTTGATCAGTATGGACATATTCCAGACGAATTTCCTTCTTCTGCACATGATCTCTAATAAAATGATGTCTGATGTCAATGTGCTTCGTTCTGGAATGAAGTACTAGATTGTATCTGATTGTTATAGCACTGGTATTGTCACGGAGTATAGGTGATTCAGAGGCTTGGACTCCATAATCCTTAAGTTTTTGTTGCATCCAAAGTAATTGAGAGCAGCAAGGTATTCTGCTTCAGCAGTAGACGTGGCTATAGAAGTTTGTTTTTTACTAAACCAGGAGATCAACCTATCACCAAGAAATTGACAAAAACCACTGGTGCTTTTTATATCCAGTTTTCAACCTGCATAGTCAGTATCTGAATATCCAATAAGATTGAAAGAAGAATCATTGGGATACCATAGGTCGACATTTGAGTACCCTTTAAATATTTTAGAATTCGTTTAGCAGCAATATAATGCGATTGCTTTAGGGTAAGACTGAAATCTCTAACAAATACAAACAGCAAACAAAATATCAGGTCTACTGGCAGTAAGATTTAACAATGAACCAATTAGACCACGATACTGAGTTACCTCTACTGAAATTCCGTTTTCATCTTTATCAAGTTTAGTAGATGAGATCATTGGTGTGGAAGCAGCAGAGCATGTTTCCATGCCAAACTTTTTCCGTAGTTCTTTTGTGTACTTAGCCTGATTTATGAAGATTCCTGTATTAAGTTGCTTGATCTGCAATCCTAGGAAGAATGTCAATTCTCCCATCATGCTCATTTCGAATTGTTCTTGCATTATCTTAGCAAACCTTTCACACAATTTGAGGTTTGTTGACCCAAAGATAATGTCATCAACATAAATCTGCACTAACAAAATATGCTTATTCTTAACTAAAGTAAATAAATTCTTGTCTACTGTACCGATTATAAAATCATGATTGACAGGAAATTGTGAGAGAGTGTCATATCAAGCCCTAGGTGTCTGTTTCAGACCATACAAGGCTTTGTGTAATTTAAAAACATGATGCGGCAAGAAATTATCAATAAAACCTGGGGTTGTTCAATGTAGACTTCTTCTTGCAGTAGACCATTTAGAAAGACACCTTTCACATCCATCTGATAAACTTTGAAGTTCTTGAAAGCAGCAAAGGTGAAAGGATCGGTTAATCGAGTGAAGAGTGTTTAGAAGGGGGGGGGGGTTGAATAAACACTACTCAAATTTAAATTTTCTTCGACAATATGAGTTCAGTTTTGTTACAAACTGAACCTAGATATCCCGTCGGTCAATAACAATCAGCTAAACTGAATAAAACAGTTGCGGAAAATAAACTGACTGAAAGATAGATTATCTAACTGAAAATGACAACAGAAGTAATGACACCACAATTTGTTTCTGGATGTTCGGAGACTTGAATAACTCCTACGTCACCCCTTCTATCACGAAGATAGGATATTCACTAAAATACTTTGATCAAATACAAAATACTGCACTGACCCACTTCAGTTTGGACTTATCACTTTGCCAAGACTGAAACTCTTAGTATACAACACTTTTACCGATCGTAACTGATCTTAGCACAACTTAGAAAATGTGAGGGCCGGGGCCGAAGAGGGCGGGGGGTGATCGCCGGTGCCATCAGTTGCACGGACAATGAGCGGTTCCTGGCAGGCTTCTAGGTGGAGGGAACATGAATGAACCGACCCACACGAGAATGAGAGGGATTCCGAGACTGTTCAATGTAATGGACTGTACAGTTGAAGAGGGCTTAAAAGATTTGATTTGTACTACTCATATCACGAAGGTGCATCTTCTTTTCGGTAGCTCATCACATAAGAACTCCAAAGTTAAGCGTGCTTGACTTGGGGCAATTTTGGGATGGGTGACCCCCTGGGAAGTTTCCTAGGGTGCGTGTGAGTGAGGACATAAGCACGCTGGAAAGATCCGTCTTGATACAGTGAGGACAGTCGTCAAATATGGGGTGTTACAAGTGGTATCAGAGCCGACCACTCTTAGTACGGTGTGGTTCGGGGACGAACCAAGGGGAAGCTGGTGGGCATGTGAGGGCCGGGGCCGAAGAGGGCGGGGGGTGATCGCCGGTGCCATCAGTTGCACGGACAATGAGCGGCTCCTGGCAGGCTTCTAGGTGGAGGGAACATGAATGAACCGACCCACACGGGAATGAGAGGGATTCCGAGACTGTTCAATGTAATGGACTGTACAGTTGAAGAGGGCTTAAAAGATTTGATTTGTACTACTCATATCACGAAGGTGCATCTTCTTTTCGGTAGCTCATCACATAAGAACTCCAAAGTTAAGCGTGCTTGACTTGGGGCAATTTTGGGATGGGTGACCCCCTGGGAAGTTTCCTAGGGTGCGTGTGAGTGAGGACATAAGCACACTGGAAAGACCCGTCTTGATACAGTGAGGACAGTCGTCAAATATGGGGCGTTACAGAAAATCTATCGAATATTACAAAGTGCTATTTTAAGCTCGAGAATGTAGTCTTGAATACTACTGATATAATTGATAAGTGTGGGCTTTGATTTCTGAAGGCGAGTAGATATTTTTGCAGCGTGACAGCAAGTAAAATGAGATAACTGAAAGTTCATATGTCTTCAGTTGCTGCCTTCGACTATTTATAGACTCTCCTCTCAACGGTAACATTAAAGAATGTTTGAATATTCTAACCGTTGATTGCCACGTCGATATACTCTGACAGTCGTACACTGCTCATTCTGAAATACGGCGTTCCACTACTAGTTGCAGGTATTTTTACTATCTGTCGGTTGTCGCTTTCAACTGATGACGTGTCCAGCTGAGAGATCAGTTAAAGGAGTCAGTTGACTGAAACATAACTGACGAGATTTTCGGCTGAGAGATCAGCTGGATTTTTTCAGTTGCATCGTTCAGTTAGTCGGATTCAGTTGCTGGATTCAATTGGTAAATCTTTTGTCAAATGCCGGAATTAAGTTTCCAACAATTTCCCCCTTTATGGTGTTTGACAAAACTAGAATAAAAGGAAACCAAATAACTGAATTCATAGTAGATAAAATAAGATGTAGATTGGCTGAATCAACTGAATTAATATTTCTTCAATCAAATACAAGAGAGACTGCGAGACTGCTTCTAAGGTTTCTTCTGCTGTTCTAAGAATTCTTTGAGCTCTTCCCCCTTTTTGTCAAACAAATCCATCTTAATAGACAGTTTCCGAACGTCAGTCGAAAGGAGCTGGACAGAGCTGGAAATATTTCTGATAGCAGTGGACATTGCGACTTGAAGCAATTCTATCTTCCTGGAAACTAGTGTCTCTACACTATCAACTCGTTTGTTAATAGAGTCTTGAGTTGCAATGAGGCTCAAAGCTATTCCCCTATTCTTCTGTATTTCTTCAACTGCAGATGAAAGAGAGGTAATACCAGATTGAAGGGCCTTCAGCTTTTAGGAGTTGTATTGTTGAGAGTGTTCCAATTTCAAAGTGTAAGACAGTTGTGTATGCTGAATCTTCGTGATGGCTGAAAGCATCTGATTCATACTATTCTGCATATTTTGAACTTCTTCAAGAACTAGATCAAACTCTGAAGAGGATGGAGGAAGTGACTGAAGAGAGGTTTCTGGTCCTCTTGCGGTTTGATAAAAAATAACCCTCTCTTGATCAGTTGCTACTGTGTCAGCAACAGTCTGAACTGGAACGTCAGTTGTATCAATTTCTCCTTGGACCTGAGTCGGTGAGGGTGGATTCTGATCAGCAGATGAGCTGGCTTGATGAATAGTAGATGGTGATGAAACCAAAACTGGTGCCTCTAAAGGATGATCTATAGAATCAAGTGGCACATCAGTTGGGATAACTTGGTCAGCAGTTGAATCTTGCTGAACTTGTTCTTCTGAAGAGATAGTAACCTTTGGATTGATTTGATCAGCAGAGTGATCAACTTGATCAGAAATGGGTTTACTTATCTGGGATTCTTGCACCACTGATTGAATGATTTCATCAATGTGTGCGAAAGAAAGCTTGGCTTCAGTGTATAGTTGATGATCACCAGGCGGTAAGAGAGGCAAAACATGAACTGCCTTGTCAGTTGGAACAATAGTCAAAACTGATGACGGTTCTGTCTTCTCAGATGATGGTTCTGCAACTATTTCCTCGTCATCATTGTTTGTATCTCCTTGATGAAGGACCAACTCTTGATCTGTTTCCCAAAACTTTATCTGAGATTGCAATCCAAACAAATCGGTGTCTAGCTGAGTAATTATTGCTTGATCAGCATAGGCAGTAGGATTGGTAGGAACATAGTTGGTCTTCAATTTTGCAACAATTTGTACCAACTTCTTGGCTCTCATTTGATCAAACAATTAAGTTTTTCTCTCCAAAGCTTGAGCAATTGTGGTAGATTTGACTGTCTTGAGGACAAAAGCTTCCAGTTTGATGAATTTGCTCAGCTCGGATTTCTTCCTCAGTTGCTTGGCAAAAATCTCAGTACGATAGGCTGTCCAAGCATCAAAAGACTGAATTTTTGAAGATGCAAAACTATTAACCTTTGCCCAAACAAGGTCAATGTGAGTTTGAATAGGGTTGGATGGTCTGGGCTCTTCAATCAATTTGCCCTTGCATTTATCAGAACTCATGATGTGAGGAATTTCCAACCCTGTTCGAGTGGATTCCACCAGTTCTATAAACTTTATACCTTTGGGTCGAGCAGTAGCCACACTAGTAGGGCTAGTGATCTGAATCAGAGGAGCTTTGGTCCTAACTGATTTCCTTTTGGCACCAACTGAAGCTTCTGGTGGAATGATCTTCAGAGGGACGGCTTCTATAGGCTGCTGAGCATCTGAAAAAATCATCCTATCAGTAGGAATGGATACCTCGGTAGTTGTTGGTTTAACCCTTTGGGTTCTTGGTTTCTTGACAATCTGAGGGGATGGAGTTTTCTCTGAATCAGATGCATTCAAAACCAATTTTCTTTTTGCTACCTTCAGTTGAGCCAATGTTTGGCCTTCTTTACTGATTTTGGAGCTGCCTGCTGAGTCCCAATCTCCTGTTTGATCTTTACGAAGAGCAGGAGAAATGTCCACTTTGATCTTGAGTGGCATAGTATTCTTCGCATTAAAGACTTTAAATTTTGATGACCTTTCTGAATCATCAGTTACTAACCCTTTCACTTTCAGCAGATAGCTGAGTTGCACTGCAAAACCCTTGGACTGTTTGGATGATAGAAACATATTCTTCAGAATATTAAATATAAGATGCTTCCAGTTGAGTTGACGATCAGCCATAATGACAGAAATGGCTTGAAATTTCTCCAAAGTGAGGGCAGCAAAAGATCCAGCTTTTGCCCAAAAGCCCTTTGGCGACTACATCAGCAAGTTACTGATCTTCATACTTCAGTTCTTTCTTTGGATCGTAAACTTTGATCTTCCATCCATCAGAAAAAAGTGAAGTGTGCATCTCTTCAACATCAGACGCTTTAACATCAGAGAGGTGTGCCAATCCATCAGATAGTAGAGAGAAAATTTCGCCATAGGAGTCTTCAGATATGGTCAGCGACTGATCATTGACAGTAGAAACTATGTTTCCATCAGAGTTGACCATACCGGTGGAGTAGAAATCCTGAAGTTCTTTGGGGTAGATCTCTTGTGATGATTGTCCCAAGAATGTTCTTAACCCAGCAGTTTCGAGATTCGAAAAACTTTCTTGACATCAGAATCGCCGAAAGATAGAATGGATCCGAAGTTGATAGCCATTGCATTCAGCATATAAGCGGGAGTTTGAGTTGCCATTTAGAACTGAATGAATTCCTGAAAAGAAATTGAAGGATGAAATTTGTTCTTGCTCTCAAAAGTTTGTGGATAAACGTAAGGAAAAACTGAAATGGAGCGGAGAATGGTACATATGTACGTGACGATTCAAATTCTGGACACGTGTTAGTCCATAGAAATTTTGAATGACAATGTGTGTACGTGTGCTATAAGCGTGTGTACAATTTTAAACGGTTAAAATGTGTCCACGTTGACACTAATCATTTACTGAAAAGTAGCATTTTAATGCTTTAAAAGACAGTCACGTCGCTTGATTTGGAATATAATAGGTTTAATTAGTTAACTTATATGAGAAGATTAGTGAGAAGCTCAACTGAACGATCAGTTGTTAGACCGTGTCCTTTCAGTTGAGAGCTGACTAATCATTTGTCTTCTCATTTAACCTCTTAAAACCAATATTCCCCCTTAATAAATGCATTAATGAAAATGACGATAATATGAACAAGATTAATTAAAGGAAATCCTGATGCTTGGCAGAGTAATAGTCATTCAAAAGGACATTGTCCTTTCATCTTCCTCGTCCTGTTCTATAAATAAGAGTTAAACAGTTAGTCACAAGTATATCAGCAGATAATATTCAGCAATATAAAATGGCAGGTGCGAGTAGCTCGAGTGTTTCGCCATTTTCTCTGGAAGCAAGGAAGGCTGCTATCGAAGACGAAGTCCTCTACACCAGTCTTCCCTACTGTGAAGAGTTACAGGAGCTTGAGTTCCTGTATAATTCTGGAGAGGCTACCACTCTCAAACGGGTGGCACAGTTGAGAGAAGTGCGGGAGCACTTGAACATAGCTGTGTGGGTGAACGTATTTAAAGATGGTCATCTCTATCAGTTGATGCTTCGAAAGGAGCTGGAGATTCTCAATCGCATAGCTTCTTCTCACAACTTCTGCAAGACATCTTCCTCAGCTCTATCTGTTTGGTTGAGAATGTGGATAGCTGATGTAGAGGAAAAATATGACAATGTAATCCTAGCCAATACTTATAGTTGAATGAAATATTTATTTTGGTTTAACGTTGTTTTTCTTTTTCCTGCAAGTAATAAGTTTCATGAGTTATTATAAAAACAGATGAACTGATGAAACTCTAACTGATAGAAGATTGACTGACATCAGTTGAAGCAAAAGAAATTAAAGCGAACTGAACAAACTAACTGCTCAGAAAGAACTGGCATCAGTTAAAAGTCATGTGAATGAACAACTAACTGAATAATCAGTAAATGACAGTAAAGCTGACAGATGAATTAAGAATCAAGACGGCAATAACAACTGATTAGGATAAATCAATTAATCCAAGTATATTGCGAAAATGAGAAAACTTAGTCTCAGCCAGTGGTTTGGTGAAGATATCAGCCGCTTGCTGCTCAGTTGAGACGTATTCCAATCTGATGTTCTTCTTTAAGGCATGATCTCTGATGAAGTGATGTCTGACATCTATGTGTTTAGTCTTGGAGTGAAGAACTGGATTATAGGTAATAGCAATTGTGCTTGTGTTGTCACAGAATATGGGAGATTCCTTTGCATCAACACCATAATCTTTTAGTTGTTGCTGAATCCAGAGCAGTTGAGCACAGCAGCTTCCAGCAGCAAGATATTCTGCATCAGTTGTGGAAGTTGCTATAGATGTTTGCTTCTTAATGAACCAAGAGATCAGTCTGTCTCCTAGAAATTGACATGATCCACTTGTACTTTTTCGATCAAGCTTGCATCCTGCATAATCTGCATCTGAATAACCAACTAAATTGAAAGATGAGTCTTTAGGATACCATAATCCAACATTTTGTGCGCCTTTAAGATATTTCAGGATACGCTTGATAGCTGAAAAGTGTGATAGCTTTGGATTTGCTTGAAATCTTGCACACATACATACAGCGAACACAATATCAGGACGACTAGCAGTTAGGTACAATAATGAACCTATTAAACCTCTGTAAAGCGTCGTCTCAACTGATGTTCCCCCTTGATCAGTGTCTAATTTAACTGATGAGCTCATGGGAGTGCTTGCAGCTGAACATGATTCCATGCCAAATTTCTTCAGCAATTTCTTAGTGTATTTGGTTTGACTGATAAAAGTTCCTGAATCCAGTTGCTTCACTTGTAAACCAAGGAAGAATGTCAGTTCACCCATCATGCTCATTTCGAAGTTATCCTGCATTAACTTGGAAAATTTCTCGCATAATTTGGGGTTAGTTGACCCAAATATAATGTCATCAACATAAATTTGAACAAGTAAAATATGATCATTTTTCGAAAATTTGAACAAGGTCTTATCAACTGATCCAACCAAGAAATCGTGATCAGTTAGAAATTTTGAAAGAGTTTCGTACCAAGCTCTTGGAGCTTGTTTAAGGCCATATAAGGCTTTGTTCAAATGATAGACATGATCAGGAAGGTGATGATTGATGAAACCTGGAGGCTGTTAAACATAAACTTCTTCCTGTAACTGGCCATTTAGGAATGCACTTTTTACATCTATTTGGTAGACTTTGAAGTTCTTGAACGATGCGTAGGCAAGGAATATTCTGATTGCTTCCAGTCTTGCAACTGGTGCATATGTTTCATCATAATCAATCCCTTCTTCTTGCCTATAGCCTTGTGCCACTAGTCTTGCTTTGTTGTGCACAACTGAACCATCTTCGTTCAGTTTGTTCCTGTACACCCACTTTGTACCTATAACAGTTTTTGAAATTGGTCTTGGAACTAAGTTCCAGACGTTGTTATGGACAAACTGATTCAGCTCCTCTTGCATTGCATTTATCTAGTTAGGATCAGCAAGAGCTTCATCAGTTTTCTTTTGTTCCAATTGAGATACAAAGGCTGAGTGAATGAATAGATTGAGCATCTGATATCTGGTTCTTACTGGATCAGATGGATTACCTATTACCAATTCCGGAGGATGTGATTTCTTCCATCTGACTTCAGCATTTGTTGTTTCTATATCAGCAATTTCTTCAGTAGGTAACTGAGTGTTCTCAGTTTCAGTTGGAGCTGATTCAGTTGGCAACTGATTCACATTAGTTTGCTCCACTAACTGATTGTCAAGATTTGCTTCCAATTCAGCTGATTGATCCAATATCTCAGGTTCAGGTGTTTGGAGATTGCTTTGATTAATATGGATGTCTTCTTCATCATCATCATCATCATCCAAGCTTATATCTGTAAATCTATCAGCTAGCTCAACTGTATCAGTTGGCTTAATAGTTAGTGCAGATTCATCAAATACAACATGGATAGATTCCTCAATGTTCAAAGTATTTTTGTTGAAGACCCTATAAGCTTTACTAACTGAAGAGTAACCAAGAAATATTCCCTCTGCAGATTTAGCATCAAAAGCTTTTAAATGAGTTTTACCATTGACAAGTATAAAGCACTGCAGCCGAATATTTTAAAATATGAAACCACACTTTTTCTTCCATGCCAGATCTCATAAGGTGTTTTCATATGATCTTTATTAATCATTGATCTGTTTTGAGTGTAACAATCAGTGTTCACTGCCTCTGCCCAAAACCTTTGAGAGATACTAGAATCAGCAAGCATTGTTCTTGCAGCCTCTTTAAGAGTCCGATTTCTCCTTTCAGCTACACCATTTTGCTGAGGAGTTCTATCTGCTGAAAGCTCATGCTTGATTCTTGTATTCTCTAAATAATTTGAAAGAATTTGATTGATAAATTCAGTTCCTCGATTGGATCTGATTCTGTCAATTCCAACTGATTTTTCATTTAATAATCTTTTGAAAAGCTTAATCAGTTGAGCAGCAGTTTGGTCTTTGGACTTGAGAAATATAACCCAAGTGAATCTTGAAAAGTCATCTACAACCACCAAGGTGTATTTCATTCCCCCTAAGATCATGACTGGTATTGGACCAAATAGATCCATATGTAACAGCTCTAAGCATCGGGAGTATGATTTACGACCCTTGTTCTTAAAAGAAGATTTGATTTGCTTACCAAACTGACATGCTGAGCAAATTTTATCTTTGGTAAAATCCATTTTGGGCAATCCAGTAACAAGATCGTGGTTACACAAATATGCAATAGACTTGATATTCAGGTGGTTTAACCTCTTATGCCACAACCAGTTTTTTGAGGATTTTGAAGTAATAAAACATACTGGTGCATAAGGTTGATCATTCCAGCTGACTTTATAAGTGTTTCCACATCTTTTGCCAGTTAGGATGATCTCTTCAGTTGAGTTTTTGACTGAACAAGAATGTTTGTCAAACTGAACTGAGAATCCAATGTCGCATAACTGACTGATGCTAATCAGATTATACTTGAGATTCTCAACTAATAAAACATCATTAATGAAGAAGTTACCATGGATAATCTTACCCTTACCCACGGTTTTACCTTTGGAATTATCTCCAAAACTGATATTTGGACCTTCATATTTGATCATTTGAGACAGCAAGTTTGCATCTCCTGTCATATGTCTTGAGCATCCACTGTCCAAGTACCAGATTGATTCTCTGCTTGTACCTGATACCTGCAATCACACACAAGATGTAATATTGGTACCCTTTTTCTATTTGGGTCCGAAACTGATTAGTCCTTTAGGAACCCGGACTTGGATCAGTCTAACTGACTGTCCAGTTGCTGTGTTCCAGATTGTCTTTCTTGACTTGTAGGTGCTTGGTGTAGATGAAACAAGATGCGATTTAGCTTTCTTCGACTGATTGTTCAGCTGATACCTTTTCTCAACTGGCTTTCTGTTATAGTAATTGGAGTAGCCATTAAAATAATTTTTGCTGAAAATTTTTGATGGCTGACTGCGTGAGTCAATCACAACTTCTGGGCTATAACCAATACCATGTCTTTTTCCTTTGTTCGTACTTACAGTTGGCTGTTCAATCGGTTTACTTGGCTCAGTTTGTTCTTGTGTCATAACTGATTTGACAAAGTGAATGTATTTTCCTTTGTCCATATTCAATTTATGCTGAGTATCTTTGGAAGACGAATCATCTTTACTACAGAATCCTAAACCAGTTTTATCAGTAACTGATTTCTGAGAATTTTGTATATTAGTTAAAGCATCAGACGATTTGTTTCAAGCCTGAATAAGCTCAGTGTGCTTTGAATTTTCAAGCAACAACTTTTGAATCATTAATTGATCCCTGCTTCTTTCATTATTAAGCTCAGCAATCTCCTTTTTCAGACTCAACATATCAACTGATTCATCAGTTTTTGTTTTATCGTCTTTGGGATCAGTTTACTTTGCTCTGGCTTTTTCAAAAGATAAAGCAAGCTTTTGATACTCACTAACCATGTCATGAAGAGTCGAAATAAGTTCTTCTCTTGTAAAATCAGCTGAGCTAAAGTCAAATACATGTTGACTGCTTGATTCCACCTCTGTGTCATCAGCCATTAGACACTTTATTTCTTCCTCATCATCACTAGAGCTGCAAGAAGTTTCTGGTTCTGACTCTTCACTGTCAGTCTCTGCCCATTTGGCTTTGCTATCTTCAGCTAGGAGTACTTCATGTTTCTTTCTGTAAGGCTTCTTGTTGTCCTTAGATCTCCTCTTGTGCTCATACACTTTCTTCTTTGTTTCAGTTGAAACTTGACTGTCCTTCTTAGGCTTGGGACAGTCCGCAATAAAATGACCTGATTTGCCAAGTTGTAGCATGTGCATTTGACTCTTCTCTGGAATTGTTTCTTTGATAATGCTTCTGAAAATTCTCTTGATTTTTCCTCATGAACCTTCCAAATTTCTTGATGAACAATGACATGGCATCATTGCTTAGTTGATCCGCAGCTTTCTCAACTGAACCAGTTGGTTCTGTTCTTACAGCAACTAAGGCAGTAGTAGCTGCTGGGGTAGATGGTTCTCCTTCTCGAGTTTGCAGTTCAAACTCATATGCCTTCAAGTCAGCGAATAGGTCATGGAGTTCAACTTTGTTTAGATCTTTAGACTCCCTCATTGCCATGGTTTTCACATCCCATTCCTTGGGAAGACCTTTGATTACTTTCAATGCCACTTCTTTATTGGTATACACTTTTCCAAGTGCATTCAGCTCGTTGATGATGCAGCTGGTTCTTTCATCATATTCATGCATTGTTTGTCCAACTTTCATTCTGATGTTGTCGAACTTCTGTACAGCAACAGATAGTTTGTTTTCTTTGGTTTGTTCGTTGCTTCGCAAAGCTGGATTAACTTCTCCCAAATTTCTTTGGCTGTCTTGCGCATCTTGATTTTACTGAACGTCACTTTGTCCAGTGTTTTGTACAATATATCCTTTGCTACATTATCCAGATTAGCTTTTCTCTTGTCTTCAGCAGTCCACTCATCTCTAGGATTTTCAATTCTGTGTGGTGCTCCATCTGTGATTGCAACTGCTGTATTTGCTTTCAAGATATTCATTGGTCCATCAGTTATAACATACCACATATCGTCATCTTGTGCAGCTAAATGAGCCTGCATCCTGATTTTCCAATCGTCGAAGTCTTCTCTGGAGAACATAGGAATCTTGTTGAATGAAGACATAGAGAACAATTTGAGTATAGATAATCTTTGATATGATATAACTCGCTCACCACTTGAAAGGATCGGTTAATCGAGTGAAGAGTGTTTAGAAGGGGGGTTGAATAAACACTGCTCAAATTTAAATATTCTTCGACAATATGAGTTCAGTTTTGTTACAAACTGAACCTAGATATCCCGTCGGTCGATAACAATCAGTTAAACTGAATAAAACAGTTGCGGAAAATAAACTGACTGAAATATAGAGTATCTAACTGAAAATGACAACAGAAGTAATGACACCACAATTTGTTTCTGGATGTTCGGAGACTTGAATAACTCCTACGTCACCCCTTCTATCACGAAGATAGGATATTCACTAAAAGACTTTGATCAAATACAAAATACTGCACTGACCCACTTCAGTTTGGACTTATCACTTTGCCAAGACTGAAACTCTTAGTATACAACACTTTTACAGATCGTAACTGATCTTAGCACAACTTAGAAAATCTATCGAAGAATACAAAGTGCTATTTTAAGCTCGAGAATGTAGTCTTGAATACTAGTGATATAACTGATAAGTGTGAGCTTTGATTTCTGAAGGCGAGTAGATATTTTTGCAGCGTGACAGAAAGTAAAATGAGATAACTGAAAGTTCATATGTCTTCAGTTGCTGCCTTCGACTATTTATAGACTCTCCTCTCAACGGTAACATTAAAGAATGTTTGAATATTCTAACCGTTGATTGCCACGTCGATATACTCTGACAGTCGTACACTGCTCATTCTGAAATGCGGCGTTCCACTACTAGTTGCAGGTATTTGTACTATCTGTCAGTTGTCGCTTTCAACTGATGACGTGTACAGCCTAGAGTTCAGTAAAAGGAGTCAGTTGACTGAAACATAACTGACGATATTTTCGGCTGAGAGATCAGCTGGATTTGTTCAGTTGCGTCGATCAGTTAATCGGACTCAGTTGCTGGATTCAATTGGTAAATCTTTTGTCAAACGCCGGAATTAAGTTTCCAACAAAAGGCTAAGAATATTTTGATTGCTTCAAGCCTTGCTACTGGTGCATAGGATTCATCATAGTCTATCCCTTCTTCTTTTCTGAAACCTTGAGCCACCAGTCTTGCTTTATTTCTAACCACATTACCTTATTCATTTAGCTTGTTTCTAAATACCCACCGAGTTCCAATAACTGCTTGATGAGATGGTCTAGGTACAAGAAACCACACTTCATTTCTTTTAAATTGATTCAACTATTCTTGCATAGCTTCAATCTAACTAGTATACAGAAGAGATTCTTCAATCTTCTTTGGTTCATCATGAGAAATAAAAGCAGCATGCATATATTCATTTACATTTGCCTTCTGGTTATTAATGGAGCTACTGGATCTCCAATAATCAAAGATGGAGGGTGAGATTTTCTACAAACAAAAGGTTTTAGAGAGATTTCTTCATGATTTAATGGATTCGGATCATGCTCAGCTAAAGCACTATCAGGTTCTGGAAGTTAGCTGCTGGTTCTGGTGCATCCTGTGCCTGAACAACTGGTTCCACCATAAGAATGTCTATTTCTGGATTTTGAGCATCTTTGACACTGGGTTCTGCATCATCTTCACTATCCAGTTCCAGATGAATTCTGTCTAATCTGTTACTTAGATTTGAAATGTTAGAAATTCCAGGAACACTGCTATCCTCATCAAAAATAACATGAATAGACTCTTCAACATTAAGAGTTCTATTATTGAAAATTCTAATTGCTTTGTTTGCTGCTGAATATCCAAGAAATAGTCCAACATCTGATTATGAATCAAATGCAGAAAAATAATTTTAACCATTATTATGCACAAAACATCTGCAACCAAACACATGAAAATAAGATACATTAGGCTTACTCCCTTTCCATATCTCATATGGAGTCTGATCATGCCTTTTGTTGATCATGGTTTTGTTTTGTGAATAGCAAGCTGTGTTGAGCCTAGAAGCGCTGAGAGATGTCTGCATCTGCTAACATTGTTCTAGCAGCGTATTTAAGAGTTCTGTTTCTCCTGTCAGCTGCTCCATTTTGTTGAGGCGTTCTGGTAGCTGAATATTCATGATGTATATCATGTTCATCCAAATACAACTCAAGAATCTTGTTAGTAAACTCAGTGCTCCGATCACTTCTGATTTTGATGAAAGAAATTGATTTTTCATTTTGAATCTTTTTCAGAAGCTTGATCAGGAGGCTACTGGTTTGATCTTTTCCAGCAAGAAATATCACCCAAGTAAATCTAGAAAATTCATCAACAACAACAAGAGTATATTTCATTCCCCCAAAGCTCATGATAGGGATTGGACCAATCAAATCCATATGCAATAATTCCAAACACCTTGATGTTGATTTACTATCTTTATTCTCGAAGCTAGATCTACTTGTTTGCCAAGTTGACATGCAGATCATACATGATTCTTAACGAAATTAATATCAGGTAAACCATCAACTATGTTCTGCTTCTTGAGATTATTGATTGACTTGAAGTTCAGACGATTCAATTTCTTGTGCCGGAGCCAATTTTTATCAATAAGGGAGGCAACTAAACATGTAGGAACATTAACATGATCTTTGTTCCAAGATACTTTGTAGGTGTTGCCTTCTCTTTTTCCTGTTAAGACAGTAGACTCATTAGCATCTTTAACTATCCAGGTGTGCTTTTGGAAAGCTACTGAGTAACCATTATTGCACAAAAGAGTTTAAATTGTAACAAAGATTTTCAACTAAGAGTACATCATTTATAGTAATATTACCATGGATAATCTTACCCTTACCCACGGTTTTACCTTTTGAGTTTTCCCAAAAAGTTATCTTTGGTCCACTACAACTCATTACTTCTGAAAGTAAACTCTTTTGTCCAGTCATATGTCTGGAACATCCAATGTCCAGATACCATGTAGAGCTGTTTATCTTGATTTTTTTCTCCTGTTCCTGCAGGCACAAGTTTTAGTAACTGGTACCCAATCTATTTCGGTCCAAGCCTTATCATTCCTTTTGGAACCCAAATTTGTACAATTCTAGGTGACCTTGTACTTCGGGTATCCATAGAGGTGTGTGCAATAGAAGGTCTGTTGTTTCTAACAGAATTCATTTTAAGATGTTCTTCCCTTCTGTTTTTGTCATCTGGTCTGTATCTTTTATAAACCTGTCTAGAATTATAGTACTGGTAGTTTCTAACCTTCATAGAGGGTTATCCTCCCGAGTTGTGGATCCAGAACTCTGGTGCACTCTTCTCTTAGGTTCAACATAACCCAGACCATAATGCTTAATTCTATTCATCTGATCTTCAAACCTTCTGACTTGAACAGTTGGTACTACTAGTTCATATACCACACTGGATTTAACAAAAATGAATGTATTTCCATTTGCTTGTATCCAGTTTTGGCTTAGTACTTGTTTCAGAAGTGCTTTTATTATTATTGAATTCGAGACCACTCTTGTCTCCGGATTGCTTCTGTAATTCTTGTATCTTCTCTAAAGAAACAGAAGACTTATTCAATGCATTTACCAGAACCGATAGCTTTTGATTCTCAGACCTCATTGTCTGGTAATCTGCATTTACTAAGTCATTCTCAGTTTTCAACTTACTTATCTTAACTTTTAGATCACTACAGCTGTTTTCTTGAAAGCAAGTAAACTTAATGATTTGATCTCTAAAGTTTTGATTTTCAATTTTAACTTCCTCGAATGATTGGAAAGTCTTGAGTACTCTTCTACCATGTCATGCAATGCTTTGACCAAATCATTTCGTGTAATTTCATCAGTGTCAAAGTCAAATACCTCTCCAGATATCGAGGTTGATTTAGTGTTTGCCATGAGACATTTGATCTCTTCTGTATCGTTATCGCTGGAATGACTATCTGAGTCAGAAGACTCAGAGCTAGAATCCACCCATTTTTATTTGCTTTCTTCAGCAACCATCGCTTTGCGGTCTCTTCTGGATTTCTTATCATTCCGCTTGTACTCCTTCTTCTTATGAGCATCCTTCTTTGGCTTCGGACAATCAGTAATAAAGTGTCCAATTTTTCCACAGTTAAAGCACACCATGTCACCAGATGGTGAATCCTTCTTGAAATTTATGTTGGGATTTTGGTATGCTCGGTAATTTTTCTTCATGAATCTGGAAAATTTTGTTCACAAATAAGGACATTGCATCATTGCTGATATGTTCAACAGTCTTGTCAGATGTGCTTTCAGCAGCAGGTGAAACATTAGAAACAACTGTATTAGTAGTAGTAGCAGTAGTAGAGGTAGTAGCTGCAAGAGCCTTGGTAGGTGGATTCGATGAGGGCTCTTCTCCACTTCTCACTTCCGGCTCAAACTCATAAGCTTTTATGTCTGCAAACAAGTCATGTAGTTCTAACTTGTTCAGATATTTTGAGACTCTCATAGCCATTGTTTTGACATCTCATTCCATGGGTAATGCTCTCATTACTTTAAGTGTCACTTCTCTATTTCCATGTTCCTTTCTCAGGTCAGCTAGTTCCAAATCTCTTTCGTAGTAGAACACATATTGATCTTGCTGAAGGTGTTCTTATCAAGTGTTTTGTAGAGAATGTCCTTCGCAACAATGTCTAGATTAGCTTTCTTTTTGTCCTCGCCAGTCCATTCACTTCTTGGTTTTTCAACCATTTGTGGCGCACCATTAGTAACAGAAATAGCTGTATTAGGCTTTAGAATCTTCAATGGACCATTTGTGATGAGAAACCACATGTCATCGTCTTGGGCTGCAAGATGGGCTTGCATCATGATCTTCCAGTCATCGAAATCTTCTTTTGAGAACATAAGAACTTTACTGAAGTGTGCCATATCTGTTGTAGATTCTTTAGAACAAGAATGACCTGCTCTGATACTACTTGTTGCAGATCAATATTGAGTTTAGAGGGGGGGGGGGAGAATAAACTCGTTCCTTTGTTGAACATTTTTACAAAAGGTGCTAGAATACTGTTAGAAATTATAGCTTATCTTGTTTGAATAAATACTCGGAAGATCAAAATAATAAGTGCAGAAACGATATGATGATATGAGATAGAAAACAGTAAAATATTAGGCAGTAGAACAGTACTTGTTTCTGGAAGTTCGAAAGTAAAATCTTCTACGTCTCCCCTTCTTCTGTTTCCAGAAGGATCACTAAAAGGCTTTCGTTTTTACAGTACAACACTTGTACACACCCACTTCAGTAGGGCTTATCCTTCGCCTACTGAAACTCTTAGTTTCACACAACACAATGTAATGAATATAGCAAAGTTCTTGAAAAAACTCTTTTATAGATTACAGAATATTCTCAACAAGATGTAGTAAAGTGTATAGCTTGTGAATAGGTGAAGAAACAACAACAAAATGATATTAAAAGATCAGATATCTACTATTAAGCGTGTGCTGCTTTTTTGTATGTTGAGCTTGAAGATAAGTAGTAGTTGATGAGAGCTCAAACTAGCGTTGGAATAATTGTTGCGTTGGCAATAATAATGTTGTTGTTTTCTATAAAGGATTGACTCTTATATATAGAAAGCTTTGAATCCAACGTCTATAATAAAAAACAGCTTCTTAGACTTTTGAGTAGATTCAGCTTTATCACATAAAAAGGATCGTGCAGAAAGCTTCAGAGTAATTTGTCTTGTTTCATACCAAAACTAGTAAGGTGCGTTAAATGTCTATTACAGCATTAATGGTGCAATTAATACTAGTATTAGGTAAAGTAACGGTAACATTTAAGACTGTAACGATCAAGCAAAAGACGTCAAGTTTTAATAAGTTATGTTTCTGCTTTTCTAAATTTTGATTCTGCTTTTATAAGTCGAGTTCTACTTCTGCTTCTATAAGCCAATAAGTACTTCTAAAAGTAATGCTTCTGTCAATTTATAATCTTCTGATTTAGCTATTACGGCCTACTGGTTTTGACTCTCATCACCACAATTAAATTAAGTCTAACATTAGGTTATGTAGAATATGAGATTTATAGGATTAGATGAAACTAAAGTTTCATTAATGAAATGGCGATGGTCATAACATAATAGTTTTAAGTTTTTTTAAAAAATATTTATTAGAGTCAATTGGGTATTAATATTGGGTATATTGTTAAGCTATATATAATGATGTTACTAGAAAATGAAGACAACATTTTTCTTAAGGGATTTAAGTGTTTTATTAAGATGTTCGTTCAAATGGGAAATTCTAGCTTTAACCCTCGATCAAATTCATACGTAAAAATAAACACTTAAGCATATTCTTATGGTTAGTAGACTTGTATGTTCTCTTTTGTAATTTTCATTAGATTTCTTTTGGATTTTATGTGTTAGTATTACTTAAGAATTTAGACGGGGAGCGTACTTGTAAAAGAATAAGTTGAATTAAGCTTACGACTTAAGGGAAAATTTGACTCAGGAATAATAAATTCTTTATGGAAGTTGGTATTGAAAATCTTTGGATAAAATTTTATAATCAATTTTTCATGTTCCAATATTAGAAATTATTTTTTTGGGTCAATAATTAACCTTGTGAATATAAAGTTTTGAGTTTAAGAATGCTTAGCATTTAAATTGGATATGTAGAACATTTGATTACGTTGACTGTAATAAATTTAAGAAATGATATATTGAGGTTAAGAAATTACTCTTATTTATGGTATAACAAGTAAACAACTACCTTATGTAAGGTAAGTCACAAAATCTTGATAGGTATCGAGTAAAGAGTAGAATAATAAGTTTTGGTTCTTCATACGCTACTAAGAGTGAGAAAATTATTAAAGTTTGGGAAAAAAAATCATAATAACCTACTTTCATATCGTGATTCACCTATGGAGAAATTTAATATAAGATTTAGCCAAAATGATCATAGAATTAGTAATTATATTGGAAGGTGGATTAAATTTTTTCCCTCCCTAGTGTGTGAAGATTTTAGTAAATGTATTGTTATTTGACATTATCTTGAGTTTTGATGTTACATATAAGTGTTCGATTTTATAGCGGGATTTAAAATAAAATCATGACATGAAATTGTAACTCGATAGACTTGAATCATTTAAGTACTTTTAGTTCTTTGGAATTAAGAAAGTTTATAATATTGTCAAGAACTATATGTTTAGCATATATAGTAACGAAGTGTTAGTTAAGCACCAGTTATTAAAGTGTTTTATTTCCTATAATCATGGATACGATATGATGACTATGGATTGATATTAGGTTTAACAATAGAAATATATTTTGGGTGAATCAAAACATAAGATTATGACGACTTAAGGTAAAATTGTCTAATCATTTAATTTTTTGGAGGTTAAAATAACTTAGGGATGATTTATAATTAATTGAGGATCTTGAGTTAGTTAAATCTTTGTTTTTCTCTCATCTAGAAATTTTTAATGGAAGATGCCTTATCATGACATACAATAAAAACGTGATAGATCGACCAAAATTTTTATAGTGAATTAGATAAAGGATGAAATGAATAAGTGGGTCTAAACTTTTCATTAATCAAGAATAGAAGAATTTAGAGGACATAAATTTTTTTAATTTATTTTAAATATTTATATGTTTATTTTTATGAGATTTAAACGCATTTTTTTAGTTTGAGTTTTTCATGCGAATATTAAATTCTTGGCCGAGGATAGGAGACTGAAGACGATTAAGACGATAAAATTAAATGTTTTATTTTATTTTAAGTTAAGAAATTATTTATTTTTAATTATTTATGAAATATAGCATTTTAAGGTCAAATTTAATTTATTAGATGAATTAAAATATTTTAAGCATTTATTTGCATTTTTGAAAATTTGGAGTTAATATTATTATTTTATAAATTTTGTGGGCTTAATTATTTAATCTAATGAGTAGTTTAGTCATTTAATTAAGTTGATTAAAAGAAGCAAGGAAAAAAACTCACGCACACCTACAAACACACACACTCACACTTTTACACACACTAAGTAATGTGTAAAGCTAGGGTTGTGCATCCCTTGAGCAGCAGCCTCTTGAGCACTCATCCTAGAAATATTTTGGAGTTATTGGTGAGTTTTTGTTAAGAAAAACGTCAAGGAATCCTCCTCCGTTCATCCTCCACGTATCATCGCACTGGTATTTGTTTATTCGAGCGTTTAGACGCGAAGGCATGTATAAAATTTTATTTTACACATCGATCTCGTCATATTATGTATTTTGATGTATATTGTGCATGAAAATTTGTTTGTTATGTGCAAAGTTTGATGAGTTATGATATAAACGATTTCTAAAAATTTTGAGTCACAAAACCCGCCATTCACTCTCATTTCGATTCATGCAGTTTATAATTATGTTTTTTGAAAATGTCTTCAACATATGATTTGTATTACTCTATTAAATCTTCGATTCAATAGCAAATTCGTAATTTTCTAATAAGAAACAAGGTAGATATGATTTTTATCGTAAACCCGCACAAGCTGTGAAATTTCTGTGTCACAAAACCCGTCACCCTCTGGTATTTCGACTTCTGTGGCTTAAAGGTTGGTTTTCTGGAAATGTTTCCAACATATGATTTGTATCACTCTGTGTTATTTTCGATTCAATAGTAAATTCGTAATTTTATGATAAGAAACTAGTGAAATATGATTTTTATCGTAAAACCGCACAAGTTGTGAAATCTCTGTGTCACAAAACCTATCACCCTCTGTTATTTCAAATTCTGCGACTTATAGGTTGGTGTTCTGGAAATGTTTTCAACATATGATTTGTAGAACTCTGTGTTATATTCTATTCAATAGTAAATTCATAATTTTCTGATAAGAAACGAGGGAGATATGAATTTTATCGTAAAACCGCACAATCTATGAAATTTCTATGTCATAAAATCCGTCACCCTCTGTTATTTCGAATTCTGCGACTTATAGGTTGGTTTTTAGTAAATGTTTTCAATAAATGATTTGTAGTACTCTATTATCTTCGATTCGATAGCAAATTCGTATTTTTTCAGATATGAAATGAGAGAGATATGATTTTTTTGGTAAAACTGCTTAAGCTGTGAAAATTTGTGCAAGCTGATGTGGTTGGGGTAGCATGTTCAGAGCGTTCCAACGAAGCCCTGGACGTTTCTAAATATGATTGACGTGCAAAAATATTTTATTTTGGAGGTATGTGATTTGTCTTGTGGCCACCCGGTAAAGCATGACTCGCGATGTATGATTATGGGATTGGAAAGTGGTAAATCATGATCGGGGACCTCTCCATTCGGTAAAGTATGACCGATGTTATGTATGTGGGAGTGGACATCCGGTCGAAAGGCTATGGTGATCCCTGTCAGCCCAGTACTGTGGTTTAGTCTGACCAGGCGATTTATGTTACTGGCCATTTGCTTTGAACATATTTCTACGCAAAATTAAGTATGATTATGTATGTTATGAGGGAAACACTTTTGTGAAAACATGCAGTTATGGCACGTCTATGTTTATGTATGTTCAGCTGTTATTTCGTACACTTTACTTTAAAATGTATGTGATTTTATTAAGTATTATTTTTTAATCATGGTTTATGCGTGTTGAGTCTTTAGGCTCACTAGACTTGATCGATGCAGATGTTGATGCTTTTGAGGAGACAGGAGGTGCTGACCTGTGAGCTTGCTCGGACTGTGCAAAGTGCAAACTCATGGACCGCTATTGTTATTAAAGGATTTTATGCACGTTAAACTTTTTACTCTGATTTTTATTTGTTCAAAATTTTTTGGCAAACAAGTATTTTCAAATACTTGTTTTGGATAACGTTTTTACAGTATTAGTGAATAATACTTTTGTATGCCATGGAAATATTTTGTACTTGGATTATTTTCAAGAATTTAGTCGATCGTTTTTATTTAAATTCAGAAGGCGATGGTTTACTATTTAAATAAGAAAAAAAAATTCCACAAATTTTAAAGTAGTAGTAGTTATTTTATTATGGGATGTTACAACTTAAATCCAAAATGTTCCAGAATGGCTGTCGGAAAGTACAAGACAAATTTCGAGGAACGAATTCAAACTGCAACAAACATATTTGATGAGTCTTGATGTACAGACACGAAGCCTCCTTAAATACAAGATCAAGACTATCAATAAACAAGTGTGTGAAGATAAAAAAAAAAAAAAAAATAGGGCATGCCAACTGCTTAGTCTAGAAGCAAAATTCTCCGTATGTGAAAACACTTTCGTGTTGTATTCATAGATCAGTTCTGACACACTCACACACCATCACTCACATACACAAAAATGAGCGTACTGATAAGCTGAGTGAGTCTTACACAAATACGGTAAACTTGTGTATGTAGTCTTTAACACATAGACGTTAAATAAGTGTTGGCTGGAAGGTGTTAGGTGGTAGAATGGGTGGTGACTTATGAGCAATTGAAGTCTTCAAACATCCATAAACATATCTTGTGTACTTAACTTAAGATATCTACTACTTAAAATACTGCTAGAAATATTTCTTTTACAAGCTCATTTTCGAAAATTCATAAATTATGCATGCTTGTAACCCTGCAAAAAATTTAATATTTAAAAAATAATAGTAATCGTCTACTGAATGAAAATAATGCAATTTAAAAATAAACAAATATGAACAAGTAAAAAAAATATTGATAACCAATAACATAATAAAATGAATGAGTAAAATATTCATGTCCACTCCTATCTCAAATCATGATATGCGGAAAAAATATGGTCCTCGGGTTCACGTGCGCACATCCAGCCCCGCCTACTCAAACTTCGCCACCTCCAACCTCCTCATCAACATGCTCATCTGCGTCATTCACACCTAGTGAGTCTAAAGACTCAACACACCGGTAATGTTAATAGCAAGTACATATACATAACATGCAATAGTAAAAAGTACCGTACTAAAAATACATTTCATGAACTTGAAGAGAAACATGAACTTAAACATTTCCTATTGTAGCATAGCATGTCAAAACCATCTCATCATATACTTGTTCATTTTCCATAACTGAATTCACTTCGTTAGTTGTGACTTTCGTATCAGCTCTATCGTATAAGCTCTATTCGATGGATCCATCTACATATAACCGTGGTATCCGGCGGTGGGGGCATTAGTGACAGTATTACCCATTCACTGAGCCCTTGCCACACAACTCATCGTATACATATATCGTCAATCACAACCAATTTTCATCCTTCAAAAACATTATCATTTTCATCACTTATCAAAATCATGCATATACGTAATTTTTCTTAAAACCAAGCATTCAACATATTTTTTCCATAAAAAGTCATATACGTGGTACATAATGTAACGCTCCGAAAATTTTAAAGACCACGTAAACCACATGCGCAAGTTATTAAATTCTTTGTGTATTTTAATTAAATGTTTTAATTGCATTAATTAATTATGTTGTGCATATTTGCATGTTTAAAATATATTTTTCTACATGATTGCATTAAAATGTATTTTTAATGGTTATTCGAGTTGCGATCGAGGAACGGAGACCGATGGCTGAAAAATAGAAAATGATTTTTTATTAAATAAGTTGTTTTTAATTATTTAAAAGTTGGGAGATGCTTTTTCTTATTTTTGAAAATAAGGGGTTTTGAGGTGATTTTATACGCCGGGGCGTAATTTTTATCGGTGTTGGATTTTTAACAAAAACGCGAGAGTTTTGGCAACCCGGCTAATAAATTCACAAACTTATTTTAGCAAAATTATTTTAAATATTTTAATTAAATACTAATTAAGTACTAATGGGCCTAATTATATGCTTAATGGGCCTAAGCCTAATTAGTAAATAATTAACTATATAATATATTAAAAACCCTCCCAAACCTCATACTTTTACACGCCTTCTTCAGATTATTTTCACACCAAATTTCTCCCTAAAATACACGGCACACACTCACAAATTAGAAGAAAATTTTCGGGAAAGCTTAAGGAGAATTCAAGCCAAGGTCCTCGCGTCGTTCTTCGCAAATCGTCAACGGTTTTTCGTGCGTTAAAAACGCAAAGGCACGCCATATTCTCCTTTTACTAATCATCACACCATATTATTTGTTTATGCATGATTTTTAAAGAAAAACATAGCACACAAGTTAAATTTTCGTAACTACATGTTTATGTGTTCTAAATTGGTGTTTTTAATTTCCAAAATCATGTTTTTATGTGTTTAAAAGGGCTGCCATGATTGGGACTTGATCAAGCATGAATTTACACAAGTTTAGGGTCATAAAACTCAACCGAAAACGCTGCACAACCACAGCACACACAAGCTGGAACCAAAATTCTGTCATGGTATATGTAGGGTTCGATTGTGAGGGGCTGTGATGCATGGCTTGGCTTGGGGCTTGGCTTGGGTCGGGGGAAGAGTCCTAGCCACGCTAGGACTCGAGACCAAGGATTGGGGAGGAGTCCTAGCAAGCTAGGACTCCACCCGAGATTGATGATCAAGGTGTGCGCAGGTTTTGCAGATGGTGTAGGGAAGAGAGGGCTCGGCCTGGGGGCTTTGGGCTGGAATAGGTCAAGTCATTAGGGTCCTAGAAGGGTGCCTGTGGAGCTGGTTCAAGGGCTGGATCGTTGGCTTGGCGGCTAGCAACAGAAAACGAAAAGTTCATGTCAAGGAAAACTCTCGGCCATGACAGGTTCTGGCCTGGGGCTTCGGTTTTGGAGTTTGGGTCGAGTCCATAGGTTCTAGTGGTCTGGACGATGGACAAGGTGGGTACAGGGAAGGTTAGGAAGGGCTGGGCTCGGTGGTAGCCTGGGTAAGAACCTCCACAAAATTATAGCAGCAAGAACGTGAGGGAGGCTTGGAGGCGAGGCTGCTGTCCTTTGGTTCAAGGGCTTCGCTGCTTGGGTTTAAGGTGAGGGTTGGTCTGGGCTAGGTCTAGGCGTGGTCCAGGGAAGGTTAGGCTCATGATGGCTCGGTGGTTAGGTGGCTGGAAGAGTCCTAGGCGACTAGGAAACCCACTTCAACTAGAACACCTAACACACACATGTACAGATTTTGGGTCAAGTTTCAGGAAGGTTTTGAGCAGGCCAGGGGTTGTTTTACGGGCTGGGCTTGCACAATAGGGTCCCTAGATGGGTTGGCTAGGTTTTGGCTCAAGGTGGCTCGGGCGTGGCTCGGGTAAATTAGGAGATGGCTCGGTGTGTACGTTAGGGTGTCAATTTCGAAAATTTTAAGGCTAAAAATATATCCAAGGGTCCACGGGGGTGGCTCATGACTTGGAAGGGTAGAATAAATCATAAAAATGTTACGTTAAAAATTTGGGATCAAAATAACGAGTTTTGGATTTATCCGGGATTTAATCGCCGCACGAAACACTAATTAACGAGTTAATTGAAACGCCTAGTTTTATGCTGTATAAAATCATGAAAAATTATATTTAAGCTTAAATAATTATTAAAAGTCTAATTTTTTAATTTGGAATTTTATATTAAGGTTTGGTTTAATTCGGGATTAAAACATATTAATACGTCACATTTAAAGAATAAATTAAAAGTCGTCGATTTAAGCCAAATAAAAATATGAGAAAATTCATGTAGGCTTAAATAATTATTTGGGACATGTTAGAGTCAATGAAATTAAGAAAGAGTCAAAAACGTGAAAGTTTACGTCTAGGGGTAAAACGGTCTTTTTACACCTAAAAATTAGTAAACATCATGGCAGTGCCCGTAATGCTGTTTTATATGCTAATATGATTATTTTCATGATTATGTATGCTTATATTTTAATATGTCAATTTTATATGTTTAGGGATTTTTAAGACGTTAATATGTTTAATATTTTATGATTTAATATGCTAAAATGTTTATTTTAAATGTTTATGTTTATTTTAAACATTTATGATGTAAAAATGTTTATTTTAAAATGTTCATTGATATTTATGATTTTTAATATGTTAAGTTATGATTTTTAAATGTCTATGATTTTTATGATTTAAATATGGACATTTAAAAGACATGTTGCATGTTTGATTTCAAAATAAAAATGATATTATGCATGTTTTTATTAAGTGATGATAACATGTTGAAGGACGTGAAGGGATTGTGACTACGGCAATATGTTGGAAATATCGTGAGGGTTATGGTCCCAGTGGGAGCCCAACGATCGTGTTTCCGTTGATACGAATACGAATACGATGAATATGATTAGAGATGTCGTGAGGGGAGAAGGCCCTAGAGGGAGCCCATTTATGGGAAAAGGCCCCAGAGGGAGCCCTGACGATCGTATTTCCAATGCCATGATATGTTAATACGTAGGCCAGGGCCCAGTTGACCGGTGAGAGTGTTGCTGGTGTCCCCCGCCGCCCAGTACTATGGTTACATGTAGATGGATCCATCGCCCAATACGTTTAAGAATACGAGTCACAATCACGATCTGAATTCAACATACACGAACATGAACATGAATATGTTAATATGAATATGAGGACATGAATATGTTTATATGAATATGAATATGTTTATGTTTATGTGAAAATGTTTATGCATAAGATTATGAAAATGTTTTTATTTAAAAGTTTTATGCATCATGAAAATGTTTACGAAAATGTTATGTTTATGTTTATGCATCTTCATGAAAACGATATTTTAAGTACAAGTATTTTTCACTGTTATATGTTAACTGTATTACGTATTACTTGTTATGAAGAATATGACGTGTTGAGTCTTTAGACTCACTAGGTGTGATTGATGCAGGTGATATTGATTATGATTATGATAATGGAGGTCTTGATGGTTGACTTGACTGGACTGAAGGTGCACATAACCCGAGGACCGATGCTAGTTTTCCGCACTAGTTATTATTTATGATTTTAAGTAATGTTAAAGATATTTTTACGTCTTTTATTTATGTTATGAGATATTTTTGAGAGGTTATAGTATGGGCTATACTTTTCAAATAATGTTTTTAGGTTGGTAAAATGTTTGACGATTTTATGTTTAAAATATTTTCCTTTGGATTTTTAAATGGCATTTGGATGTTTATTTTTAAAATGATGTCAAAAATATTTTATGCTTCGGCCGATGCTAAGTGAGGTTTAAAAAAAAAAAATCTATCACATTTTAAGAAAACGGATAGCAGACGTTTCACATAAACATTTAAAAACATGTGAAATCATGATTAGGGTGCTGCCAGGATTAAAAACTCAACCCAGGTACGAAATGACCGTTTTGCACTTGGAAACCCCAAAATGATCGTTTTACCACTGGACCTCTAAATTTCTATCCGAAGCTCATCAAACTCCTTAAAATATCCTAAAACATTTTTATAAACATTTCTTTGATGTAGACTCGAGCCGTTTCAAAACTTAAACGAGTTTCAAAACTTAAATGAGTTTCAAAACTTAAACGATGAGTTTCAAAACTTGTACCGGAGTTCCAGTTTTAACTCGAATCAACCCGAAACTCAGCCAAATCTTTCCAAACTTAAGCCACAACTTAGTAACACAAGACCAGGCCTTCAACCCCCCAATTCGAGCCACTTATGTAGAGCCCAAAATCAGTACACGTAAAACCCATACATTTATTAAATTGTTAAATTATTTTTTTATTTTTAAAATGATTTTTAACGATGCATGATTTATGATTTGTATTATTTTAATTTATTACATGTTTATTTGATGCACGTTAAAATGTTTTTCTTGAGTTTTATGTTTCAACCGAATATTCGATGCGAGATCGGGAAAATAGACCCGTGATGATTTAGACGATTTATGAAAATGTTGTATTCTATTTCAACTCAAGAAAATTAGTATTTTAATTGATTGATGAAATTTAAGCATTTTAAAACCTAATTTAATTGATTTAGTGATTTTGAGATTTTAAGCTTTTCAAAAATTACTAACTTGAATAGTTGGAGATTTTATATCTTGAAAATTTAGCACTTGTGTATTCTATTTAAATTTATGGGTGCTAGTAAATTATTGAGGAATTAGTATTTTTATTTAGCACGTTTGTTGGTTATTAGTATTATATTATCAATAATTATTTGACTAAGTAAATCTTATCCTAATTAACCCTTTGACTCACCGACACACACGTTGCACTTATACACACACACACCACCTGTTACACATACACACACCTTGCCTTCATTCTTTGGAGGAGATAGCTAGGGTTCTTTATTTTTCTCCCAGCAGCCACCCCTTCCCCTAGCAAATTTCTTGGGATTTACGTTCATTTTATAACAAGAAATCGTGTAGAAAGCGTCTCCTGGTCATCTCCCGTAATCCACCGCGTCGGTATTCGTTATCTTCGAGCGTTTAGGCGCAAAAGCATGAATATTCTTTCATTTTTCGCATAGATCCTGTCATAGTAAATATTTTGATAATGTGTGTAAAAATCTGTTTATGTTATGCAAAGTTTGAGCAAAAATATTTGAAACGATTTTGGAACGATTTTTAGATCTCAAAAATCGAATCTACTGTAGAATCCTGCGAATTTTTGGTCGGTTTTCTGGAAAACCTTTCAACATATCAAAATGTAGAACTTTTCAATATCTTTGATTTGACAGTAAATTCGTAATTTTCGGACAAGAAACGAGTGGGTTACGATCATTTTTGTGTGACTGCTCGAACTGTGTAAAAATGTGCTTTTTTGAGGATTTTCGAGCCCAACCAAGTGGGCGGCGCCCGAGCGGTAATATTTTGCCGCCCGAACGCCAAAATTTCTGATTTTTTTTTTGTCTTGGGCAGGCATGCATAATGTATTAGTATGCTCGACGTGCAAAAAAAATGTTTTATTTTTGAGGTATGCGAATTGTCTTTTGACCAATTTTTAACGGGTTTGGAAGCCGAAGAACGTGTTCGGGGACCTATCCACCCCGGTAAAGCATTACCGAGTTATGATCAGGATTGGGAAGCGGTAAAGCATGACTAAGGACTAATCCACCCGGTAAAGCATGACCGGAGATCTTATGTAAGTGGCATTGGACATCCCTGCCAGCCCAGTACTGTGGTTTAGTCTGATAAAGCGCAATATGTATGGGTCACTTGCTTTGAAACAAATCTCTACGCAAAATGATGATGATTATGTATGTTTAAGTATGTATAATTCAAGCACGTTTATGAAACATATATGAAATGATGGCACGTCTATGCTTATGTAAATACGTTCAAAGTTTAAGTATCTATGAGCTACTTTAAAATGTATGTGTTTTTATTATGTATTACTTGTTATTCTCAGTTTATACATGTTGATTCTTTAGACTAACTAGACTTGATCTGTAACGGTCATGGGCCATGGCATAGCAAGGGCCTCGGGCCATACTCACGCACCATTACACATAGGACTTATCAAGCCCAGGCACTGGAGTTTTTACCTTCTCAGGATTAGAACCCAAGATCTCCTGGACTTATATAGATCTTGACAGCAATCCTGGTACCAATTGAGCTTGTACCCATTAACATCCTTGACAAAGAAGAATGTGAAATTTGTATGGGGATCGGAGTGTCAAAACAGTTTTGATCAGTTGAAGCCAGCACTCACTACCGCACCAATTCTAGCTATGCCGACCGAACAAGGGGAATATGTGTTATATACATATACTTTGAAGCTAGGATTGGGTGCAGTTCTCATGCAACACGATAGAGTCATAGAGCTTGCGTCTAAACAGCTAAAAATCCGCGAGAAAAATTATCTGACATATGACCTTGAACTTGCAGCAGTCGTATTCGCGCTTAAAATTTTGAGGCACTAATTATATGGTGAGAAATGCAAGATCTTTACGGACCACAAAAGTCTCATGTATTTCTTCACCCAAAAAGAGCTGAACATGAGACAAAGAAGTTGGTTAGAACTTGTAAAGGACTACGATTATGACATTGGCTATCATCCCGGCAAAGAGGTCTGGCAGTGTCTCGAAAAATCATAACACATGCTAAATTATATTTTAAAATGCTTATGATGAAAATATGGAATTTTATGATTTATGCTAAAGCTGTACGATTTTCCTACTAAATGTTATTTTGAGAATTTTGAAAGACACGGTATTTTATGAATAAAAAAGAAAGAAAATATTTTGAAGCATGTGAATTGAAAGTGACAAACATGATATGATATGATTAGGAATATCGTGAGGGAGAAGGCCGCAGGAGCTTGTTTACGGGAGAAGGCCTTAGAAGGAGTCCGACTATCGTATTTCCACTTTTGACAAGGCCCAACACCCGTTCCCATGTATAATGGTGAGCTAAGACGGATTAATCGACCACATGATGATATAATTACAGTTAATCACTTTCAAAGATCAAACTTCACGTAAAAATGATATACCATTATGGAAAGGTTTACGATTTATGATTTATTTATGCTTACAAATTCATGGTAGCCTATGTTAAATAAAAGTATGATTTTTATGCATGTGCCTGTCTATGTATTATTTTGTTACTCATGGTTAGAACATGCTGAGTCATTAGATTCACTAGGTTTGGATGGTTGCAGGTGGGGATGATTTTGAGGGAGGCGGTGACGTTTGAATGGATCGAGTACAATAGTACACTCCCAAGGGACATTTATTTTCCGCATTTATTTAGTATTTAAGGTTTTACGCAAAGATTTTGAGGATTATTTATTGAGAGAGTTTATGTGTAACGGCCCGAAAATTTGTGTTTAAAATTTGCGAAAGAATTTAAAATTTTCTTTTTAAATAATTAAAATGTCTCAATCATAAGTTAAACTAATAAAAATGTTTGATATTCAAAATAGCAGCGGAAGAAATCTAATGTTTGCAAAATAATGACTTAAAAATAATTTAGCGACATAAAAACTTGATTTAAATAAAAAAAATAATAAATGCTGAAATGAAGTCATCGGGTTCCACTACTGCCGACCCAAGCCAGCTCACTGGTCCCCGCCCTCGGCCCCGACCTCATCAGTACCTACAGACTGGACACACACGCTAGGAATAGAATATGGTCATCACACTAATGAACCATCCTCGGCCTATCCCTTCGACTTGCTACTAAACCAAGACTAGAGCAGTTCACGGCTCATTCCTAACCCTGACCCAAGTGGGTCAGCTGCTTGACTAGGGTGAGCCATGCACCACTGCCCCGACAAAACTTCCGATCTAGCCACTAGCCGTGCTAGGCGACCCCAAGACGCACAACCCTTGCTACCAGCCGTGAAACGATCGAGGCACAGCCCTATACCTCCATGATCTGCACATCACTCGACCCCTACCACGGTACAACAGCGGCCTTTTGCACCAAAAACAATCAGAACGTGAGATGCCTTTAAAAACCGTGAATATGCAACCAAAAGAATAAGATTTCGTGTCAAAACTTCAACATAACGTGCACCCATGTTGGATCTAAAGGTTGCCATGCATTTACACACAAATTTACATAATAATGGCGTGAATGACACAAAAGAAAGAATACATGCGTGCCTGATGTTTTGTGAACCAAAAGATGAAGTGAAACACACGGCCAAATGGGACTCTAGCTTGAATGGAAATGGAGGCACCGAATTCTTTGTTGCTGCAACTCACGAAGGGAATGGATGATTGGAGGAGGTGGGTGGCTGAGTGGAGAGGGTAAGTGTCAGGCTAATGCATTGCTAATTAGGATTAGGTTAAATTGTATATTATATAAATGGTTAACAATCCAACTAATGGGCCCTAATTCTTATTTAAAAGTTTAAAAAGATATTTAAGCTCAATAAGCTTAAAAGTAGGCTAATTAAATCCAAACACATTCCCGAAAAATATTTCGAGTTGGAAAGATTTTGAAAATATTAGCCAAACCATTAAAAAGTCCCCCGATTCAATAAAATTCGCGTACCGCTAAAAATTAAAATCACGCGGGTAAAAATACTCAAAATTTCTCATTTTCGAAAAATACACTTAAAATGCTTTAAGTTAATTTATAAAAATAAATCGTACAATAAAATAATTTTCTGAAAATTCTTCGGCTTCGTTACTCGATCGAATGCAACTTAAAAATCTTAATGCACGAACTTTTAAAGTTTCATGAAACACATCCTATCATGCATGAATTATGCCTAAACTGCATAAAAATAATTAAACATAAATTAATGAATAAACATGCATTTAATGCTTTAAAACATTTAAATAAAATACCAAATAAGTTTAATACTTGCATGCATGCCAACTTTTAAATTATATTTACTAACATGCTAAATTACCACTTCTTAAATAAGTCTTTATTAACTTATCTCAATACTCCATCTCCAGTCCGACCTCTTATTTTACTGAAAAGATAACAATTAAACTACTGCGTAACATAAATAAATTTAAAGAAAAGAATTTAAATACTCATACAATAAAAATCATTTTAATTTAAATACTAGAAATTATGCATGGCTTATACGCAGTCCAATTTACGGGTTCTACAATCCTCTCAACTGGTACCAGAATTGATGCCAAGATCTATATAAGTCCAGGAGGTCTTGGGTTCTAATCCTGGGGAAGGCAAAAACTCCAGTGCCTGAGCTGGAAAAGTTCTATGAGTAATGGGTAATGGGATAACCGTGTTGCATCAGTCCAACCGGGAACAGCCCATGTGCATTACAAAAAAAGGCGCCTTTTTTTGTAACGACCGTGGGCTATCCCGATCTTGGGCTCCCTCGGGGGCCTTGTCCCATCTTGGGTTCCCACTGGGGCCTTTTCCCTCACGAGCTTTCCCATGTGTCATTACTCATAGAACTCTCCAGCCCAGGAACTGGAGCTTATGCCTCCCCAGCTAGCAGTAGGTTTACATATCCATGTGATTCAAATAAAATTTATTCTTATCCAGACTTACCCTAGTTTGCCCCATTTTTTTCATCAACGCATTGATCAAGAATGTCAGAACTCATTTCTGAATGCATCCATCGGATCATGGTAAGAGCATCTAGTAGCATCGCCTCATGATCTTTATGTATAATTATAGTGCCTGCAAGAACTTTTAGTCATAGTTAGCATACAGTACGGTCCCTTCAACACATATATCTCGATCGAATCTACAACCATTGACATATCGAGAGTTGCATATAAATTCGATAACAATGTGATCTATCTTTCAATAATAGTGTCATGGTATACGCAACTGAGGAAACATCTTTTCAAACTGCACATGTCTTATTCTGACCAAAGATTCCTTGTACTATTAACTCATCATACCACATAGGATATCTTTACCCATATGCAAACGGTGGATCCTCACTACAATGCATTTGCTCCTATGTATTTCGAAACTACACCCAATCTCACCACCTGATGACCCTCAATGGAGTCATTAAACGGATTAAAGTACATGCTAGTATGTATAACCCCTACATTATCCTAGGTCAAAGGAATAATGGTGTAGAACCATAACTGTGGATTATTACACTCGATAAGGAGAAGCACTTGGACAGTCTGAGGGAGGATTGTTCAATACATCATCATATGATTACATATCTGTGTGAATGGACATCTACATGCAATTGCCAATGAAACATGGCATTTACATCACATATGCTAGTCCTCGAGCTCAAGCGACCTTTATCCTTATTTAGGTGGTTGATTCGATTAGTAACCTTTTTAGAATATATGTATACTTCCTAATGAGTTTCATTATCTTACGTTGTGAAGCAGACCTCATGGCACCTATTATAAGTGAAGGACTTTATCAATGCAGTTTGCAAGGGTATACAGATAAAGTATAATGTCATAATCGAATGAAATCGTAAAATATTATTAAAATAAAGATAATTTTATATTATAGCCAATAAAAGCCAAGCTACAGTTGGCTTACTAGGCACTTACTCTAACATAGCTAAATTCCATTAAATCATAATGGGCCTCTGATTTCATAACACTTGATTTACATTTATTCATGATACGATTTTCATAACATTTTCTTAGACGTGTATGTGGAATCCACCACAATTTTCTTGTGCCCGTGTATCTTGAATTCACTTCAATTTTTATGTTATTTTTAAATGCTTATTAATTATCTAGAGTTTGTTGTACTTTTTATAACTTTTGAATGATTTAATCAGAAATGGTTATAAAAATACAAAACTAAAGTTCAATAATAATTAATAAGCGTCTGCAAATAAAAATTGAACATCTTTTTTCCCTAATAACATTAAGTATGAGATTTAAAATACATATTTTTTATTTAAATGTGTTACAATTATGTTATTAAGTAAAACTTAGCTGTTAAAGTGACGTGCACATGCCATAAGCACAAAAATTAAATGAGATTGTGTCACAGATCAATTTTGTGAGAAAATTCATGAAACAACCCATGAAAAAATACTAATTTTTATGTTTATAATATTACTTTTCACTGAGGTATGAACTGGGTTCTTGATGAAACTTAAAATTAATAATTTATTATATGTTAAAACCTGTATTTTAAAATTTTAAGTTTCATTAAAATTATAAATTATGTTATTTTAGTATTGTTTGTTTATATTTAAATGTCTTACTAAATTTGTTTTATTTTCAGGTTTTTTTACGTATTGGTAAAATAATGATAACTCAAGCTAGAAAATTCAAATGGAGGTGACTCAAACATGGTTGGAATCCTTAAGAAGTTATCTACAACTTTGCAGAAGACATGATTGCCTAAAAAGGCTCATTAAGATGATCAAATTGTGCAAAGATCAAAAGGAGGACACATTTACTTTTACTATGACCATTATTTAGTAAAAAATTCATAACTATTTCAATATTTATCCAAATGAGGTGAATCAAGTGGCCAAACTCATCTACACAAAATTCCCCACATGTTTGTGGCCTTAATCAGAGTCAAAGTGGTGAGAAAAGTCGTGGAACAAGGCATTGAAAGAAGGGACATGGAATTGGAGTTGAGGAGACAAAGAATACTATTACAACTACATGGCATTAATAGAATTTTTGACCCTTTCTCTCATTTGGCATATAAATAGAGGCCTTGTGCTAGCTTGAGAATCATTCTATCTCATTGTAAAATATAGTGTGAGTGTGTATCAAAGTTCTAAGTTCCAATATATTTTTTTTCATTTTCTCAACTATGAGTGATATTTTAGTGTTGATTAAAAGTAAATTCATGGCAAGCTAAATCTATTATGTCAAGGTGAAGAGGATGCATTCTTGGTGAAGTAAGATTGTATATATTTTGTATATTCTTTCTTTATTTCTTTTCATTTAGCTAACTTATTTTCATTGTAGGTATAAAAATGAATTATTTCTTGTTATTAATTTACATCAAAAGCTTGATACCATTGAAGTGGTTATCTTGATTTGTTGTTTAATTTTGATACAATAAATATTTCATCACTTATTATTATTGTTATATTATATATATAGAGATATATATATTTATATAATATATCATAATATTTTATTTAGACGATAGCGTGGCTCTGCCGGTTGTTCTAAATGAAATATTATGATTTAATACTAACAATCTAACTTTTACTTTATCGCAACTAACTTTTACTTTCCGCATCTAACTTTCACTTTATCGCAACTAACTTTTATTTTCCGCAATTAACTTTTACTTTACCGCAACTAACTTATTAAATCAATATATTTCATTTAGGCAATAGCGTGGCTCTGCCGGTTGTTCTAAATGAAATATAATGATTTAATTTAACATTTACTTTATGCAATTATATATTTATATAGTTATAACTATAATCGTAGGTATCATATATAAAATATCGGTTAATTCGGTATTTTCTATAATGGGAACTATATTATATTATGTGTGTGTTTTAATTTTCTTGGAACCATTATTTATGGTGGTTTCCTTTGTTTTACTTTTAGTTAAACAATGTTACATAAACCAAGAATAAATCCTCAAGCCTTGACAAAATTTATAATTTGTAAACTTCATTCTTGCATTTGGTAATCTATAAATTAATAAATTTAAACTAAAAATAACCTCTCTGTGGATCGATCTCGTACTTACGAAATATATTACTTGCAGACAACCTACACTTGGGTGAATTATTATTTAAGTAGTAGCAAGTTTTTGGCGCCGTTGCCGAGGAGGTATAAATTAAGTTTATATTTGTTATTTATGTTTTATTTATAAGTATTGTGTGTTTTTACTTGTATGAGTGTTTGGAGTCGAAAAAATAGTGGTAGACTTATTCGAGTATCTGAAAATAATTTAAATATGGATGATAATTCAAATAATCAAGATAATGATAATAATAACAATAATAATAATAATAATCAAGAACATGATCAATTAAGAACACTTAGGCACCATATGAACCCTATTAGAACTAGTGCCCCATCTTGTTTAGTTTTTCCTCCCGATGCATCTAATTTCAATTTTAAACCTCAAATTATTCAACTTTTACCAAATTTTCATGGCTTAGATTCTGAAAATCCATATTTACATCTAAGAGAATTTGAGGAAGTTTGTAACACTTATAATGATCAAAATTGTAGCATGGATATAGTTCGATTAAAGCTTTTCCCTTTTTCTTTAAAAGATAAAGCTAAAACATGGCTACAAAATTTAAGATCAAGTTCAATAAGATCATGGGAAGAAATGCAACAACAATTTCTCAAAAAAGTTTTCCCTTCCCATAGAACAAACTCTTTTAAAAGACAAATTACAACTTTTTCTCAAAAACAAGGAGAAACATTTTATCAATGTTGGGATAGATATAAAGAATTACTTAATACATGCCCACATCATGGTTTTGAAACATGGAGAATAGTTTCTCACTTTTATGAATGTCTTATACCTAAAGATAGGCAAATGATAGAATTCATGTGTAATGGAACTTTTGAAGATAAAAACCCAAATGAAGCTATGGAATATTTGGATTCATTAGCAGAAAATGCTCAAAATTGGGATAATATAGGTACAATAGAACCACCAACAACTAAAATCAATAATTCAACAAATGGGAGTGGTATCTATAATCTTAAAGATGATACAGATATTCAAGCTAAACTTGCATCTTTAGCAAAAAAAATTGAGTCATTAGAAATGAAAAAGAGTGGTCAATTAAAAAGTATTCAAGAAATTGTTTGTCATATATGTGATACACATGATCATTCTACAAAAGATTGTCCAACATTACCTTCATTTAAAGAATGTCTCCATGAACAAGCAAACTATGATAACAATTATAAAAAACCAATACTAGATCCTTTTTCACCATCATATAATCCGAGATGGAAAAATCATCCTAATTTAGTTGGAGGAATGATAATAATGCACAACCGTCACAACAATATTTTCAAAATAACCAAAATCATCAAGGTTATATTCCTTATGTTACACCTCCAAGAAAAAACTTTGAAGATGTAATTCATGCATTTATCCAAAAGCAAGAGTCTATCAATATTCAAAACAGTCAATCTATGAATGATTTGAAAGAAACTCTTGCAAAATTTGCATCTGCACTTAATATTCATGAAAAAGGAAAATTTTCATCTCAACCTCAACCTAATCCTAAAAATCAAAATCAAGAATTAAAAAATGAAAAAATTGATCAAATAAAATCTGTTATTACCCTTAGAAGTGGTAAAATAGTTAATGATCCATATATTAATGAAAACAAGGATCATTTAAAATCAAAGAGTAAGGATGATAATCCTGATACTTTTGAGAATGATGATACCTTAAATTCTAAGAATAATATGGTGAATGATAAATCATCTAAAATAGTAAATGACTCAAATAAACCTCCACCATTTCCTCATGCATTAACAAATTATAAAAAACAAAAAAGTGATTCTGATATCTATGAAGTTTTTAAACAAGTAAAGATAAATATTTCATTATTAGATGTTATTAAACAAGTACCTTCCTATGCAAAATTTTTAAAAGACTTATGTACTGTGAAGAAAAAATTGCATGTGAAGAAGAAAGCATTCTTGGCTGAACAAGTAAGTTCTATTCTTCAAAACAATTCTAGTTTAAAATATAAAGATCCTGGTTGTCCAACAATTTCATGTATTATTGGAGAAAATAAAATTAAAAAAGCTTTGTTGGATTTGGGAGCAAGTGTGAATTTACTTCCTTATTCAGTTTATGAAAAACTTAATTTAGGAGAATTAAAACCCACTTCTGTTACTCTCTTACTGGCGGATAGGTCAATCAAAATACCTAGAGGTATTGTAGAAGATGTGTTGGTTCAAGTTGATAAATTCATATATCCTGTAGATTTTATTGTTTTAGATACACAACCAATAGAAGTACATAATGAAATTCCTAGTAATATTGGGACAACCATTTCTAGCAACTTCAAATGCTTTAATTAATTGTCGAAATGGAATAATGAAATTGTCTTTTGGAAATATGACTCTAGAACTTAATGTGTTTAATTTATGTAAACAACTAAATATTAATGAAAATGAAAATGAAGATGATAATGAAATTCAAACAATTGTGGAAGAAAATATACAAGAAGAAAACTTAAATCAACAATGTGAAGTTTTTCAGTAGAAAGTTTGGAGTCTGAAAATAATTTTAAAGAAGATGATAATACAAAACTTGAATTAAAAGCTTTACCATTAGAATTGAAATATGTATTTCTTGGTCAAAATAAAACATTTCCTGTTGTAATTTCTTCCACTCTTCTACCAAATCAATAAGAAGATTTAATTCAATTACTTAAAAAATATAAAAATGCAATTGGATGGTACTTTGAAAGATATAAAAGGTATGAATCATTTAATTTGTACACATAAAATTCACTTGGAAGAAAATGCTAAAACGTATCAACAACCGCAAAGAAGGTTAAATCCACATATGAAAGAAGTTGTTAAGAATGAAGTATTAAAACTATTAGACGCTGGAATTATCTATCCAATCTCAGATAGTAAATGGGTAAGTCCAACACAAGTAGTACCTAAAAAGTCAGGCATCACTGTTATAAAAAATGAAAAAGGAGAGTTATTACAAACTAGGATTCCATCTAGTTGGCGTATGTGTATTGATTATAGAAAATTAAATGATGCAACTAGAAAAGATCATTTCTCACTACCATTTTTAGATCAAATTTTAGAAAAAGTAGCAGGAAATTCTTATTATTGTTTTCTTGATAGGTATTCGGGGTATTATCAATACCTATATCATTAGAAGATCAAGAAAAAACAACTTTCACTTGTCCTTTCGGAACTTTTGCATTTAAAAGAATGCCATTTGGTTTATGTAATGCTCTAGCTACTTTTCAAAGATGCATGTTAAGTATTTTCAGTGATATGATTGAAGAATTTGTAGAAGTTTTTATGGATGATATAACTGTTTTTGGAAACTCATTTGAAAATTGTCTTAAAAATCTAGAAAAAGTATTAAAAAGATGTGAAGAAAAAAATCTTGTTTTAAATTGGAAAATTGTCATTATATGGTTAAATCTGGGATTGTCTTAGGACATGTGATATCTGAAAAAGGAATTGAAGTTGATAAAGCCAAAGTTGATGTTATTTCTAATTTAACATCACCAAAAACAGTCAAAGAAGTTCGATCATTTTTGGGTCATGCATGATTTTATAGAAGGTTTATAAAAAATTTCAGCATAATATCTAAACCAATGTCAAATCTTTTAACAAAAGATACACAATTCGAATGGACTCAAAAATGTGAAAATGCTTTTAACAAAATAATTAATCTTTTAATTACATCACCTATTTTACAACCTCCAGATTGGTCTTTACCATTTGAATTAATGTGTGATGCAAGTGATTATGCTATAGGAGCTGTGTTAGGACAAAGAAAAGAAGGAAAACCTTATGCAATCTATTATGCTAGTATAGAACCTTAAATAGTGCCCAAATAAATTATTCAACTACTGAAAAAGAATTACTTTCAGTAGTATTTGCATTAGATAAGTGTCGATCTTATTTAATTGGTTCTACTACTATTGTTTACACCGATCATTCTGCCATAAAATATTTATCAAATAAACAAGATGCTAAGCCAAGATTAATACGGTGGATTTTATTGTTACAAGAATTTGATATTATAATTAAAGATAAAAAAGGAAAAGAAAATGTTGTAGCCGATCATTTATCTAGAATAATGACTGAATCATCTCATAATGAAATACCAATAAATGAAAATTTTCCAGATGATCAGTTGTTTTATGCTACTATTATGCCATGGTTTGCTAACATTGTAAATTTTCTTGTGACAAATAAAAGGCCTTCTCATTGGAATTCACAGGATAAGAATAAATTCTTGATAGAAGTTAAAAAATTTATTGGGATGATCCTTACTTATTAAGTATTGTCCTGACCAAATTTTTCGACGATGCATACCCGACAATGAAGTAAGTAATGTTATTAAATTTTGTCATTCTGAAGCATGTGGAGGTCATTTTTCATCCAATAAAACAGCTACAAAAATCTTACAATGTGGATTTTATTGGTCGTCTTTATTCAAAGATACGCATTTATTTTGCAAATCTTGTGAAAATTATCAGAAGATGGGATCAATTTCAAAACGAAACATGATGCCTTTAAATCCAATCATAATTATTGAAATATTTGATAGTTGGGGGATAGATTTTATGGGTCCATTTCCATTATCTTTTGGATATACGTACATTTTAGTCGCTGTTGATTATGTTTCAAAATGGATTGAAGCGATTGCATGTAGAACTAATGATCATAAAGTTGTTATAAAATTTTTAAAAGAAAATATTTTTAGTCGATTTGGAATACCTAGGGCAATAATTAGTGATGGGGGAAGTCATTTTATAAATAAATCATTTTCTTCTTTATTAAGAAAATATGGCATTACACATAAAGTTTCTACCCCATATCATCCTCAAAGTAATGGTCAAGTTGAACTTGCAAATAGAGAAATAAAACAAATTTTAGAAAAAATAGTTAATCCAAATCGAAAAGATTGGTCTTTAAGATTAACTGATGCATTAAGGGCATATAGAAATGCATTTAAAACATCATTAGGAATGTCACCATATAGGTTAGTTTTTGGCAAGCATTGTCATTTACCGGTTGAACTTGAACATAAAGCTTATTGGGCAATTAAAGCATTTAATATTAATTTAGATGATGCATCTAAATTAAGAAAATTGCAAATAAATGAACTTGAATAATTAAGAAATGATGCATATGAAAATTCAAAGATTTATAAAGATAAAACAAAAGCCTTTCATGATAAAAATATTATGAGAAAGTCATTTGAAATTGGACAAAAAGTTTTACTTTATAATTCTCGTTTGCATTTATTTCCAGGTAAACTAAGATCGAGGTGGTCAGGACCATTTATAGTCAAATTTGTTTATCCTCATGATGCTGTTGATATTGAAAATCCCAAAATTAATGATGTGTTTAAAGTTAATGGGCAAAGACTTAAGCCTTTTATAGAAAATGAAATTCTTAATGATGAGTTTATGCCTTTATATGATCCACAATAGTTGTTGATATTTTCATTTTGTTTTTGCAGATTCTAGTTCATTTCCCGGTTAAGTGGCGGATAACGGTACTCCGTGACTGTCTAAGTCGGTTTCTTCAGTTTTCCCAAAATAATTGAAATATATATATATATATATATATATATATATATATATATAATAATAATATAATATAATATATAATATAATAATATAATAATAATAATATGGATGCGTGTATTATGAATCTTCGTAAATATTTTGCTTGTTTACCTGATAATGCGTTGAAGAAAATTTATAAAGCTAGATGTGAGCGGCTAAGGTTGATGATGTCATATGGCATACCGAGTGATGTCCGTTTGATAATTGAAGCAAAAGTCCGATTGGTTGGGGAAGCAAGTGAAATAATAATAAGACATATGTCAGGATTTGGTAAAAGCACATATGCTAAAAAGCGAAGAGCTAAACGTATAGGTAGATGTTATAAATGTGCAAGGTGGACTTGTAATGGGAAATGCAAAAATGTTGGAATGACGTCAATGAATAGAGAAGATAAAATTTTATTCATTAAGAATGGTCTGAGTAAAGAGCCTTTGGATAATTTTCTAGAGGTTCTTGATACGCATTCTAGTGGATACGTGCAAAATGAACTTCTTAAACTATGGTGGCAATTTCAACATGAGGAATATCAATATGGACGGTGGAATCAGCCTTACAAAAATCCTACTGTAGTAACGCATGTCTATTTAGATAAGTAAATATATATATACTATCTCGTCTTGGGAATCTGACGTTAAAAGACCATGTTTGCCAATTTATAAGAAAATTGGATGGGAAGCATATCCTCGACTCATAGAAGGCGTTGAAGCCGTTACTGAACGTAAAATCAGAGGAAGATGTGAGCCACAATCACAACTACGCTGTATATATTTGTTTTAATTTTGTCATTTTTATTTTTTTTAATAATAATAATTTCATGTTCAAATATTGACTTTTGGCATGTTACGCTTATAAATTCATATGCTATGATCTAACAATTACAGAAAACATATTTCTCAACATGTCAACGTCCACGGTAAGTAAAATAAAAAATATTTGTGTATTTTGTGGATCTAGTGCAGGAAAAGATTCAATTTATGAAGAAGTAGCAGAAAAGCTTGGAATAGCACTTGCTAAAAACAAGATTCATTTGGTATATGGTGGTGGTGAAGTTGGCCTCATGGGAAAAGTTGCAAAAGCTGCGCATGCAGGTGGAAGTGAAGTCTTAGGCATTATTCCGATTACCTTAGCCAATCTTACAGGACCAACAATAGGAGAAGAAATGAAAGTGGACAACATGTATGAAAGAATTACTCAAATGATTGAACATTCAGATGCTTTCATTGCTTTACCAGGAGGTTTCGGTACTTTGGAAGAAATATTTCATACTGTTTGTTGGGCACAATTAAATATCCACAATAAGCCAATTGGTTTGTTAAATGTTAACAATTATTATGATAAATTGTTATCGTTTCTTGATGATGTTGTGGAACATGGATTTATTTCATTAGCTTCGCGAAAGATGTTAGTTTCTGCTACAAGTGAAGGTGAACTTATTGATTTACTGCAAGGATTTAGTCATGAACCAGATCCATTCTTATCTCAACTTAATTGGCCAACATCCAAGAGTAAGAAAAGAAAATTCATGTGATGCTAAACTTGCGATTCAACGGTATGTTTTTAATGTTTTTTTTTAAGGTATGAATAATTTCTTCTTCTTCTTCTTCTTCTCTTCTTAGTTTTTTTTATATAAAAATAAAAATATGTAGTAATAATAATAATACTTTTTAGTTCAATGTCGAGTAAGGTGTCAGTAAAATGCACCTGAGACGCATTAGTTAATAATTATCGGAAAATCACAATACACTAGATTTTAATATTCATTATATTCAAATTACAGACTACAAGAAAAATTAGTTTTCATATGTACCAATTTATATACATATATATTTTGATCAATTAATATAAAATATATAATAGATGTGTTTATTTATTTACATATATGTATATATTTGTGTGTGTGTTTTCAAATAAAATAATTTCTAAAATTTTTATAAGAATATAGTTAAAAGATATGATTTGTATGGTTGTTAACATGTATAATTGAAAGAATTTTTTGTAAAAGTATAATATATACTCACACATCTTTTGTGAGTAAGTGGTGAGATATGAGAAAACAATTAATAAACTTTTATTGATTATTAAAAAATGGTTAATTACAAGAATATAATTCCCCTAAAAAAAATATTTATTGAAAAAAAAGTAGAAAAAAAGAAAAAAAAAGAAAAGAAAGGGGATTTTATTCTTTGTAAATTTTCCTATTTTGTTTTCAATATTAGTTTATTTAATTGTCTGCTTTAATACTTAGCCTTTTTCAATGAGAGTTAATATTCATTCCAACTCCATGAGTGAAAACTAGCTATTCATAAAATATTTTGACCTGAAAGAATATATGGAGTTGAGGCTTTTACAAAAATATTCTTGATATTGTACATGTTATGGTGGGTGGCGTGAATTATCTTTTTGACTATATTATTATAAATAAATTTAGAAATTTATTAATCATATATATTGTTATTATGTGAAAATAAGAATAAAAACACATCAAATTATATATTATTGTATTAAATGAAAAGTATATATATATATATATATATATATATATATATATATATATAAATCGGTATATGAGTTTGTTTTTAAAATGAATATGTTTGTATTTGAATATATAAAAGGAATAAAGAATCTAGGTTGTGACTTTCCGATAAATTTTATTACTAAGGGACTAGTAATAAGATAGTGTGGGGGTGTGATGAAACTTAAAATTAATAATTTATTATATGTTAAAACCTGTATTTTAAAATTTTAAGTTTCATTAAAATTATAAATTATGTTATTTTAGTATTGTTTGTTTATATTTAAATGTCTTACTAAATTTGTTTTATTTTCAGGTTTTTTTACGTGTTGGTAAAATAATGATAACTCAAGCTAGAAAAGTCAAATGGAGGTGACTCAAACATGGTTGGAATCCTTGAGAAGTTATCTACAACTTTGCAGAAGACATGATTGCCTAAAAAGGCTCATTAAGATGATCAAATTGTGCAAAGATCAAAAGGAGGACACATTTACTTTTACTATGACCATTATTTAGTAAAAAATTCATAACTATTTCAATATTTATCCAAATGAGGTGAATCAAGTGGCCAAACTCATCTACACAAAATTCCCCACACTGTTTGTGGCCTTAATCAGAGTCAAAGTGGTGAGAAAAGTCGTGGAACAAGGCATTGAAAGAAGAGACATGGAATTGGAGTTGAGGCAGACAAAGAATACTATTACAACTACATGGCATTAATAGAATTTTTGACCCTTTCTCTCATTTGGCATATAAATAGAGGCCTTGTGCTAGCTTGAGAATCATTCTATCTCATTGTAAAATATAGTGTGAGTGTGTATCAAAGTTCTAAGTTCCAATAAATTTTTTTTCATTTTCTCAACTATGAGTGATATTTTAGTGTTGATTAAAAGTAAATTCATGGCAAGCTAAATCTATTATGTCAAGGTGAAGACGATGCATTCTTGGTGAAGTAAGATTGTTTATATTTTGTATATTCTTTCTTTATTTCTTTTCATTTAGCTAACTTATTTTCATTGTAGGTATAAAAATGAATTATTTCTTGTTATCAATTTACATCAAAAGCTTGATACCATTGAAGTGGTTATCTTGATTTATTGTTTAATTTTGATACAATAAATATTTCATCACTTATTATTATTGTTATATTATATATATATAGAGGTATATATATTTATATAATAATATCAAAATATTTTATTTAGACGATAGCGTGGCTCTGCCGGTTGTTCTAAATGAAATATTATGATTTAATACTAACAATCTAACTTTTACTTTATCGCAACTAACTTTTACTTTCCTGCATCTAACTTTTACTTTATCGCAACTAACTTTTATTTTCCGCAATTAACTTTTACTTTACCGCAACTAACTTATTAAATCAATATATTTCATTTAGGCAATAGCGTGGCTCTGCCGGTTGTTCTAAATGAAATATAATGATTTAATTTAACATTTACTTTATGCAATTATATATTTATATAGTTATAACTATAATCATAGGTACCATATATAAAATATCGGTTAATTCGATATTTTCTATAATGAGAACTATATTATATTATGTGTGTGTTTTAATTTTCTTGGAACCATTATATTATGGTGGTTTCCTTTGTTTTACTTTTAGTTAAACAATGTTACATAAACCAAGAATAAATCCTCAAGCCTTGACAAAATTTATAATTTGTTAACTTCATTCTTGTATTTGGTAATCTATAAATTAATAAATTTAAACTAAAAATAACCTCTCTGTGGATCGATCTCGTACTTACGAAATATATTACTTGCAGACAACCTACACTTGGGTGAATTATTATTTAAGTAGTAGCAGTTCTCTTGAGCCATAAAAATATTTTTTATGTCTACATTATTAGTTTTCACTGTAGATATGAACCGGATCGACCGAACATAAATCTGTGAGATTATCTCACATGATATATATTAAGCACAATTAAGAAATTCTTTAGTGCATAATTTTAATTTAGCAACGTATTTATCTTTTTTATTAAAAGCGGCTTGGGGAAGTGACTTTAAGTAATATTAAAAAAAACGTAAAAATAAGTTCAAAAAATTAAAACCATATTTATTCTGTACACACGGTGATATATATGTGGATGCATGTGCATGTGTCTGTAAAGAATTTGGTGCATTACTTTTGCAAAAAATAATCAAAACTGAAAATCTTGATTCGATTGATTAGTTTGGTTCAGTAGAATTTTGTACACAGTTAGCAACCAACATCAAAGAACTATCAGCAGTAGACCATTGAATTGGTATATGAATATTACATGGTTCCACCAGGCACAATGGAACTACTGCCCGAAATCATAGGGAGATCATCTTGAAAAACTTGAAAGCACCTGAAGCTGATTTTCCCAACCACCAGGCAATGGTGATCCGAATATCTGGACAAGCGCCATTTTTTGGGCCCTATCAAGGTTTTTCACACCATATCCTTTGTAAACTCCAAGTTTTAATGATTTTCGACCATCTTCGACGGCTCTCTTCCTCAAAGCTGTGAGCGAACTTGTCCACTGAGAATCCACATCTGTTAAGCTTGCCTTGACTTCCGACATTTTTACATCTACTGATGATGAATTAGCAGCAGCATCCGCTGAGCTTTTAGGTAGTTGCCGTGTTTCCTTGGTATCTGGAATTTGACTTTGTTGGCTGTCGCCACAATTGAGTTTGCTCCCCCACCATTTATATGAGATGCTTGACAAGCCATGAAATGGGAATCCATATTTGAATTCATCCACAGTTGTGGAATTCCCTTTGGTTGTTGTTGAGGCGTGGATATCATGAGGGCTTTCATCATGTGCATCCTTACTTAGCTGTGGAATATTCATTTGTAATGGTAGTGTCACCTGCATAGAGCCGGTTTTTAATGCCTTCCAACGAAGTAAAATAACAAAAAGAAACATAATGAAGACGAAATACCAATATCAATGAGGTCAAATGGATTATATGTGTGTGTGTGTGTGTTTGTGAACATGGTTTTCAAACACAGAAAAAAGCAATGCTAGTTATTGAAGAGGACAAGGCAAGGAGAGAGGGGATTTTAGACTTCTAAAACAGATTATCTCGTAATTTACGAAAAAAAGAGTTTAACTAACTTGGTGCAAATTCATCTTTTCAAGAAACCATTGTTTGTACAGAAATGGAAGGGATCCCACAATTTGTCCGCAATCATGTGTGATTGCCTGTATATGCAGCACATTGGTCCATAATGCTGCTTCAACAATAATAGAATTACATCATTGTACTTTTGGTGTATCTTTAAATGCCCAATTCTCTTCCATTTGATCAAGAAGAATAGAGGAGACCATGAACAAAAAAGTTTTCTTCATTGGTGAGTAGGGAGCAAGTGTTTTTCATAGGATAACAACGATCACAATCCAATGATAAAAGTTATTTATTGGTTTTCCAAAAAACAAGTCTTGAGTTTAAATCACATTGGATGAATAACTGTAATTTTCTTGAAAGAACAAAAAAACTGGTGCGGCGAATGAGAATCCGAGCATAATTCAGCACTATTCCTAACCAACAACTAGAAACCAACAAAGTAAACTGTTGCTAAATTAGAAAAATCTGTGTTCCAAAATGCGGCAAGGAGTAGGCTAACAGTTACCTAGGCGCTAGGTGGTTTTTGTAAAGTATTTTTATAATATTTAGTAACATTATATATTAATATCTTTTATTTTATTTTTATTTTAAGATATTAAATCATTGTTTGATATAGGTCGGGAGAGAATGACTGATAAAAAATAAGATGAAGTTTTTAATTTTAGGATATTAAATCATTGTTTAAATTAATTCAATATCATCATTGTGATTTTCTCATCCTTGGATGGAAAATCATTCTCATGAAATTCACTTTAGATCGTAGAAGAAGATGAAGTTTGATGTGTTGGGAAAAGCCTGCAAATCACATTTCTTGTTGGAATTTGGTTAAGAGCCTATAAAAAAATTACATTAAATTAAAAGAACAAAAAACTTTAAAAAAAAATTGGGAAAAAATAAAAAAAGCCCTAACCACCTAGGCAGCCCGACTAGCACTTTTTCTAGGAGGTCGGCCGCCGCCTAGGCGACTGCCTTGGCTGATTTTTAGAACAGTGAAAAAAATATAAGTGTGTGATATTTGCTCAAAGTGCAATCTAGTACTTGATATTATCCCACAAGTAAGTTTTGTCCACTATATTCCTTCAAAAATATGGTTTTTCCCTTTCAATCTATGCATAACTAGGAACAGCGGAAGCAAATGGACATGCAGTTATCAGAAGAAGAAAACATAAAATTTGTGCATTGTAAAATTCTGATCATAGTGACAAAATGCAAAAGAAATTTAACGGCAAGCTGAAGAAAGAGAATAAGATCATAATTCACAAACAAGAGAAAAATATGTCTCACATGCAAGCAAACTGATGTCTCACAAGCAAACTCTAGAAGGAACGGGCAAAACCACCTATAGGTTAGCTTCAAGCACCAAACAGAGCACATATTCACAGAAGCTAAGAAACTATGTTAGGCCACCTTTATCGAAAAAGAAACAAAGAGATGTGAGCATGATGTTGGATTAACCAAATTTATACGTAGTACTGTAGTATAAAATTGGGACACTAGTAATAAGCAGTTTTGGAATTCCTACAAAGCTGATTCACCAAAACCGAATGACAAACAACAAGAAGAGTTTCATTTCACTAACAAAATACTTATACTGACATACTCTCTTCGAAACAATTTTTTTTACAGTAATATGGCCTTTCTATGTATCCAAATATGCAGCACATAACCACCCACAAAACCCATACGTCATACCTATGTAAAACACAATTACCAGAGAACGGCTTATAAAACCAGTAGCTTTCATAGACTTTCTACCTTTGAATCATCACATACAAAACAAAATTGAAAACACTTATGTTAAACACAGCATTCGTTCTCAATTTCCACATACAATCAGTTGTTGCATAAAGTTTGGATAAAATAACTATGTGCCCCATCCTGTAGTCACTTCGAGTAATATTTCACAATGTCAAATATTCATTCCCCAATCCAAGGACAGTCGAGGATTCGAGTTTGATATTGCAGCAAATTCCATAGACAAAAGGGATACAATCATCAAACACCTACAACGCGCACTTTGTCCCCCCTGAACCTATCACAACCAAACTACTTCCATCTCCCACGAGAAATAAATTCAGTTTATATCAAAATCAGGAATCGGATGTTCAACAAAATATACCACTTTCGTAATTTGAGAAAAGCAAGCACCAACAACTTTTACCGTCCAGCTTCCATGAAAGGTTAAGATTATTAGAAGACAAACACAACTACCTAATCCTCCCTCGAATTTGTACAGATAAATGAATTATTATTCCATCAACGTAGCAACTATACGAACTTTTGCTCAAGACCAACAATAAAATGCTCCAATTTCACTATAAAAGACTACTCAATTACACAAGAAATCTAGTGATGCACACCTCGTGCTTAAACCCAATTCGATTCATGACGGAAACATTTAAATTTCCAATTTTTAGCTTCAAGATTCACGATGTGTCAACAATTTCGAAGTTTCCACAATCAACTACATGGGTCCAAAATTATTCGCAAAATTGAACAGAGTGTGGGTGGCAAACTGCGGACCTCGGAGAAATCGATGCGGAAGCTGACTTCACGTGGATCCTGTCTTCGTTTCAATCTGAGTTGCGTTTGAATGTGGTGTGGCCTGGTAGTTTGGTCGTAAAATTGGACAAAACAAAATATAGTACTACTTCCGTCCGAATAACAATTTTATAATTTTACGTTATTTATAATATTCATTTAATTACAAAACTTTAAATTAAATAGAGATATATTAGTAAAAAGGTAGAAAAAATATTGCTAAATATTATATTATATTATGGGAAATTTGGTGATAAATCCCCAAACCCAAACTTTTATTTATCCTAACTCTCAATACCTAAAAAACTTTGTCCAAACTCCCTCAAAATAAAAATTGAAAAAAATAACCTTATTAATTTCAATTATTGTTTTCCCTGAAAAAATGGTATCAGAGCCTAGGTAAAATTATTTCAAACATACAAATTTATTATTATGAAATAATTAAATATTTGAGGAGGTAAATTTTCTCGATTAATATGAATCCGAACCCAGGTTCAAGATTTAGTATTTACAGGATATATTCCAAATCATTGGAATATTCGAAGCATTAAGATCTAACTAAGGTTAGATATCAAGAAGGAACTTATCAGAATCCTAAGGTAAACTTATGATTCTAAATAACATGTTTTCAGCAATAGTACCGAATTCCTCTAAAATCTCCGAAAATCTTAAAAAGATTCAAAAGACAGTACAGAATTAGGGCAATATGATATATTATGTACCACAAAATGTAGTAAAAATCCTTGAAAACCAAGAAGAAATTCTTGGAATAATAAAGGATATTCGAACAAAACTTCAGAACATAGAACAACGACGAAGTTCTAGTAAAAGAACTTCAGAAAAAAGGTTAACACCATCATTTGTGTAAGGTCCGAGATTATAGAAATGATATTATTTTAAACCGAGATTATTGAATTAGAGAATTATGGAGTGTTGAATTATATTCCAAGATGTTTGCAATTATTTAGGATTGAAATAGAATTATTTAGGATTGAATTGAATTAAAAAGATTGAGCGGGGACCAATTTGCAATTAGTGAAAAGTTGAGGGACTAAAGTGCAAATATGGAAAGTGAGTGGGACACTTGTCTTGGTCACCCCTTGAACGTGTCATTGTTCCCTTAAAATTCAGAATTTGCAGGAGGAAGGAACGAAAGCCTCCATAGAAATCCCTCGATCTTTTATTTTCTTTAAAATTGCGATTCGGCAAGATCCAGTCTATCAGAATTTGAATCCGAACACAGTACCGTGCTCCTCTCGTCAACAGCTACAACATGGACGTAAGTTTTGTTACGTTTTGACATATTTTGAAATTATGATATTGTCAGAATTGAATAGAAGTCATATATGATGTTCTTGTGATATCAGACATTGTATAAACGAAATCGGATTGAAGAACGGACTGCGTATGAAATTGTTATGGATTTTCAGAGTTTATTCGATTGTAATTATACCGATTTGATATCAGAATTACGGTATTATCAATTATGTGGTATGGGTATTGATATCTGAATTATACTGTATCACTAGATATATTGATATTAGTCAGAGTTGAATCAGATGAGTTGTTGATTTGTTTGTACTGATATTGTATTGCCGGTATTGCGGGACTGTACAGATTTGACATGAGACTTTGTATTGATATTGATTATGAGTTCTTATATTATATCTATGATGTTGGAATTGACTGGGGTTACTGAGATTGTATTGTTATACCGTCGAAACATCAGTGGATTGATATTGATCAGATTATGTTTTGATTGTGTATTGATCAGAACAGGCTTTGAATTAAGAGGTATATTGACACTGTGACATCTTGACCTGTTACAAATAAAATAAACAGCGGAAATTAAAATTTTCTAATGAAGGATGGAAGGATTACAAATTTCATAACATAAAATCATTTACAAAATATTTGCAACCAAAATAAATACATGATCATTCAAATGATATAACAAAAATACAAAATATCATTCCTATGATCATGTTCAAAAATGTCATCCTTCCCACTTTGTATGCATATGACTTCGGGCCACAATCATTGTCCTGGTCCGTCGCTCTTAGCTGCATCACATGAAATAACTGAAATGAGTATAAAACTCAGCAAGTGGAACTCTTACATAGCAATGAACATAGCATACTCTGTAAAACATGGCTTTAAAACATTGAATACCATCAATCTATGAATCATAAATAACATAGCAATAACAATAACAATGAGATGGTATTTCTCTTTTCTCTGGTATGGATTGATATCAATAGTAACTCTGTCTGTGGTGCTCGTATCCCATCGATATAAATCGACAACTCTGAAGGATATAAGCCTATGGTCGTTGATCAACTAATTGCATGCAATCTCTGACTATGTATCTATCAATCCATAAAACATTTGAACTCTTTCTTTGGAACATTTATCAAACACTTTGGAAACTATACTCTTTGTATTCCCTTTTCAATACAATTGAGACATACAATGCCTCCAATATATATACAAGTGAATCAATACATAATATGAAGCCAATGAAGGGAATAACACATTAAAATCTTTGAAATACAATACATATACATCATGTGAGCACAAGGGATGAAATTCCACTTACAAACCACAAGAACACCTCCACTAATCACTTGGTTGAAATCCTACAACAATAATCCATAAATAACACCATCATCAACTCAATATCCAAGAACCCAAGTCAAATAACCCATAAATCCACAAATACAACCAACCCACAATATCTCTTCTCCAAAACCAAGAAATAATACAACCAAAAGCTTACCTTAGCTTCTTAGAGCAACCAAGAACCTCTATCTCAACTCGAAACTCCAACTAAAAGCTTGAATCAAAGATGAGAAACTGAAAGAAATAAGAGAAAACCCTTGTCTTCCAAGAGAAAATAGAAATGGAGAAGAAAGGAAAGGGAAAAAGTGAAGTCAACTCATCCAAAAAGCACTTAAAATCTCGACCATACATCTACTGTTCATCACCGCGGGTGCGCTACTCTTGTACCGCAGGATGCGGTAAGCTCTCGGCATTCCAATAATTCCTGAAAATACACGACCGCGGGAGCGGTCCTGCAATCACCGCGGGTGCGGTGCTACACCGTGGGTGCGGTACTAACATCACCGCGGGTGCGGTGTCACTACGGGAAAAACACCAAAATCCAACAATTACGACCGCGGGTGCGGTCCTTACACTGAGTGCGGGTGCGGTACTACCACGGCCAAGACAAAATCTAAGACAACTAAAATCGAACCAAAACACTGAAACAACGCAACAACCATCAACTAACAATATCAACCAAACCTCAAGACAAAATAACCAGCAATACTATGGCTCATAATCACAACTCTTAACATCACAACTAAACTTAAACTTAATCAATAAATCTATAACATACGAAAACTTAAACCGTACCGTACACCGGGCTCGGCTATTACAATCTCCCCTCCTTAAAGGAATTTCGTCCTCGAAATTGACGTCACTGCACGAACAACTCAGGATACTTCTCTCTCATCTCATCCTCCGGTTCCAACGTAGCCTCTTCGATCAAATGGTTCCTCCAAAGAACTTTAACGATGCCGCTCTCTTTGTTCCTCAAAACTTTAACTTTGCGGTCCAGAATCTGAACCGGAATCTCTTGGCACGTTAAATTCGGCGTCAAGTCCAATGGCTCGTGATGAAGAACATGGGAAGGATTCGCAATATACTTCGTGAGCATCGATACGTGAAAAACATTATGGACTCTGTCAAGATCTGGTGGTAGGGCTAACCTGTAGGCTCGATCACCAACTCTGTCCAATATCTCGAATGGACCAATAAACCTCGGACTCAGCTTACCCTTCTTGCCAAACCGCATCACACCCTTGAGAGGTGCTATCTTCAGAAACACGTGATCGCCAACCTCAAACTGCAAAGGTCTACGACGAACATCTGCATAACTCTTCTGTCTCGACTGCGCAGTCTTCATCCTCTCACGGATAACAGCAACAACATCGGCTGTCTGTTGGACCAACTATGGTCCCAACATCTTCCTCTCACCAACCTCATCCCAATACAAGGGAGATCTACACTTCCTGCCATAAAGTGCTTTGTACGGTGCCATCCCAATCGTCGCTTGGTAACTGTTATTGTACGTAAATTCCACAAGAGGCAATTTAGAATCCCAGCTACCAGAATAATCAATAGTACAAGCTCTGAGCATATTCTCAAGAATCTGAATGACTCTCTCTGACTGACCGTCGCTCTGAGGGTGATAAGCTGTACTGAACGCTAACCGCGAACCCAAAGCTCTGTGCAAACTCTTCCAAGACTCTGAGGTAAATCTAGGGTCACGATCAGACACGATCGACACAGGGACACCATGAAGTCTAACAATCTCTGCTATATAATCCTCGGCATACTGGTTCATGGAATACGTCGTCTTGACTGGGAGAAAATGCGCTGACTTGGTCAATCGATCAACGATAACCCAAATAGAATTGAAACCTTTCTGCGTTCTGGGAAGATCAGTCACGAAATCCATCGTAATATGCTCCACTTCCACTGAGGAATCGGCAATGACAACAATGTCCCAGCAGGTCTCTGGTGCTCAATCTTCACCTGCTGACAAGTTAGGACACTGAGAAATGAACATAGCAATATCTTTCTTCATACCTGGCCACCAGTAGAGTCGACGAAGATCCTGATACATCTTAGTGCTGCCTGGATGTATCGAATATGGTGCGGTATGAGCCTCTGTCAAGACGTCTCGCCGAATATCATCGCCGATAGAGACACAAATACGGCCTCTGAAAGTCACCAAACCGTCACCATTCATCGCAAACTCTGAGTTACCCATCTCCTCAGCTCTAGCTCTCAACTCTAACAACTGCAAATCAGTAGCCTGCTCTCTACGGATCCTGTCCGTCAATGTAGCCCGAATGACCAACGCTGAAAAGCGAGCAATGGTCCCCGGAACTACCAAAGCAATCTCCTCTCTCTGCAAGTCCAACAACAACGGCTGCTGAATCATCGAACTCAAGGAAGAACTCGACTTACGGCTCAAAGCGTCAGCCACAACATTCGCCTTCCCTGGGTGGTAACTGATCGTCACATCATAATCTTTGACAAGCTCTAACCACCTCCTCTGCCGCATGTTGAGCTCTTTCTGGGAAAACAAATACTTCAAACTCTTGTGGTCTGTGAAAATCTCACACTTTTCGCCATACAAGTAGTGTCTCCAAATCTTCAAGGCGAAAACCACAGCTGCTAGCTCCAAATTGTGCGTCGGATAATTCTTCTCATAGTCCTTCAACTGGCGAGAAGCATAGGCGATAACCTTACCTCGCTGCATCAGCACTGCACCGAGACCCTTCTTCGACGCATCGGTAAACACAACAAAATCCTCAGAACCACTGGGCAATGAAAGAACAGGAGCTGTCGTCAACTTATCCTTCAACTCTTGGAATGAACTCTGGCAATCATTGGACCACTCGAACTTCACAGTCTTCCTCGTCAAATTGGTCAATGGCAAGGCAATCTTGGAGAAATCTGAGATAAAACGACGATAATAACCCGCCAAACCAAGAAAACTGCGTACCTCTGACACAGTAGTAGGAATAGGCCACTTCTGAACTGCCTCTATCCTTCACTGGATCAACAGCTATACCATCTTTCGAAACAACATGGCCTAGAAAAGAAATCCGATCCAACCAAAATTCACACTTCTTCAACTTGGCAAACAACCTCTTCTCTCTCAACAATCGAAGAACAACTCTAAGATGCTCTGCATGAAGCTCTCTGGTCTTGGAATAGATCAAGATGTCATCGATGAAGACAATGACGAAGCTATCCAAATAAGGACTTGAACACACGGTTCATCAGATCCATAAAGACTGAAGGGGCATTGGTCAGACCAAAAGACATCACAAGGAACTCATAGTGACCGTACCTGGTCCGGAACGCTCTCTTAGGGATATCAGACTCCCTAACCTTCAACTGATAATAGCCAGACCGAAAATCAATCTTCGAAAATACAGTGGCACCATGTAGCTGGTCAAACAAATCATCTATCCATGGTAACTGATACTTATTCTTGATAGTCACTTTGTTGAGCTCTATGTAATCGATACACAGCCGCAACGACCCATCCTTCTTCTTGACAAAAAGAACCGGAGCTCCCCAAGGCGAAGAACTCGGACGAATGAAACCTTTGTCTAAAAGATCCTGCAAATGCGTCTTCAACTCCTTCATCTCAGTAGGGGCCATACGGTACGGAGCCTTAGAAATAGGAACCGTACCCTGGAGCTAGATCAATCACAAACTCAACATCTCTGTCCGACGGCAAACCCGGCACATCATCCTCAAACACATCGGCAAACTCCCTCACAACATCGATATCATCAATATTCAACTTAATCATTCTATCCACATCCACAATAGAAGCCAGAAATATATCACAACCTCTACACATCAACTTCTCAGCCTCGAGACAAGAAATAAAAGGAAGGACCAGCGAAGTACCTGCACTGGCGAGAACTCCTCCCTTAATGCTATCATCTGCAAAGGTCACCGTCTTAGCAACGCAATCAATAACAGCACGATAAGTCGACAGCCAATCCATGTCAATAGTAACATCAAAGGCAACCATCGGGATAACAATCAAATCAGCAAAAACAACTCGCTCCTCAATACGAACAGGGCATGCATAAACAATAGACGTCGGGCACAACACGTCCCCCGAAGGCAATAAAACATTCAACTGGAGGGGAAGAACAGAAGGAACTATACCCAAAGATCTCAAAAACAATTCAAACATAAAAGAATGAGTAGCACCAGTATCAATCAAAGTCGTAGCTACTCTGCCTGAAATCAAAATAGTGCTAGAGATCACAGAAGAATCATGGTTTATACCTTCCTTCGTCATCGAAAAGATGCGACCCTGCACCTTATCCTTGCTCGCTCCCCTAGGACAATCTTTAGCAATGTGGTCTGCAGTGCCACAACGATAACAAGAATGAGTGCCAAATCTGCACTCTCCTCTATGATGTCTGCTGCATTTAGGACACAAAGGCTTCTCGGGATCAACTGGAACTGACGGCGGTCTAGGACTAGATTCCACCTTGCCCTTCCCTTTGAAACGATCCTTGCCTCTCTGATTCGATCCCTGGCCTCTCTGAGCAACAGCTTGATGCCTCTCTTGCCTCTCTCTGGCGATATCCTTCTCAGTCTTGTTCGGCCAACAACGCCTTCGACACGATCTCTTTAAAAGTCACAGCTTTGGACATGTTGATATCCCTCCGGATCTCTGCTCTAAGGCCTCGAATGAAATGAGCGCCTTTGTCCTTGTCGTTAGAAGCAATGTACGGAGCAAATAGACAACCCTCCTCGAACTTGAGAATGTACTCATCAACGTTCATGCTCCCCTGACGAAGCTCCAGAAACTCTGTCACCTTCCTAGCTCGGAGTGCGTCGGGAAAGTACTTGTCATAGAACAGGTCTGTGAACTCTTGCCACTTCAAAGCTGAAACATCGACACCAACCTTAGTGGCATTCCACCAGATACGTGCAGCCTTTACCAACATGAATACTGCACAGCTGATCCTGTCTTTATCTTCGTACTGGAGATGGTCGAAGATTGCTTCAAGCGCTTTGACCCACTCGATAGCCACTAACGGATCAGTGCTACCTGCGAATTCCGGTGGATCCATTCTCTTGAAAGCAGAAAAGACGGCATCAGTGCCAACTGCCTGAGCTGCTTGGCCTCTCACTTGGCCTCTACCCTGTCCTGTTCCTTGCAATCGAAGTAGCTATTGAATCTGCTCACTATGGACTTTGGCCTGCTCTTTAAGCAACTTGCCGAACTCGTCGACAACTCTCGAGGAAGAACTATCCTCACCCTCTACGGCTTTCCTCTTAGGAGGCATACTCTACAATGTGCTCACAAAACACCAATCAATAGATAACAATGAATAGATGCAAAAGAAAACATACCTGGACAGTTGAAAGTAGACGAAGTCATATGCATTGGTCCGAAGAACGGTGCTCTGATACCACTAAATGTGACACCTTGACCCGTTACAAATAAAATAAACAGCGGAAATTAAAATTTTCTAATGAAGGATGGAAGGATTACAAATTTCATAACATAAAATCATTTACAAAATATTTGCAACCAAAATAAATACATGATCATTTAAATGACATAACAAAAATACAAAATATCATTCCTATGATCATGTTCAAAAATGTCATCCTTCCCACTTTGTATGCATATGACTTCGGGCCACAATCACTGTCCTGGTCCGTCGCTCTTAGCTGCATCACATGAAATAACTGAAATGAGTATAAAACTCAGCAAGTGGAACTCTTACATAGCAATGAACATAGCATACTCTGTAAAACATGGCTTTAAAACATTGAATACCATCAATCTATGAATCATAAATAACATAGCAATAACAATAACAATGAGATGGTATTTCTCTTTTCTCTGGTATGGATTGATATCAATAGTAACTCTGTCTGTGGTACTCGTATCCCATCGATATAAATCGACAACTCTGAGGGATATAAGCCTATGGTCGTTGATCAACTAATTACATGCAATCTCTGACTATGTATCTATCAATCCATAAAACATTTGAACTCTTTCTTTGGAACATTTATCAAACACTTTGGAAACTATACTCTTTGTATTCCCTTTTCAATACAATTGAGACATACAATGCCTCCAATATATATACAAGTGAATCAATACATAATTATGAAGCCAATGAAGGGAATAACACATTAAAATCTTTGAAATACAATACATATACATCATGTGAGCACAAGGGATGAAATTCCACTTACAAACCACAAGAACACCTCCACTAATCACTTGGTTGAAATCCTACAACAATAATCCATAAATAACACCATCATCAACTCAATATCCAAGAACCCAAGTCAAATAACCCATAAATCCACAAATACAACCAACCCACAATATCTCTTCTCCAAAACCAAGAAATAATACAACCAAAAGCTTACCTTAGCTTCTTAGAGCAACCAAGAACCTCGATCTCAACTCGAAACTCCAACTAAAAGCTTGAATCAAAGATGGGAAATGAAAGAAATAAGAGAAAACCCTTGTCTTCCATGAGAAAATCAAAATGGAGAAGAAAGGAAAGGGAAAAAGTGAAGTCAACTCATCCAAAAAGCACTTAAAATCTCGACCATACCTCTACTGTTCATCACCGCGGGTGCGCTACTCTTGTACCGCGGGTGCGGTAAGCTCTCGGCATTCCAACAATTCCTGAAAATCCACGACCGCGGGAGCGGTCCTGCAATCACCGCGGGTGCGGTGCTACACCGCGGGTGCGGTACTAACATCACCGCGGGTGTGGTGTCACTACGGGAAAAACACCAAAATCCAACAATTACGACCGCGGGTGCGGTCCTTACACTGAGTGTGGGTGCGGTACTACCACGGCCAAGACAAAATCTAAGGCAACTAAAATCGAACCAAAACACTGAAACAACGCAACAACCATCAACTAACAATATCAACCACACCTCAAGAAAAATAACCAGCAATACTATGGCCCATAATCACAACTCTTAACATCACAACTAAACTTAAACTTAATCAATAAATCTATAACATACGAAAACTTAAACCGTACCGTACACTGGGCTCGGCTATTACAGACACGGTCTATTCGATATTGTTATTTCAGATTGATATGGACAGATTTGAATTCGGGACTTCGTGTTCGTCTGAGATTATAGAAATGATATTATTTTAAACCGAGATTATTGAATTAGAGAATTATGTAGTGTTGAATTATATTCCAAGATGTTTGCAATTATTTAGGATTGAAATGGAATTATTTAGGATTGAATTGAATTAAAAAGATTGAGCGGGGACCAATTTGCAATTAGTGAAAAGTTGAGGGACTAAAGTGCAAATATGGAAAGTGAGTGGGACACTTGTCTTGGTCACCCATTGAACGTGTCATTGTTCCATTAAAATTCAGAATTTGCAGGAGGAAGGAATGAAAGCCTCCATAGAAATCCCTCAATCTTTTATTTTCTTTAAAATTGCGATTCGGCAAGATCCATCTATCAGAATTTGAATCCGAACACAGTACCTGTGCTCCTCTCGTCAACAGCTACAACTGGACGTAAGTTTTGTTACGTTTTGACATATTTTGAAATTATGATATTGTCAGAATTGAATAGAAGTCATATATGCTGTTCTTATGATATCAGACATTGTATAAACGAAACCGGATTGAAGAACGGACTGCGTATGAAATTGTTATGGATTTTCAGAGTTTATTCGATTGTAATTATACCGATTTGATATCAGAATTACGGTATTATCGATTATGTGGTATGGGTATTGATATCTGAATTATACTGTATCACTGGATATATTGATATTAGTCAGAGTTGAATTAGATGAGTTGTTCATTTGTTTGTACTGATATTGTATTGCCGGTATTGCGGGACTGTACAGATTTGACATGAGACTTTGTATTGATATTGATTATGAGTTCTTGTATTATATCTGTGATGTTGGAATTGACGGGGTTACTGAGATTAGGGGTGAGTATTCGGTTAATTCGGTTAAAAACCGAACCGAATTAACCGAAAACCGATTTAACCGAAAATTTTTAGACTAACCGAACCGAACCGAATTTTCACAAAAACCGAATTAACCGAACCGAATTAAAATCGGTTATTTCGGTCGGTAACCGAAATTAACCGATTTTTTTAAAAAAAAAATTAAAATTTTAAAAGTATATATAAATTAATAATGACTATTCGAATAAATTAAAATTTTAAAAATTATACATAAAATTAATAATTAATATTCTATTTTAATCATAATAAAACACTTTATTCGTAAAAAATTTAATTATAATATACAATATTAAATATAAAAATATTATAAATTATATTTAAAACATAATAAAATAAAATCAAAATTATTTATTTAATAATTCGGTTAATTCGGTTAAACCGATATTTTTTTACAAAAACCGAAACCGAACCGAATTAACCGAATTAACCGATTTTTGAAAATTTCGAAACCGAATTAACCGAACCGAATTTCCGAATTAATTCGGTTCGGTCGGTTAAATCGGTTTAACCGAATTTTTGCTCACCCCTAACTGAGATTGTATTGTTATACCGTCGAAACATCAGTGGATTGATATTGATCAGATTATGTTTTTATTGTGTATTGATCAGAACGGGCTTTGAATTAAGCGGTATATTGACACGGTGTATTCGATATTGTTATTTCAGATTGATATGGACAGATTTGAATTCGGGACTTCGTCTTCGTCCGACCGAGAAGATAAAGGTATAAGTCAATGTGGTATTGGGACATCGACTCAAGTAGGACGTACTTGAGTTTTCCTAAATCACATACTTATTAATTGTTTATCATTGTGTTTAATGATTTGATTAAATGATTGTTCTATGGATTTATAGGAGCATGCATTAGATGAGTAATCTTGTGACAAAAGTACCTAATAGTGGCGGGTAACCACGGGTACATTGCACGATGTCACAAGATAGTGTATTGGCGATAGACCACAGTCTATGACGGATATGTCAGGACACTGGATGTTTGGTTATATCGACTTGGATGGAACTGGAGTCTTTTCTATTACTGTTGGTCGATATAGGAATACCACATCTGGAAATCGGGATCCCTAAGCTAGGATTGAGTCTAGTCTGAGTCGTGGAGTCACGAGTCTAATTGACAGTTTGCATGAATTTATGTTCCTGAATATGGTGTATGTCGATGTATGTTCCTGATGATGGTACATGTTTAGAATAGGATTTATTCTTGATAAGGATTATGTTCTGATTCAGATACATGTTATGTTTATCATATGATTGCATGTTTCGTTGATTTATACTGAGAATGTAATTTTCACCGGAGTTATCCGGCTGTTGTCTTGTTTGTATGTGTGCATGGAAACAGGTGGGATAGGTTCAGGGTCAAGAAGAGAACGAGGCTGGACTAGATAGCGTGGAGATCCGGGCTTTGAAGCAATTTAGGATTCAACACTGATACATAGTTGAACCTAGTCGAATTCTTGTAGATAACACAAGATTTGTTCAATTATGTTTGATATGTAATTTGAAGTAAATTACATTACGTTTCCGCTTTGTATTTTTAAAAAAAATTATTTAGACCCTGTTTTTAATGATTGATTAATTAGTCCTAATCATGATTTAGAACATGATTAGCGTCCGGGTCCCCACAACAGGTGGTATCAAAGCATTAGGTCCTCGATCAGTAAGTTCCTTAGATTGAGACAGAGAAGGGTGAGCGGGGTAGAATGAGTTTTCTTCCCTTGCATGTGATTGCTAGCATGTAATATACTATAATGTGGAATTACATTGTGTTTGCTAGCATGTGATAGGACTCGTTTTTACGTGTTTTTAGTGTTGGTTTTGAGTCGCATTCATGCATCATATTAGAGTGTTTTAGTTTAATTTTGCATTTTTTAGCATTATTTAGCATGTGACTGATCTCGTGTATTTTGTGGTTATTTTGTAGGAATTGAACCAAAAAGTGGGAGAAAATTAGTCAAGATATCGAAGAGGGTTCGCTAGGGCGGTCAAAAGTGACCGCCCCAGTGAGCATTTTGGTCTGGCCGAGGATTTTATGCGCAAGTGTCTCGCTAGGGCCGTCAAAAGTGATCGCCCTAGCGAAACCAGGGACATGCTCGAGGAAGTTTATGCGAGGACCTCTCGCTAGGGCGGTCAAAATATACCGCCCTAGCGAGAAGCGAGATTCAGGAATATTTGTTTCCAAATTTTTATGGACTCTACCCTACACCTAAACCTAAGACACGAGATGATGTTTTCAGACTTTTATCATATTTTTTCATCATTTTTTCTTGGAGAAGAGGCTAGATGAAGGAGATTTCGAAGACCTCGAGATTTCCACGCGTCGTGGCCATCATCCATCGTCATCTTTAGTATTTTCATTATTCAGTATTTTATTTCTTACATTGATTGTTGGTTTTTATCATGAATTTCAGTAGCTAAACTCTAGATTTGTTGGGATTTGAGGGGATCCTACCCCGTACTCAGTGTTTAACATTATTTCTCGACGTTTTTATTAGTGATTTGTTTATGCTATTGTTCTTTCTTGTTTCAATCGAAGCCTAGCTAACTTCCTTTGATTATTTCATGTTGTTGATGATTTCGATAGAATAATTAACAATAGGATCAAATAGCATAAACCACGGATTTACAATTTTAGTAGATATACGGAATTGGGTACGTGTCGATAGTGATAGTTCACCCGGATGAAAGCTAGTGGATTCCATAGAATGTAATGCAATCTTGAACTGTTAAATAATTGAGGACACTTGAGTGCTGCATGTTTAAGATTAGTATTAATATAGCTCGACAGAGTATATTAATTAGTCTAGTGAATTCCGTCGAATGCACGAGTAAAAGTCGAGTGTAATTATTTAAACACGAGTGGTAGGTGAACTGCTAATTCCCAACAAATTCATTTCTCATTTGATTTAATCCAAATTAATCATTGCTTTCTTGAATACGTTTTCTTTACATTTTAATTATTTTAGTTGTTTAATTTACATTAGTTTAATCATCAACTCACTTTATCGTTGCTAAAGAAATTTTACTTGAAAATAAAAATAGTGTAACGCAGTCCTTGTGGAACGATACTCGTATTCACTTACGTTTATTATAACTTGACTATCGTGCACTTGCGATATTTAAATCGAGCTTTCATTTATAAAATAAATTTTGGGACTATTCACTGTGTAAGTTTTGCTCGATCAGCATGATACTATGTTTTATTTCCTGGAACTACATGGCATATGATTGAATATAATGTCGAAATTATATTGTATATGCTAAGATTTCAGTATGTTTTACTGTTTATACAGATACATGTTACCTGAATATCTGAGTTGATTTGGTAATATGTATTATTTGAAACTGGATCAGAACCAATTCATGATCAGAGGTAAGCTGATCATAATTGGGATTGAGACGGATTTGTCTCATGTTACTACTAATGCTTGTGATTATCAGATATTCCTCCTAGAAGAATTCCAGAACGAGGTAGTACTACGACTGATCAAATGGATGTGTCAGAAACTCTGATGGAAACACAGATGATAAGGTTTCAGTCGTTTCAACCGCCGATTTTGAGGGGTATTGAGGCACCAGCTGATTGTGAAAATTGGCTGGAGGATATAGAAATGTTGTTTGAATTTCTGGGTTTCACCGATGATTGTAGAGTTAAACTGGTTGGAAACCAGTTACGGGAAGTCGCAAGGAGTTGGTGGTTGGTAACCAGGAAGCCATAGAACAGCGTGGTTCAGTGATCACGTGGAAAATTTTTAAAGTTGAATTCTATCAAAGATTCTTCCCCGTATCATACAGACAGGATAAGAGTGTAGAGTTTGCAAATTTGAGACATGGTCCATTGAATATTGATGAGTATTTGGACCAGTTCTTTACCTTGCTACGTTTTGCCCCTCACGTGGCTATGAATGATGAAGCTATATCTGGTCAGTTTATCCAGGGATTGAATCCGGAGATACGTACACTGGTAAATGTGAAACAAGCGACCAATTATGCTGATACCCTAAACAGAGCCAAAAGAGCAGAAACAGTTCTGATGGGACAAAAAGGAGCTTCGTATGTGTTTCCAATACCGAGTCCACAGCAACTGCCTTCCAGAATCGAGATTGGCAGCAGCAGTGGTGGAAAGAAGGAACAGTTGAAAGTTCAAAAGAAGCAGTTCAAGAAGTTAGGGAGCGGTTCATCTAGCTCCAGTGGTTCTAGCCCGAGTTATACTGGAGTTTATTGCAGGACTTGCTAGGTGCAATATCTGTAAACAACAGGGACACTTTGCTAGAGTCTGTCCACATAAAGGTTCCCGAAGATTTCAGGGAGCAGAATCATTTGGTGGTAGTGATCGAGGAACAGACCCAGGGCACACGTGATGATACAGTGGCAGGTACTGATCTTTTATGATTATGTTGCATATGTATTGATATATACTAATGCATTCCCTATAATTATCTTTGACTGAATTGCATTGATATATGTTGTACCTGTTGGGTCTATATTACTGTAATATTGATCTTTATACCTTTTTGGGAGAGGAATTGATATCAGTGAATTCTGTGACATATTGTATACTGCAGTAAGATGAGCATGGAATTGAGTTAGATTGTGTTGTAGCTTGTATTGTACTAGTGTTGTCTGATTCTGACTGCATGATGGATATTGTTATGCTGACCAAGTACAGAGCTATTATAGATTCTTGCCAGGAGATGGTAAGATTCGGACCTGAAATCACCGAAGAATGAATGATATACGGTAAGGATTCTCGATTTTGAATTCTTTTGATATCCATATTATCTGTGACTTGAGGATTATCGAAAGGAATGGAGTAATTCCTTACATATTCAGTTAAATTACTGAGATGGAATGTATTGTTAACTGAATTGCTAGTGACAGAAGCATTGCTAAAGTCACCAAATTAGATTCCGGGTCTTGATTCTAGCCAGGGAGATTGATTTCAGCTTTGATTCGATAGCAGCGTATGATTGATGGAATCGAACAGTGGAAATTTGTATTGAATATTCTGGGAACTGAGATTGTTGTACACAGAATGGTTCGGATATGAATCTGGATTGCAACAGAATGCATTCAGAGTCTGTGATATCTGAAGATAGTATACTGATTGATTGTAGTACAGTTGAGACCGTGATCAGTGGCTAAAAACGACATTGAAAATGGCAGAACTTCAGAAATGTCAGAAATTACGTTTTATGAGTTTACTAAACTCACTAGATCGGTATAGATTATTGATATTTCGAATCTGATTTGATAGTACCATTATTCTGAGGCAGTATGTGATACAGATTATTCAACCGAATCAGAGCTGAATTCGAGAATTACGGCAGTTCAGAGATTTAACCAGAATGTTCAGAATTTAATTTCGATAATCAGAGCAGAACATCGATCAGAGTGACAGATATGTGATTTTATTGTATGAGAATGATTATCTTATGATGCCAAATGTTTTAGAATTGTACAACAGAATTTGACATCGATAGTCAGCACCGAATACCAGGTAGGTATTTTTCTTTAATCTATATTATTAGCTGATTTGTTTGTGCCAGATATTTTGAATTTAGAATGACAGGTATTGTCAGATGTACACAGTAGTAGATTCAGTATTATCCTGGTAACAGGAAATGTGTGATAATTTGAACGGAAAGTTTTGATCTAAACAAATGAAATCAGTTATGTCATAAGTTGTATTAAAATGTCTAAATCGCTGACAGATGAAGACAGGAAGATAGGAACCAGGAGATTGGTTATACATATTATAGATTCCTGAATAGAGTACAATTCTATGGATCTGGTGATAGAATTACCGAAATCTTGCCAAGACTGTACCAGGATGTGGTTCTGATTGAACGATTGTTCAAATCTGCATATGTTATATTGTACAGGATGACGTATAGATATGACTAGATGACTGAGAGGTATGTTAGAAAAGGGGTCAGATGGTATTGAATGCCAGAGTTGATTATATCATACCGTGATTTTGATTGATTTTGTACTTCTCGCAGAAGGTATAGCAGGATTTTACAGTTGTGGTTTATAGATTGAAAGATAGTCGGAGTGAACTATCTACATACTGGAGGATATTCAGGAACTGTCGTGCTGGATTTTAGCACTAGTGACCTGATGTCTTGTCACTTTATGAATTATTGTACAATAATAGCTAATAGACAATTATCGAAATAGCTTTAGTCGAGGTATTGTACAGTGAGAACTGTGGATTTCTTTTGTATGGGGATGATATTGCAGTGATACCTGAGATAGGATTTGATAGGATCAGATACCTGATAGAGAAAATGAAACTGATTCAAAAGCAAATGAAGATAGCTCGGAAATTGATATGTAATTGCCGACGTCGGATGATGACGATTGGTATTTGAGGCCGAAGATTTAATATATCCTTGAATGGGATAAACAGATTGGTAACGGATGATGGTATTGATTTATTATGAGCTATGAATTAGTATATACGGATGTTATACAGCCAGTATTGCGAGACTGATTTTATCAGAGTTATGTTAAGGGGGTATTACGATGCTATACTTCTTGAATTCTTATTCCAGATTGGAATCAGAGATCCGTAAAAGAAAAATATTTCAGAACGAAGATTATTCTGTTGTTGATAACACAGTAAGGTTATCAGTAGGTCAATGAGACTATCTGAAAGACAGAATCTGATATGAGATTGAAATTTTAGAATTGATTCATAGAGATAAGTTTTCTGATTTACCTCTTGTATACGTTTCGTGTTGATATCTGACTTGATTACCTGTGATTTCGAGGACGGAATCGTATCTTAGAGGGGGAGAATTGTAAGGTCCGAGATTATAGAAATGATATTATTTTAAACCGAGATTATTGAATTAGAGAATTATGTAGTGTTGAAATATATTCCAAGATGTTTGCAATTATTTAGGATTGAAATGGAATTATTTAGGATTGAATTGAATTAAAAAGATTGAGCGGGGACCAATTTGCAATTAGTGAAAAGTTGAGGGACTAAAGTGCAAATATGGAAAGTGAGTGGGACACTTGCCTTGGTCACCCCTTGAACGTGTCATTGTTCCCTAAAAATTCAGAATTTGCATGAGGAAGGAACGAAAGCTTCCATAGAAATCCCTCAAGCTTTTATTTTCTTTAAAATTGCGATTCGGCAAGATCCATCTATCAGAATTTGAATCCGGACAAAGTAACGTGCTCCTCTCGTCAACAGCTACAACTGGACGTAAGTTTTGTTACGTTTTGACATATTTTGAAATTACGATATTGTCAGAATTGAATAGAAGTCATATATGTTGTTCTTGTGATATCAGACATTGTATAAACGAAACCGGATTGAAGAACGGACTGCGTATGAAATTGTTATGGATTTTCAGAGTTTATTCGATTGTAATTATACCGATTTGATATCAGAATTACGATATTATCGATTATGTGGTATGGGTATTGATATCTGAATTATACTGTATCACTGGATATATTGATATTAGTCAGAGTTGAATCAGATGAGTTGTTGATTTGTTTGTACTGATATTGTATTGCCGGTATTGCGGGACTGTACAGATTTGACATGAGACTTTGTATTGATATTGATTATGAGTTCTTGTATTATATCTGTGATGTTGGAATTGACGGGGTTACTGAGATTGTATTGTTATACCGTCGAAACATCAGTGGATTGATATTGATCAGATTATGTTTTGATTGTGTATTGATCAGAACAGGCTTTGAATTAAGCGGTATATTGACACGGTCTATTCGATATTGTTATTTCAGATTGATATGGACAGATTTGAATTCGGGACTTCGTCTTCGTCCGACCGAGAAGATAAAGGTATAAGTCAATGTGGTATTGGGACATCGACTCAAGTAGGACGTACTTGAGTTTCCCTAAATCACATACTTATTAATTGTTTATCATTGTGTTTAATGATTTGATTAAATGCTTGTTCTATGGATTTATAGGAGCATGCATTAGATGAGTAATCTTGTGACAAAAGTACCTGATAGTGGCGGGTAACCACGGGTACATTGCACGATGTCACAAGATAGTGTATTGGCGATAGACCACAGTCTATGACGGATATGTCAGGACACTGGATGTTTGGTTATATCGACTTGGATGGAACTGGAGTCTTTTCTATTACTATTGGTCGATATAGGAATACCACATCTGGAAACCGGGATCCCTAGGCTAGGATTGAGTCTAGTTTGAGTCGTGGAGTCACGAGTCTAATTGACAGTTTGCATTAATTTATGTTCCTGAATATGGTGCATGTCGATGTATGTTCCTGATGATGGTACATGTTTAGAATAGGATTTATTCTTGATAAGGATTATGTTCTGATTCAGATACATGTTATGTTTATCATATGATTGCATGTTTCGTTGATTTATACTGAGAATGTAATTTTCACCGGAGTTATCCGGCTGTTGTCTTGTTTGTATGTGTGCATGGAAACAGGTGGGATAGGTTCAGGGTCAAGAAGAGAACGAGGCTGGACTAGATAGCGTGGAGATCCGGGCTTTGAAGCAATTTAGGATTCAACACTGATACATAGTTGAACCTAGTCGAATTCTTGTAGATAACACAAGAGTTGTACAATTATGTTTGATATGTAATTTGAAGTAAATTAAATTACGTTTCCGCTTTGTATTTTAAAAAAAAATTATTTAGACCCTGTTTTTAATTATTGATTAATTAGTCATAATGATGATTTAGAACATGATTAGCGTCCGGGTCCCCACAATTTGATACTAACCCCTATTACATCAAAAGGGGAAGGCCAAATTCATGCCAAAACCTTAGACTGAAGAAGAAAAAATGATCAATCTTACAAAAACTGTCTCAGAAAAGAAATTAATCTGATGACAACTTTATAAATGATTGAATTAGAAGACCTCCAAGAGCTTGCAGAATATTTTGCAAATCTCAAGGTTGTAGATCTAAAGATGAACACAACTGTGGGTCAACAACCTACCATAACCTGGTCATCTTCAGAACCACCAAGAGAAAATGTGATATCTTAGAATAAATATGAAAGAATCCCAACCAGACTTTTATACTGATGGAGAAGCACACCCATCGGGAACAAGATCAAGGAAGAATCAAATTTCTTTGCACCAAACATCTTATGAGAAATCTGTTTTAGAACCAATACATCCTTATGGGGTTATGCTTAACCTAGATGTATTAGATTTCAAAAATAGAGAAAATCTCATAGATGATTGGACATCTGCTATGAGAATCGCAGCAGGAACACTTGATCTTAACAGAGAAGGATTCATAAAACTTTTGGAAATGAGTCTTATGGGATCAGTTAAAATCGCTTGGGATATGACTTCAGTAGAAACCAAAGAATCAGTCCAACCGGAGAATCTCTTAGCGAGATAGCCGGAAAAATGGATACCTTTTTTAAAGCACAATTGATAGGGATAGACTATTTTAACCGTCAAGATACAGAGAAGAAAAAGAAATATACTCAAACTCTGTATAGTCTTGAATTACATGATATATGTTTAGTGGATGAAAATATTATGTTATTCACTAAATATAGATGGAATTCAGGGGTCGAAGAAGATATAACAATGCAAATTTTCTTCGCCAAAAAGCCCAGTCCTTGGAAAGAAATGCTGAAAAGGAATATGTCTCTGGCAATCCAGATACCTTGACACGAAGAGCCTCTTTTCTCAAAGAACAATTAGCAAAATTGTTTCATCTGGCAGCATTACAAAAGAATTATAAACGACTAAGGAATATTAACAAACGTACTTCTTTGTGTTGTAAGGAAAATGATCTTTCAACAATTATTGGAAGTAAACCACAGAGGCATAAGAGGAAAAGTTTTAGAACTCAGCCTTATACTAGAAGTGGAAGAAGTTCTTGGAAACCAAGAAAAATATGGTCCAGACAGAAAGCCAGATCTTACAAATATGGACAAAGAAGTGGACCATCAGAAGTAAGAATTCATCCCAAGCATCGAGTACATCTCAAAGCACATGAAGAACACCTACAAAGAAAACTTTCAGAAGAGCTCATACTCAAGCTAATGAAAGTTTTTGTAATATCCGAAAATCAGTCTACGTAGACCGCATGTATAAAAATTAATAAATTGCGAAAATATATTAATTAAATGATTTTGAACGCATGAATGATATATTTGAGCGACTAAATGATTAATTGTGTAATTTGGGCTCGATTGCATAATTTACAGATTTTCAGACAAATATCGATGGTTGCCGGACACGGAGGACCGGAGGCTATTAAGTTGTTAAAAAATTTAAATCTAAATTTTATTTTTAGTTAAAAAAAATTTTATTTTTAATTAAAAAATTTATTTTAAATATTTTAAGAATTATAACATTTTAAGGTCAAATTTAAATTAACTAGTGGGAGTAAGGAATTTTATGTATTTTATAAGGGATTTTTTTGTAAATAGATATTTTTAAATCTTTTAATTTGAGGCCTAATGATTTTATTAATTTTAATGAGCCTAATTAATTATCTAAAAAGCTAGGCTTAATTAAGCCCAATAATTAAGTGTTTAGAAAACCTTTTAAAATTCTTTTTAAAAGAGTCCCACACACACTTAAACATATCTGGTTATTAAGGCTGTCTTATGAACATCTGCATCTTTTACCTTCAACTGATGATACCCAGATCGTAGATCTATCTTAGAGAACACTGTAGCTCCCTGCAATTGATCGAACAAGTCTTCGATCCTTGGAAGTGGTTATTTATTCTTGATCGTCATCTTGTTCAACTCTCAGTAAACGATACACAGCCTCATGTTCCCATCTTTCTTTTTTACAAAGAACATTGCTGCGCCCCATGGCGAGAAACTAGGGCGGATGAATTCTTTATTTAGGAGTTCCTGAATCTGCTACTTGAGCTCTAACATCTCAGCTGGAGCTAAACGGTACGGTGCCTTAAAGATTGGCACGGTGCCTGGCACAAGGTCAATAGCGAACTCCACCTCTAGCTCTGGTGTAAGGCCTGTGACGTCATCAGGAAATACTTCAGGAAAATCTCTGACAATCGGTACATCAGATATCGACGGAGTGGGTACGTCAGGCGCTGAAACAATGCTGGCCAAGAAAGCCTGACAACCCTTATGAATAAGTCTCCGCGCCTGCATGCAAGAGATCATGTAAGGAAAATTATTTCATCTATCTGGCTCAAAGAGAAACTGCTCCATGCCCAATGGTCTTACCAACAATGACATGTTCTGAAACTCAATAAGAACTATGTTCTTCGTCAGCCAGTCCATTCCCAAGATGATATAAAATTATGGAATCGATAACACAATCAGATCGGAATACACTAGGTGGCCCTGCAGTTCCAGATCAATGTCTCTGACCACGCTAGTAGCTAATAACTCTTATCCTGATGGGACTGTCACTGAATAGCTCACGTCGAGTCCAATAGACTGGACGTCCAGATGAATGTCTCCGAAATAAAGGAGTGAGTGGCCCCATAATATATCAAAGTCTTAGTAGCTACTCTCTTTATGAAAATATTTCCTGAGAGACATTAGCACAACACGCAAAACTTATATCCCAAAATTCTAATCTTAACCTCATGTATAGCAGAAAATCTCTACACAAGTCACCAAAATATTAACTAGCAGAATAATAATACCAAATAAATTCGAAACTTGCATAGCAAAAATAATACGGTGATGAATCAAATAAGTTAACAGTCAACAGGGTCATGTTTGGGTTCGCCTCCTCTGCTACATGGCGAACACTCTCCCTTGAGTCGGCTGCCTCCACTGTGGGCATTTTCTGTACATGATGGCCAGCTCCGCATTTGAATCATTTGATCGATCCCCATAACCACTATCCTGGGTGTTGGCTGTTGCATTTCGGACACACCGGGTTCTCTCCTTGCCTCTGAGGAGCCTTCTGCTGAGGGATAGGACAATTGATTTTCGGTGGTCCCTGAACTGGCCACTTCCCCTACTGTCCCTGGAAAGGCCTCGTAAAATGGGACCGCTGCTGTAGCTGCTGCTGAGGTGCCTCTTGCCCTGTCAATCCATCTATGTCTCTTTGGTCCTGTTCTGCCGCCAAGGCTCTAGACACGGCAACGACATAGGTGGTCGGACTAGCCACTCTCACATCACGGCACGAGATCGGCCGCAACCCATCAATAAAATGCCTCAACTTCTTCCGGGCATCATTTGCAATCAGGGGCATAAAGGACACCCCCTCTCGAACTTTCTAACAAAATCTGCAACGCTACTGTATCCCTGTCGCAGCGTCATGAACTCCTTGTTCAGTCTGGATCGTACTTCCTCAGTGAAGTACTTGGAGTAGAAAAACTCTTGAAACCATCCCAAGTCAGTGTTTGCAGGTTCACTGACACAGGTACGCTCTCCTACCACAATCCGATGTCTCCTGTCAGAAAGAATCTGGCACACCTAACCTGTCTGCATCCTGCAGTTCAATAAATGCAAAAATTACCTCGATGAACTTAATTCATCCTTCAGCTATCATCGGTCAGTAGTCCCCGAGAACTCCTTCGGATCCATCCTCCTAAACCTCTCATAAACTGCCTCTGGTCTGGGCCTCGCCCCTGTGTCTAATGCAGTCTGGTTCCCCGCAAACTATGAAAATAACTGAGTCATCCCTGCAAGCATCTGAGCATGCATATCTGGGGGTGGACGAGGAGGATTGGACCACTCCCCATCCTGAGGCTCTCTATCCTCACCGCCTGCTCCACGCACAATCCTACGCCTGAGAGGCATACTGTTCCAAAATTTACTCAACACGTAAACCCAACATGCATGAACATAATATCAATATCATAATATGCACGTAATTCGAACTTAAAACATGCAAATGCTGAAATAATGACTTGAACCTTACTACATGAAAGAATTTAAAAGGTTAAAACTTACAGACTTAAGGTGTGACTTCGTGCTCTCGCAACTCGCAGTAGGCATAACTCTTTACAAGAACACCGCCCTGATACCAACTGTAACATCCCGTACTTTTATACTATTTTAAAATTTGCGGAAATTATTTTTTTCTTAAATAAATAGTAATCATTCAAATTATGTTAAAATGAATTGCTCGTCTAAAAATATTTGAAATAAAAACAATTACAATCGAAGTTTGCAAAAAGGTAAACGTTTAAACATCGTAAACAATATCCTGAAAATCAGAGTATATTAAAACATGCATAAAGTTCTTAAAACATAGACCGTCCTCGGGTTTAGCCTCCTACGCAGTCCAAGCCGGCTCATTGGTCCCCAACCCTTGTCTCCTCATACTTAGGGGTGGGTACGGTACGGTATACCGTACCGAACTACGGTACCGTATACCGTACTGAAAATATCGGTATGAAATTTTTTCATACCGATACCGATACCGAAAATTCGGTATACCGTATGTGCGGTATGCCGAATTTTCGGTATGAAAAAAACTCATACCGATACCGTACCGACACCGAAAATTTTGTCGGTATACCGAAAAAATGTCGGTATACCGAAAATATTTTCGGTATACCGACATTTTTTCGGTATACCGAACTTAAATTTAAAAAATAATAATAATAAAAAATTATTTTCGGTATTTCGGTATATACCGAAATACCGAAAAAATATTATTTCATATCGATACCGATACCGAAAATTTCGGTACGGTATGATACCGTACCGAAATTTTCGGTATACCGATTTTTTCGGTAAGTTTGGTATTTTTTTCGGCACGGTTTTTCGGTATTTCGGTATTTCGGTATTTTTTCCCACCCCTACTCATACTCGTCCTCACCTGCATCGATAAAGTCTAGTGAGTCTAAAGACTCAACATGTATGAACTGGAGGTAACAAGTAATACGTACTAAAACCACATGCATCTTTAAAGTAGAACGTACATACTTAAACTTGAACGTATTAACGTAAACTTAGACGTGACATCATCATAAAACTTTTCATAAGCATACTTGCATCATATATACTTGAACATGCATAAACTTCATCATTTTGCGTAGAGATATGTTTTAAAGCAAGTGACTCATACATAAATATGTCTGATCGTACTAAAACACAGTACTAGGCTGGCAGGGAAGATCCACTACCACATAATGAGATACCTGGTCATGCTTTACCGGGTAGATTTGTCTCTGGTCATGCTTTACCACTTTTCAATCCTGATCTAAACTCGGTAATGCTTTACCGGGGTGGAGAGGTCCTCGGCCACAGTTCACCGACTTCCAAACTCGTTCATAATTGGTCACAAGACATTTAGCATACCTCAAAAACATTAAAAAAAATATTTTCTTTTGCATGTCGAACATACTTATATGGCATTGAGGAATTCATTGGGTCTCTCTTGGGGCCACTACTGCATATACTAACATGATTACATGCACTTAATTTTTCCATAGCTTAGACGTAATAGTCGTGCTCACCACATGAAATAACAAATTTCTTATGACATTTTAAATAACTCAGGACTTGAGCTCGTTTAATCATCGTACCAAACATGACATCAACCCCCGAAACAAATCCTAAAATGATGTGTGAAAATTTCCCAAAACATAGAAGACATGAGCCTTAAATAGTAGTTTAAAAATCATGTTCAAGCACCTAGGCACTGGGCCTTGCTGCGCTGCAGCGGTTCCTAGCGCTGCGGGCACCTCCAGGAAGCGCCGCAGCGCTCAGTGTCGGGCGCTGCGGTGCTAGTTCTGCAGTCCATTCGACCCCAAAAGCTTAAATTTGATGCAAACTCCAAGCCACGCCCTATCTACTCAAACCGACACCTCAAGACTCACTATGACAATTATTCAACTCACACCAACGCACCGAGACAACGAAGCACGACATGCAATGCAACTCAACTCATGAATACGACCTTTTGACGCCAACAAGATTCCTACGACTTCTAATGCAACCAAGTGTCTATCGACACGAAACGAAGTAACAAAAATCATCCCAACCTCATACTCAATATACCTAAACGCAGCAGCGATCATCCAACGGTCCCCAACGAAGCCCGCAATAAATGAACTTCAAAAACACATCAAGAACGCATTTACAGAAAATCACAGATTGAGCAGTCCCACTAAAACGATCATAACTCACTCATTTTTTGTCCAAAAATTTCGAATTTACTGTCAAATCGAAGGTATCAAAACGTATTACGTTTTATATGTTGAAAAAATTTCATGGAAATCAACCTAATTTTTGCAGTAATCAAAATTACAGTAGACACGTTTTCAGATCTAAAAATTTTGATCCCAAAAAACGTTTCACAACGTAAATGGATTTTTATGCATAATAAACATCACAACTCATAATATAACGAGATCGATGCAGAAACAATAGATTATACATGTATTTGATCTTTAAAAATTCTGAAATGATGATATCGAAGCGGGGAAGGTGCGAGGGTTGATCCAAAACGATTTGTGGCTCTATTTCTTGAAGAAAATGGGCGAGAATCTGCTGGAAAATTTTGAGAGGGAGTGGCAGCTGCTGCTACTGCTAGGAACCCTAACTTTTCTTTTAAAAAAATGAAATGGAAGCAATGAAATTGTGTGTGTGTGTGTGTTAACCGTGAATGTGTATTTGAGTGTGATAATGTGAGGACCCGGACACTAATCATACTCTTAATTATCATTAGGACAATTTAATCAATTAAAATAAACAGGTTCTAAATTTTTTTTTAGATGCGGAATGTAATGGGATTCAATCTAATATACATATCAGTATTAAAGTACAAGTCTTGTACTATATATACAATCATTCAAACTAAGGCTTAACAACTAAATTTCAAGTGTCCAAACCCTATCTCTAGTCCAAGTCCGTAGTCTCCACTCTAATCACGATCTATCTTCATCTCCTCGACCCATGAACCTGTCCCACCTGTTGTCATGCACACATACAAACACGACAACAGCTGGATAACTCCGGTGAGAATAATATCCCAGTATAAATCAATGAAACATGCAATCATATGATAAACATAAAAGCATGGACAGATAACAGCAATATGTATCAAAACCTGAAACATAATCAATACAAAACTGTCAACAATACTCGTGACTCCACGACTCAGACTAGACTCAATCCTAGTATAGGGATCCCGATTTCCAGACGTTGGCATTCCATAACGATCACCAGTAATAGAAGAAACTCCGATTCTATCCACATCGATATGGTATCGATAACCAGTAATAGGAGAAACTCCAATTCTATCCACATCGATAGCCAATCATCCGGTGACAGACTTTGGCACTATCGCCAATACACTATCTTGTGACATCGTGCAATGTGCCTGTGGCGATCCCACCACTATCAGGCACTTCTGTCACAAGACCACTCATCTAATACTCGTTTAATACATGCTTCCTATAAATCAATAGAACAAGCATATTAAATCAAATCAATAAACACAATAATGATAATAAATATGTGATTTAGGGAAACCCAAGTATATCCTACTTGAGTCGATCTCCCAATACCACATTGACTTATACCTTTCGTTCGTAGTCTCGGTCTGAAGCAATATCAGTTTTGAACTCAAGACTGTCTCTGTAAATTTGAAACGACATATCGAGAATCATAATATCAATATTCCATTTTCAATTCAACATTGAATCTGATTAATCTGAAATTAATTCAAATCAACGACATAACCGCACAATTTCAGTATCCCCGTCAATACCATATCAACAAACATCAATTACCAATCATAACTCATATCCAATACAATCTGTAATCAATCCATAATCCCAATCTGTCCAATATCAATCGATATATTCTGAAAAATCATAACAATTCCATAATCAGTCTGTTTCTTAATCTGACTTCAATTCTATGTTGTCTGACATGACAAGAACATCATATATGAGTCCTATTCAATTCTGACAATACCATAATTTCAAGACATAACAAAACGTAACCAAACTTATGTCCAGTTGTAGCCTACGTTGATAGGATCATAGTACTGAAGTCGGATTCAAAATCAGATGAGCGGATTTTGCACAAATCGAATTCTAAAATCGAGAATTGACAATCTCTCTTCTGGCCTCGATTTCTTTCTTGATTCTCAGGAGAAATAGATTGTCTTATATATATATATATATATATATATATATATATATATATATATATATATATATATATATATACATTGCATGCAAGGCTAGGTGGCTCATTCTTCTTGCTGCACGTCTCGCACATATGCGCGACCCTCCTCGGCGCATATGCGCGAGGCCTACTGGTCTCGGCGAAAATCTCCTCGACAGCTCGCGCATATGGGTGCACCATCGTCGCGCATATGCGCGAGGTTCTCTGGAAATGAATATGAACCATCGCATAGGTCGCGCATATGCGCGCCCTCACTTCGTGCATATGCGCGAGATCTTCTGCCCATTTCGCGCATGTGCGCGCGTCTTGTCGTGCATGTGCGCAAATGGTACTGTCCTCGCACATACATTATCACACGTTATTTCAAATCGTGTCTCGGTTAGCCCTTTCATAATCACATTAAATTATAAATCAATAATCGTTAATTAACAGCAATTAACTCTCGAGCATTACAGATAATGTGTGTGCGTGTGTTTTAGGTAATTAGGGGGTCCAATTTTGATTAATTAATAATTAACAACTAATTAAAATACTAACCCTCCTCTAACTATAATAAAATCTCTTAATTTAAAATAAAATGAATAAGTGACAAATCTTTAAAATTTTAAAATCATAAAATCACATAATAATTAAATTAGGCTTTTAAAATACTAAAAACTAAATAAATCATTTAAATGTTACAATCCTAACTTAAAATAAAATATCATATTTTAAAATTGTCAAAATCGTCGCGGGTCTCTTTTCCTCGATCCCGCATCGAATAATTACTTGAAACATTAAACTTGAAAAACATTTTAACGTGCATCACAAAAACATAAATAATTTAAAATAATGCAAGTTCAAAAATAATGTATCGCTAAAATCATTTTAAATTTAATTAAGTAATTTAACAATTAAATAAATATATGGATTTTACGTGTACTGATTTTGGGCTCTACAACTACGGTTATACGTAGATGGATCGATCGATTAGAGATGATACAAAAGTCACAATTAATGATCTGAATTCAAATAAAGAAAATGAACACATATATATTGATATGATGAGACATGTTTTAGACACGTTATGATTTGACACGATATGATTAAGTTCATGTTTTTTTAGATCATGAAATATATGAAAATTACAGCATTTTTCACTGTTGCTTGTTATGTATATGTACTTGTTATAACGTTAGAGGAGTGTTGAGTCTTTAGACTCACTAGGTGTGGATGATGCAGGTGAGCATATTGTTGAGGATATCGGAGGCGCCGAAGACTGAGTATGCGGAGTTGGATGTATGCATGCTAACCCGAGGACCATAATTTCCGCACATTATATTTATGAGTTAGGAGTGAACATGGATATTTTCATACAATTTTGTTTTTACATGTCGATGTTTTGTCAGGATTTTTGCATGCTTCACATTTGTTTTATTTTACACGACCATCTAGGTTTTGAAGATTTCTCTTATGTTTAACTGCAGTATTTTTACCAGTAGTTGAATAATTTTATTTTAAAACGTGTTATTGACAGCTGTTATTTCACGTAAGCATTTAAATGTATTTTCGAAAATTAGTTTATAAAAAAATTCTACCAGTATTTTAAGTAGTAGACATTTTAGTTGCACCTTCCCACCTTCAAACCTGCTACAAAATCACTCTTAACCCTTGAGTCAAGGCATCCCCTTCATTCATGGAAGAAACATGAGATGCATGAACAAGAATTCCAAAATTTTTTCATGTAAAAACCATGTAAATTCGATTCATATCAATAGATATATTAAATGGCATGCAAGATCAATCAAAATACATAATAGGATGTGATTGACGGGAAAAAGAGGGTGTAGTGCGTGCCTTTGCGTCTAAATTGTAATAGCCAAGCCTGGTGTACGGTACGGTTTAAGTTTTCGTATGTTTATGGATTATTTGGTTTTAATGTTAAGAGTTGTAATCATGGGTTATAGGTTGTTGGTTAGTATTGTTTTGTGGCATTGTGGATGTTCATTGTTGGTAGTTGTTTTGTATCAGCGTTGCGATTCGATTTTAGTTGCATAATGGTTTGTTTTGGCCGAGACCAGACCGCACCCGCGCTCAGTGTATGGACCGCATCCGCGGTCTGCATTTGTGATTTTTGGGGAGTTTTGCCGAACATGCACCGCACCCGCGGTAAGTTCAGGACCGCACCCGCGGTCGACGTTTGCAGAATTTGGTTGGATTGCCGAGAGCTTAGCGCACCCGCGGTGGAGGCTGGAGCGCACCCGCGGTGATGAACAATAGTAGCGTGTTTTCGAGTTTAAGTGTTTTAATTGGATGAGTTGACTTCATTTCTCTCATTTCCACTTTCCCCATTCTCGATTTTCTCTTCTTGGAGGTTAGGGTTCTCTCATTTCTTTCCTTTCCTTTCTTTGATTCTTGCACCTTGGTGGTTAATTGTTGAGAGATCAAGGTTCTACTTGGTGCTAGGAAGCTAAGGTAAGCTTTTGGTGTAATTTATTCTTGGTTTATGTAGTATCCCGACTCCTAATTTGAGTTAATTATTGGATTAATTATTTTCGGTAGGATCGGAAGGACCGAACCGGGTTCGGATCGTCCGAAGAGGGTTCGGAGTGTCCGAAGGTGGTTCGGACCGTCCGAGACAGGTGGCTGTACTCGTGGAAGTCATGCAAGGTTCGGATCGTCCGATCAGGGTTCGGACCGTCCGAAGTGTACCGGATCGGATCGTACGAAGTGGTTCGGAGCGTCCGAACATTGGCTATAAATAGAGGCGCGAGGCTTCATTTGTGACTCGCCATTTCAGAGTGTTCCAGAGCATTTCAGTCGTTTCTGACAGGTTCTAGTCTTTTTCCGAGGTTCGGGCACTAGCGGGGAGCTACTAGTGTTGTAGCGGAGCTGTGCTCTAGTTTGGAGCTAGCGGCACCAGTGGGCTGACTGCGGATGCAGGCGTGAGTCTAGGACTGATTGTTAGGATCTGCTGGTTTGAGGTACGAAAGTACTATCCGAGATATCCTGGTTGAGTATACATTCATATATGTGTTGCATGATTATTTGCTGCATTGTTATATGTCATATGATGCATGCTATTATGTCACGTTTTATGATGCATGTTGCATTTCATGTTGAGCCGTATCTCCTTCGAGATAGCCTTTACTGTTGAGCTGTATCTCTTTCGAGATAAGCTATATCTTGTGGGGCCGCTCAGCCCTATCTTGTCTTGTGGACGCATGGACACCGAGAGTACACAGTGGCCGACGGGTCGGGAGGGCTTCGGTGATCCGGGACATTTTTGGTCCACGTCTGTTCTTGTAGTGGATGCAGTGACCCAGAGGAGTACCGCGCGGCACTATCCACTTGGCGCCTCTAGACTGAGCATTTTGAGATTCTTTGTTACTCCTGTTTCTTGACTACCCTGGTATCATATCATAGCATGTGCATTTCATATAGGCTTGTATACTCATGCTTTTGTACTGGGCGTTCTTATCGCTCACGTCCTCGGTTTTGTTTATCTTGGACACCCCATTCCCACGGGGCAGGCCTCAGGTTAGATGGCTTAGGAGGAGGAGGAGGACGTTGAGTAGCCGGTGGAGTTATTTATTCAGTGCTCTTTGATTCGATATGGTTGTACCGTATACTTTCTTTTCATTCTGAGTTGTTATGGATTTTCGATGGGGTTGTATAACTATCATTTGTTGACCTTTTCCGCTATTATCTCTGATTGTTATTAATTAAGTTAAGTTGCATGCTTAGTTCTTGATTAGTAGGTGATTCTGGAACGGGTCACTACATTTATGGTATCAGAGCATGCTTACGATTTTGGGATATAGATTCTGTTTTGGGATTTTCGTTGACCATTTTACCATTTTCCCCATTCTATCTTGTAGCGATGGCTGACCACTTTGGTGATGAGAGTAGTCAGGGCAGTGTAGGTCGTTGGGGTGACCAGGACGATCGTAGGCGTCATCGTGAACATCGTCATCGTCGGGATGGTCCTAGGCGTTTTGATTTGCACCGTTTCATTCAGATGGGGCCTAAGCCTTTAGTTGGCGGGGAGACTCCCGATGATGCTGAGGATTGGTTAGAGCGCATGGAGAGTTGTTTCCGAGCATTCCAGTGCACTGAGGAGCAGAAGATGGAGACCCTTAGTTTTCTTCTCGAGGGCCGTGCGCGTAAGTGGTGGCGATCGACTTCTGCGCCGATAGTTCAGTCCCAGGGTAGGGTGACTTGGGCCGATTTCCGTGCGGCTTTCATGCAGCTGTATTTTCCTCCAGCCCTTCGCCAGGCAAAGACGATTGAGCTCCTGAATCTTAAGCAGGGGAGTATGTCTGTTGATGAATATCAGCAGAAGTTCTTCGAGTTGTTACCCTTTGCTCCTCATATCAGTGGCAGTTCTGAGGCCAAGTATGACCATTTCCTTCAGGGTCTTAACCAGGAGATTTTTGATCGAGTCACTGTCTGTGATAATCCTACTTCTTATGATGGGTTAGTGAACCGGTGTCACCAGGCAGAGATCAGTCTCCAGCGTGGTAGGGCTATTCTTTCTTCTAGACCTCCGAGTACTTTGAGCCCTCGATCTCAGTCTTTCAAGAAATCTGGTTCTTCTTCTTCTGGATCTGGATCACGGTCTAGCGGTGTTTTTCGCTTTGGTAAGAAGAAGGTTTCTTGTGTGCATTGTGGGAAGAACCATCCATCGGAGCAATGCCGATCAGCCGCGGGAGCTTGTTTTCAGTGCGGAGAGATGGGTCATCTTAAGAAGAATTGTCCTCAGTTGCGAGGTGGAGCAGGATCTGGTTCCGGATCTCAGACGACTGTTCAGCAGAGGAGGCAGGGTCAGGCAGTGGGTAGTTCAAATCTTCGACCTCGTGCCCAAGGTCAGGTTTTTGCGCTGAACCAGGATCAGGCTGCAGATGAGACCGAGAGAGTCATAGCAGGTACTTTTCGTTTATGCGGTATTCCTGCTTTTGTTCTTATTGATACCGGAGCATCACATTCATTCATTTCTGCACGATTTGTTAAGCGTCATAAGTTACCGTATGTTTCTCTAGACGTCATTCTTTCCGTTTCTACCCCGATGGGTCATTCGGTGTTAGCAAAGCGTCTAGTGATGGGTTGTCCCTTAGATTTTGAGGGTAACGAATTGATTGCGAATCTTATGATCCTGGAGATGGAAGATTTTGATTGTATTCTAGGTATAGACCTATTGACTACCTACCGAGCTACCGTGGATTGTTACCAGAAGCTTGTTCAGTTTCGTACGACTGAGAGCTCTAGTTGGTTTTTCTATGGTGAGGGAGCGCGACCTCCGATGCCAGTGGTATCTGCTCTGAAAGCCTGTCGTGCTTTAGAGGCGGGCGGGGAAGGCTACCTCATCTATGCGATTGATTCATCCACAGGTAGTGTTGGTATAGATGATATTCCAGTGGTTTGTGAATTTCCTGATGTTTTTCCAGATGAGATTCCTGGTTTTCCTCCGGTTAGAGAGGTGGAATTTGGCATTGAGTTAATGCCAGGGACTGCACCGATTTCTCGTGCCCCCTATCGTCTTGCTCCGTCAGAGATGAGAGAATTGAAGCAGCAATTGCAGGATCTTCTTGATAAAGGTTATATTCGCCCGAGTGTTTCACCTTGGGGAGCTCCAGTCTTGTTTGTCAAGAAAAAGGATGGATCGATGCGATTGTGTATTGATTATCGCCAGCTGAATCGTGTGACGATCAAAAACAAGTATCCATTACCTCGTATTGATGACTTGTTCGATCAGCTTCAGGGTACCTCTGTTTACTCCAAGATTGACTTGCGATCGGGTTATCATCAGATGAGAGTCAGAGATGATGATATTTCCAAGACTGCATTTCGTACGCGATATGGGCATTACGAGTTTCTAGTTATGCCATTCGGATTGACGAATGCGCCAGCGGTGTTCATGGATCTAATGAACCGAGTCTTTCGGGATTTTCTGGATCAGTTTGTTGTGGTTTTCATCGATGATATCTTGATTTATTCTCACAGTGTGGAAGAGCATATCCAGCACTTGAAGATCGTGTTGCAGATTCTTCGCGAGAAGCAATTGTATGCTAAGCTGAGTAAGTGCGAGTTCTGGATTGATCGTGTAGTATTCCTTGGTCATGTGATTTCCAAGGAAGGAATTTCTGTGGATCCTAGCAAGATTGAGGCAGTGCTGAATTGGTCACGTCCTACGACGGTGGCTGAGATCCGTAGTTTTCTAGGTCTGGCAGGGTATTATCGTCGTTTCATCGTGAATTTCTCTCAGGTAGCTAGACCCTTGACGCAACTTACTCGGAAGGATGTTCCATTTGAGTGGTCATCTGAGTGCGAAGATAGTTTCAAAGAACTTCGTCGACTTCTGACTTCTGCACCTGTTTTGGCGTTACCGTCAGGATCTGATGGTTTCAGTGTTTACACCGATGCCTCTTTTCAAGGCTTAGGGTGTGTGTTGACGCAGAATGATCATGTGATCGCTTACGCATCCAGGCAATTGAAACCTCACGAGGAAAAGTATCCTATTCATGATCTAGAACTAGCTGCTATTGTGTTTGCGCTAAAAATCTGGCGTCATTACTTGTACGGGGTTAAGTTTGAAATTTTTACTGATCATAAGAGTCTGAAGTATCTGTTCACTCAGGCTGAGTTGAACATGAGACAACGTCGTTGGATGGATCTACTTAAAGATTATGACTGCGAGATCAAATACCATCCAGGTTCTGCGAATCTCACAGCCGATGCTCTTAGTCGCAAGGTGAGAATCTCTGCACTTCAGACCAGTGCTATGATTAGTACTATCCAGGATTGTTGTTCATTGGGATTTAATTTCAAACATCGGAAAGGTATGGAGAGCATTCGTGTTGCTACCATTTTATCTGAGCCAGCTTTGTTCGCTCGGATTCGAGATGCACAGATGTCTGATCTCAAGACTCAGAGATTAGCCCGATTGGTTGGTGGAGATAGCAATTTCCATTATCAGTCTAATGGTCTTCTGTGTTTGTCTAATCGGGTTGTAGTACCAGAGGATGATACTTTGAGGGAAGAGATCTTGGCTCAGGCTCATCGAAGCAAGTTGAGTGTCCATCCGGGAAGCAACAAGATGTATAAAGATTTGAGGACACGATTTTGGTGGAAAGGGATGAAGCGCAGCGTTTATCAGTTTGTTTCCAAGTGTCTTGTTTGTCAGCAGGTTAAAGCAGAGCACCGTCGACCGGGAGGATTATTGCTGAACTTACCTATTCCTGAATGGAAGTGGGAGCATATTGCGATGGACTTCATTACTCACTTACCATTGTCTTCGAGGAATAGTGATGCTATTTGGGTAGTGGTGGATCGACTCACCAAGTCTGCTCATTTTCTGCCATATAACCGTGATTTCACTTTCGATCGTATGGCTCGATTGTACATTCAAGAGATCGTACGTTTGCATGGGGTGCCAGTCAGTATTGTTAGTGACAGAGATCCTCGTTTTACCTCACGATTTTGGGGTAGTTTCCAGTCGGCATTGGATACTTCACTAAGTTTGAGTACGGCTTATCATCCAGAGACCGACGGTCAAACAGAGAGGACTATCCGTACACTTGAGGATATGTTGCGAGCTTGTGTTATGGATTTCGGACCCGCTTGGCAGGATCATTTGCCTTTGATTGAGTTCGCGTACAACAACAGCTATCATCGTAGTATTGGTATGGCACCATTTGAGGCGTTGTATGGGCGACGTTGTCGTACTCCATTATTCTGGGACGAAGTTGGGGAACGACATGTTGAGGGACCGGAGTTAGTCCAGCAGGCTATTGATAAGGTTGCAGTAATCAAGAAACGGATTAAGATCGCTCAGGATCGACAGGCTAGTTATGCGAACACCAAGCGGCGACCTCTTTATTTTCAGCCAGGTGAGAAAGTGTTTCTCCGAGTTTCGCCTTTTCGCAGGATTTTGAGATTTGGTCTCAAGGGTAAGCTGTCTCCGAGATTTATTGGTCCATTTGAAATATTGGAAAGCGTGGGAGATTTGGCTTACAGACTTGCATTGCCGCCGTACCTATCAAGTATTCATGATGTGTTCCACGTATCTTTGTTGAGACGATATGTAGCAGATGAGTCTCACATCTTGCATCCATCTGAAGTTCAACTAAATACGGATTTATCTTACGTGGAACGACCAGTGCGGATTCTCGATCGCAAAGACAAGGTATTGCGGAATAAGATCATTCCTCTTGTCTTAGTTCAGTGGCAGCGCAGAGGCACTGAAGAAGCCACTTGGGAGCTAGAGAGTCGTATGCGTTCGGAGCATCCAGAGCTCTTTTGAGTTATGCTTTGTATATGTTTGTGTTTGCAGTTGTAATCGAAAGATCAGTTGTGTTCAACAACAATTGAGATATTATAACGATGTTGTTATTCCGCTTTGTTCATCCTATAAACCTGATTTCGAGGACGAAATCTTTTTAAGGGGGGGAGAATGTAGTATCCCGACTCTTAATTTGAGTTAATTATTGGATTAATTATTTTCGGTAGGATCGGAAGGACCGAACCGGGTTCGGATCGTCCGAAGAGGGTTCGGAGCGTCCGAAGGTGGTTCGGACCGTCCGAGACAGGTGGCTGTACTCGTGGAAGTCATGCAAGGTTCGGATCGTCCGATCAGGGTTCGGACCGTCCGAAGTGTACCGGATCGGATCGTACGAAGTGGTTCGGAGCGTCCGAACATTGGCTATAAATAGAGGCGCGAGGCTTCATTTGTGACTCGCCATTTCAGAGTGTTCCAGAGCATTTCAGTCGTTTCTGACAGGTTCTAGTCTTTTTCCGAGGTTCGGGCACTAGCGGGGAGCTACTAGTGTTGTAGCGGAGCTGTGCTCTAGTTTGGAGCTAGCGGCACCAGTGGGCTGACTGCGGACGCAGGCGTGAGTCTAGGACTGATTGTTAGGATCTGCTGGTTTGAGGTACGAAAGTACTATCCGAGATATCCTGGTTGAGTATACATTCATATATGTGTTGCATGATTATTTGCTGCATTGTTATATGTCATATGATGCATGCTATTATGTCACGTTTTATGATGCATGTTGCATTTCATGTTGAGCCGTATCTCCTTCGAGATAGCCTTTACTGTTGAGCTGTATCTCTTTCGAGATAAGCTATATCTTGTGGGGCCGCTCAGCCCTATCTTGTCTTGTGGACGCATGGACACCGAGAGTACACAGTGGCCGACGGGTCGGGAGGGCTTCGGTGATCCGGGACATTTTTGGTCCACGTCTGTTCTTGTAGTGGATGCAGTGACCCAGAGGAGTACCGCGCGGCACTATCCACTTGGCGCCTCTAGACTGAGCATTTTGAGATTCTTTGTTACTCCTGTTTCTTGACTACCCTGGTATCATATCATAGCATGTGCATTTCATATAGGCTTGTATACTCATGCTTTTGTACTGGGCGTTCTTATCGCTCACGTCCTCGGTTTTGTTTATCTTGGACACCCCATTCCCTCGGGGCAGGCCTCAGGTTGGATGGCTCAGGAGGAGGAGGAGGACGTTGAGTAGCCGGTGGAGTTATTTATTCAGTACTCTTTGATTCGATATGGTTGTACCGTATACTTTCTTTTCATTCTGAGTTGTTATGGATTTTCGATGGGGTTGTATAACTATCATTTGTTGACCTTTTCCGCTATTATCTCTGATTGTTATTAATTAAGTTAAGTTGCATGCTTAGTTCTTGATTAGTAGGTGATTCTGGAACGGGTCACTACAGTTTAAGTGTTGGAAGAAATCATGAGTTTGGTGTTGGTATTGGTTTTATGGATTAATTGATATGGGTTTATGATTATTGAGATGTTGATGGTGTATTATATGGTTTATTGTTGTAGGAATTCAACCAAGGGTTTAGTTGAAGGTGTTTTTGTGGTTGTAAGTGGAATTTCATCCATTGTGCTCACATGATATTATATGTATTGTGTTTCAAAGGTTTTAATGTGTTATTCCCTTCCATTTGATCCATATTATGTATTGATATACTTGATTGTATATTAGAGGCAATTGAATGTCTCAATTTGTGAAAAGGGAATACAAGAGATTATAGCCTTCAAAGTGTTTGATGAAATGCCAAAGAGAGAATTCAAAATGATTTATGGATTGATAGATACATAGTCAGAGATTGCATGCAATTAGTTGGTCAACGACCATAGGCTTATATCCCTCAGAGTTATCGATTTATATCGATGGGATATAGGTACACAGAGACGGAGATACTATATAGATATCAATCCAATGCAGAGAAAGAGAAATACCATCTTATTGTTATTATTGCTATGATATCATGTTTTTAGAGTTGATGGTATTTATTGATTTTAAAGCTATGTTTTTCAGAGTATGATATGTACATTGTTATGTAAGAGTTCCACTTGCTGAGTTTTATACTCATTTCCGTTTATTCATGTGATGCAGATAAGAGCGACGGGCCGGATCGTTGATTGTGGGCCGGAGTCATATGCATACCAAGATAGAAGGAAGAAGTTATTTTACCACCATTTTGGACATGATCATACAAATGATATTTTGTATTTTGGTTATATCATTTCATTGATCATGTATATACATTTTTTTGTAAATGTTTTATTGAAATGTATTTTGTATCATTCCTTCCTTCAAGAAAAATTTTAAATTCCGCTGTATTTCATTAAAATGGGTCGAGGTGTTACATAAATGCTCGAAAAATCTAACCAACGCTGCGAGAGACGAACACCGGAGGAACGGGGCGATTCTCCTACTGAATTTTCCTTGAAAACACGACCAAAATCCTGCTGGTGTGCGAGTGTGTGCGTGCGGCTGAGAGGGTGAGGGGAGGGGCTAGGGTTTGAGTATTTTTTGATAATAAAATCAATGATATTTGGGCCTAGGAGTTTTAAAATAGTGAGGTGTAGTGGTCTTAGCCCAAAAAATCTACTAACACAAGCCCATTAGGCACAATAACAGGCATGTAAATATTTCATTTTAGTACGTTATCAAAAATATTACCCGAACCTTCAGAAAGTCCTACGTTTTACTAAAAATCGACTACCGGTTTATATATGACTCGAAGTGTAAACATATCATAAAATCCTTACTTTCGAAAATCACATATTAATTACATCATAAATTAATAATAATTATTTAATAAAAATATTTTCTTTAAACTGTGTCAGGTCTCCGTTCTTCGTTCAGCATCGAATGCTGCAAAAAGCCCTATTCTACGTAGTCAAATAAACCATACCAAATAATCATACAATCATGTGATTAACACTCATTAAATGCATTTAAACTAGTTAGGTTACGTCGCTTGAATTTTCTAGACCTTACATCTTCTGTCTCCATGCCAACAACATCACCTAGGTTTCTACCTTCATTATTTTTTAACTTTGATAGGAAGTTTGTGCCTCCATAAGTAGTTGGAATTCAAAATTATTTTCATATTTATAAAGTTCTCGGCATAAGCTTTCCATCCATACCAATATTTGATAAGAAATATTGAAACAGAGCTCGAAACCATCGTACTTCGTAGCTCACTTTCACCGGAAATCGGAGAAATCCAAAGTTCTCGGTTGTTTGAAGTTTGTTTCAGCTTTGGGTGAGCAGATTTTACGATTTCTGTTTGTATTTGTGAGATTCAATTTTTTTTATTATAGTTCGAAATCTTGTTCTAGTTGTTGATATGAGTTGCATTCTTGATATATTTTCAAAATTTGATCGGAAATAAGGTAAAAATCGAGATTTTAGTTTAGATTCTGAAATTTTTGAAAAAATATAGCTCGATTATTTTGAGTTATGGAGTATTATAGATTGCAGTTCAATCAATGAGGTGTCACATGTATATGATTAGAATATTTGATATTTTTTGAGGAAACTTTAGATTATATAATTTGGGATTTTTCGAATTATTGGACTGTTTAAGAAAAATTGATTATTTGATATTCTGATACCTTAAAAATTTTGTATCTAAAGTTTAGAAATTATTGTGTAAAATTTTAATATAAAATCGAAAGTTTTGGAAGTTTTAGACTCTTTAATCATATATTAGAATTTTAGAAATTTAAAGTGACTAAATAGCTGAAGTTGAAATTTTAGTAAATTTAAATTGTTATGAGATTTTTATGTAATAAAATAAAATTATTTAAATGTAATATTCATGTAAATTTTCCGAGTTGAAATTTCTAGGATTTACTTGAGTATAATCATCATTGGTATTTATTTAATAGTATGAGGTATATTGAGATCAGTCATTTCAAGATATCTAACATACGCAATGTTGGAAACTAAATTCCGGCGTTTGAAAAAATATGAACCAACTGATCGAGTAAACTGAACTCAGCAACTAATCGAGTAAACTGGACTTAACAACTGAAATCAGCTGATCTAATAAAGAAAAGTGATCAGTTGGAAACCGATCAGTTGATACATTCATCCTTCAACTAAACATGTCTCGGGAAAGAACATTCAACCGACAAAGAGACATAGAAGACTTTAACGCCGCACCTCAATCAATACAGCTTAGAACAACACATTTTGGCTAAAGCAGTTAAGACGCCGCATTACAATAAATGAATCAAACAATGCCCAAAAAATGATGAAGTGGCAATCAACGGATACAAATATTCGAATATATCTCAAGTTACCGTTGGAAGGGAAGCTTATAAATATGACAGAAGATCAGCTGAAGAATACAAGGAAGATTACTCTATTCAAAGCTTGCTGTTACTATGCCAAAATCATAGCTCACTCTTACAAGATTTATTCGTAGCAGTCAAGGCTACAATTTGAGCTTACTAGCACTTTGTAATAATCGTCAAATTCGATAGTGCCAAGATCAGTTACGCACTAAGAACATTTTGTAATACTAAGAGTTTCAGTTTTTGGCAGTGATAAGTCCAAACTGAAGTGGGTCAGTACAAATCTTGTATTTGATCAAAGTCTTTTAGTGGAAATCCTATCCTTGAGATAGAAGGGTTGACGTAGGAGTAATTGAAATCTGCGAACATCTAGAAACAATCCTTGCGTATTTTATTTCAGTTTTGTATTTTATCTTTCAGTCAGTTACTTTCCGCAACTACTTCAGTTTAACTGATTGTCTACCAACAAGATTCCGAGAATCAGTTTGTCACCAAACTGAACTCAAATTCGAAAAGATCAGTTTTAAATCGTGAGTGTTTATTCAACCCCCCTTTCTAAACAGTCTTGTTACGTTAATCGATCCTATCAAGTGGTATCAGAGCGGTTGAATCTTGTTCTTGAATACTTTTGATCTATAAACTTGCTAGCATGACTTCATTCAACAAAATTCCTATGTTATCCAGAGAAGAATTTGGTGATTGGAAAATCAGAATGCAGGCTCATTTAGCTGCACAAGATGATGACATGTGGTATGTCATAACTGATGGACCCATGAAGATTCTAAAAACAAATACAGCAGTTGCCATAACAGAAGGGGCACCACAAAGAATAGAGAAGCCCAGAGATGAATGGACAACTGAAGATAAAAGAAACGCAAATCTTGATAATGTGGCTAAAGACATTCTGTACAAAACGCTGGACAAAGTAACCTTCAGCAAAATAAAGATGTGTAAGACAGCCAAAGAATTTTGGGAAAAGCTGATCCAGCTGTGTAAAGGAAATTATCAAACCAAAGAAAATAAACTTTTTGTTGCTGTTCAAAAGTTTGATAACATCAAAATGAAAGCAGGAGAATCAATGCACGAGTATGATGAAAGAGTAAGCAGTATCATCAATGAGTTAAATGCACTTGGAAAAGTGTATACCAACAAAGAGATTGCACTGAAGGTAATGAGAGGACTTCCCAAGATATGAGATGTCAAGACCATGGCAATGAGGGAGTCCAAAGATCTGAATCAGATTGAACTTCATGATCTGTTTGCTGATTTAAAGGCTTATGAATTTGAGCTGCAGACCAGAGAAGGAGAACCATCTACCCCTGCAGCCACAACTGCTCTAGCTGCTGTCAGAACAGACACTATAACAAAAATGGCTTTCCGCAGCGCGCATATAGGCTTTCCGCAGCACGCATTGCACGCTGCAAAGTTGGAAGCTGTTGAAAGTTAAAGATTATCCACAGCGTACATGTGCACGCCGTTAATACTATTATTCACGGCGTGCATATGTACGCCGTTAATACAATTATCCGCAGCGTGCAATGTACGCCGTTCATAATAATAGAAAAAATAAAAACTAGCAACGGTTTGTAAAAATCGTCGCTAATTGGCGACGGTTCATAACCAAAGACGCCGTCGCTATTATAGCGACAGTTAATAATCCGTCGCTAATGTTGCGATGGTCTTTAAATTTATTAAACCGTCGCTATATTTTTAGTAAAAATAAAAAAAAATTACTTTTATAAGTTAATAAATTTAAAGAAAAACTATAATATAACTTTGATAACTAACACTTAAAAAATTAACCAAAAATTGAAACAAAACGTACCTAAATCTAAACTGATATCGTGTAAAAGAGAAAAATTTAAGTATTCTAAAGCGATGCGGAGGAAAATGGAACCGAAATTGGATATTTATAGATAATTTGCGTTTATTAGCGACAGGTTTTCATTTAACCGTCGCTATTCACGACGGTTTAAATTGAATTGTCCCACATAGCGACGGTATTGTGTAAAACTGTCGCCGATCTTAAATCAGCTTCGGTGTATTGTAAACCGTCGCAAATTATAGCGACGGTTTACAATAAACCGTTGCGGATTTAAAAATCCGAACCCATGTTCCGCAGCGTGCGAATATTATGCATGCCGTGAATAATACTATTGACGACGTGCGACTAATGTACACCGTTAATGTCTAAACACGATTTTTTTTTAATAAAAATGATTTACTTTTAACAGCGCACATAAACATGCACGCTGTTAATAATAATACTATTGACGTCGTGCGACTAATGTTCGCCGTTAATGTGAACACGATTTTTTTTAAAAAAAAATGATTTACTTTTAACAGCACACATAAACATGCATGCTGTTAATAATAATATTAACGGCGTGTCCTTTATTGTGCGCTGCGAAAATTTAATAGGTTATTAACATCACACATAAATGCATGCTGCGGATATTACTATCCACATCGTGCTTTTAATGCACGCCGTTCATAGTATCAAGTGCAACACTATTAACGGTGCACATATGGGTGCACGTCGTGAAAAGTAGTATTCGCAGCATGCTTTTAATGCACGCTGTTGATGACGTACTGCGGAAAATCATTTTTCTTGTAGTGAGAACCAATCAGTTCAGTCGAGAAATCTGCTGATCAGTTGAGCAGTGATGCTATGTCATTGTTCATCAAAAAATTTGGAAGGTTCATGAGAAAAAATCAAGGAAACTTCCAGAAGCCATACCAAAGGAACAGCTCCAAAGATGAATCAAATGTCTGCTACAACTGTGGCAAATCAGGTCACTTTATTGCTGATTGTCCTAAACCCAAGAAGGACAGTCAAGGCTCAACTGATAGAAGAAAGAAATCATATGAACACAAAAGAAGACCCAAGGAAGATAAGAAGTCCTTCACGAAGAAACATGAGGTACTCTTAGCCGAAGAAAACAAATCTAAATGGGCAGAAACTGACAGTGAGGAGTCAGAACCAGAAAGCTCATGCAGCTCTAGTGATGATGAAGAAGTCAAGTGCTTGATGGCTAATGATGCAGAACAAACATCATCTAGCCAACAGGTATTTGATTTCAGCTCAACTGATTTCACACGAGAAAAACTCATTCTAACACTACATGACATGGTAAATGAGTATCAAAAGCTTGCATCATCATTTGAAAAAATCAAATGCAAAGCAAACTGATCACACACACAATAAAACCAAAACTAATGAATCAGTTGATAGGTTGAGTCTAAAAAGGGAAATTGCTGAGTTAAAAGCAGAGAGAAACAAAAATCAGTCATTAATCCAGAAGTTGATTCTTGAAACCTCAAAACAGGCTGAGCTCATTCAGTCTTGGAACAAGTCATCTACTGCACTGAATGAGATGCAAAATTCACAAAAATCAGTTTCTGATAAAACTGATTTAGGGTTCAACACTCAAGGAGAAGTGTATCCAAATGATACTCAACCAAAGCTAAAAATAGACAAAGGGAAATATATTCACTTTGTCAAATCAGCAGGGATACAAGAAAAAATTGAGACCAGTAAACTGATTGAGCAACCTACTGAGAATATGAACAAGGCTAGAAGATATGGGATTGGTTATAGCCAAAAATTCTCAACTGATTCACAAAATCAGTCATCAAAAAGGTTTCACAAGAACTATTCGAATAGCTATTCAATTACTATAACTGCAAGCCAGTTCAGAAGAGATATAGACTGAACAATCAGTTGAATAAAGCTAAAACACATATTGTATCATCATTACACAACACACCAAGCACACAAAAGCCGAGAAAAACCATTTGGAATACAGTACTGGAAAGTCTGTTAGACTAATCCAAGTGTGGATTCCGAAGGGACTAATCAGTTCAGGACCCAAATAGATATGGGTACAAAGTTATATTATGTATGATTGTAGGTAACAGGTACAAACAAGAACTCAATATGGTACTTGGACAGTGGATGTTCGCGACATATGACAGGAGATGCAAGTGCGTTATCTCAACTGATCAAATACAGTGGTCCAAACATCAGTTTCGGGGACAATTCCAAAGGTAGAACTGTGGGTAAGGGTAAGCTTATCCATGGTAACTTTACCTTTAAATATGTTCTATTAGTAGAAAACCTGAAGTATAACTTGATTAGCATCAGTCAGTTATGCGACAGTGGATTCTCAGTACAATTTGACAAAAACTTATGTTCAGTCAAAACTACAAATAATGAAATCATACTAACTGGCAAACGTTGTGGAAATACATATAAAGTTAGTTGGAATGATCAAACTTATGAACCAGTTTGTTTTATTGCTTCCAAATCATCTAAAAACTGGTTGTGGCATAAGAGAATAAATCATTTAAACTTTAAAACCATTGCCTATCTGAGTAAACATGAACTTGTAACTGGTTTGCCCAAAATAGACTTCTCAAAAGAAAAACTTTGCTCAGCATGTCAGTTTGGAAAACAAGTAAAATCTTCTTTTAAAAACAAGGGTCGTAAATCTTCTTATCGATGCTTAGAACTATTGCACATAAATCTCTTTGGTCCTATACCAGTCATGAGCTTAGGGGGAATGAAATACACCTTGGTGATTGTTGATGATTTTTCAAGATTTATTTCTCAAATCAAAAGACCAAACTGCTGCACAACTGATTAAACTTTTCAAAAGACTTTTAAATGAAAAATCAGTTGGAATTGATCGAATCAGATCCGATCGAGGAACTGAATTCATCAATCAAACACTTTCAATTTTTTAGAAAATGCTGGAATTAAGCATGAGCTCTCAGCAGCTAGAACTCCTCAGCAAAATGGTGTAGCTGAGAGGAGAAATCAGACCCTTAAAGAAGCTGCTAGAACGATGCTTGTTGATTCTGGTATTTCTCAAAGATTTTGGGTAGAGGCAGTAAACACTGCGTGTTACACTCAGAACAGATCAATAATTAATAAAAATCATATGAAAACACCATATGAGATATGGCATGGAAGAAAAAGTATAATTACTTATTTCAAAATATTCAGCTGTAGATGTTTTATTCTTGATAATGGTAAAAATTATTTAAAATCGTTTGATGCTAAATCTGCAGAAGGAATATTTCTTGGATACTCATCAGTTAGAATAGCTTATAGAGTCTTCAACAAAAAAACCCTAAATGTTGAAGAATCGGCACATGTTGATTTCGATGAAACTGAACTAACTGATAAGACAATTAATCAAGTTGAGCTAGTTGATCGATTTACAGATATCAGTTTGGAAGATGATGACAAAAATGAAAGTCATGGAAATCAAAACATACTTCAAACACCTGAACCAGAAGTACTGGACCAATCAGATGTGCAGAAAGTCGTTGCTGATGATCAGTTGATAGAACATAATGATAACATTCAAATACCAATTGACGAAGCACCAACTGAAATTGAAAACTGTGATCAGTTACCAACTGAAGAAATTGCTGATACAACAAATACTGAGTACAGATGGAGAAAATCACATCCACCTAAACTGGTAATAGGAAATCCATCTGATCCAGTAAGAACTCGCAAATCAACTGCTAAATTTATTTATCTATTCAGCTTTTGTTTCACAACTAGAACCAAAGAAAACTGATGAAGCTCTTGCTGATCCTAACTGGGTAAATGCTATGCAAGAGGAGCTGAATCGGTTGACTCATAACAATGTCTGGAACTTAGTTCCAAGACTAGTTTCAAAAACTGTTATAGGTACAAAATGGGTGTACAGGAACAAACTGAATGAAGACGGTTCAGTTGTGCGCAATAAAGCGAGACTGGTAGCACAAGGATATAGGCAAGATGAAGGAATTGATTACGATGAAACATATGCACCAGTTGCAAGACTGGAAGCTATCAGAATATTTCTTGCATATGCTTCATTCAAGAACTTCAAAGGCTAACAAATGGATGTAAAAATTGCATTCCTAAATGGCCAGTTACAAGAGGAAGTATATGTTGAACAACCTCCGGGTTTTGTCAATCATCACTTTCTTGATCAGTTGATAGAGCAAACTGAAAACATTCAGTTACCAACTGAAGAAATTGCTGATACAACAAATACTGAGTACAGATGGAGAAAATCACATCCACCTGAATTGGTAATAGGTAATCCATCTGATCCGGTAAGAACAAGAAATCAAATGCTAAATTTATTCATTCATTCAGCTTTTGTATCGCAATTTGAACCAAAGAAAACTAATGAAGCTCTTGCTGATCAAGATTGGATAAATGCTATGCAAGAGGAGCTGAATTAGTTCACTCATAACAATGTCTGGAACTTAGTTCCAAAACCAATTTCAAAAACTGTTATAGATACAAAATGGGTGTACAGGAACAAACTGAACGAGGATGGTTCAGTGTATGCGTAATAAAGCGAGACTGGTAGCACAATGATATAGGCAAGAAGAAGGAATTGATTATGATGAAACATATGCACCAGTTGAAAGACTGGAAGCTATTAGAATATTCCTCGCATATGCTTCATTCAAGAACTTCAAAGCTTATCAAATGAATGTAAAAAGTGCATTCCTAAATGGCCAGTTGCAAGAGGAAGTATATGTTGAACAACCTCCATGTTTTGTCAATCATCACTTTCCTGATCATGTCTACCATTTGAACAAAGCCCTATATGGTCTTAAACAGGCTCCAAAGCTTGGTATGAAACTCTTTCAAAATTTTTAACTATCACGATTTTTCTGTTGGATCAGTTGATAAGACTTTGTTCAAATTTTCCAAGAATGATCACATTTTACTTGTTCAAATTTATGTTGATGATATCATATTTGGGTCAACTAACCCCAAATTATGCGAGAAATTTGCTAAGTTGATGCAGGAAAAGTTTGAAATGAGCATGATGGGTGAACTGAAATTCTTTCTTGGATTACAAGTGAAGCAACTGGAGACAGGAACGTTTATCAGTCAGACTAAATATACAAAGGAGCTGCTGAAGAAATTTGGCATGGAATCATGTTCAGCTTCAAGTACTGCCATGAGCTCATCAGTAAAACTGGACATTGATCAAGGTGAAATATCAGTTGAGACAACATTATATCGAGGTTTAATATGTTCATTATTGTACCTAACTGCCAGTCGTCCTGATATTGTATTTGTTGTCTGTATGTGTGCTAGATTTCAAGAAAATCCTAAGCAATCACATTTCTCAGATGCTAAGAATTTTGAAATATCTTAAGGGTACACAAAATGTTGGGTTATGGTATTCTAAAGACTCATCTTTCAATTTAGTTGTCTATTCAGATGCAGATTATGCAGGATGTAAACTTGATCGAAAAAGTACAAGTGGATCATGTCAGTTTCTTGGAGACAGACTGATCTCTTCGTTCAGCAAGAAGCAAACATCCATAGAAACTTCCACAACTGAGGCAGAATACCTTGCTGCTGGCAGTTGTTGTGCACAACTGATCTGGATCCAGCAACAACTAAAAGATTTTGGAGTAATTACAAATGAATCGCCCATATTTTGTGACAATACGAGCACAATTGCCATCACCTATAATCCAGTTCTTCACTCAAGGACCAAGCATATAGATGTCAGGCACCACTTCATTAGAGATCATGCTTTGAAGAAGGACATCAGACTGGAGTACATTTCAACTGAGCAACAAGCAGCTGATATCTTCACCAAACCATTACCCGAGACTAAGTTTTCTTACTTTCGCAATATTCTTGGTTTAATTGACTTGTCTTAAAATTATTAATTGATGTTGTTTTACTAATAAAATATTTGCAGAAAATAAGAACACAACAACAAATCGAAAATGATACTTTATTAAGAATAAAATCGATTCCATCTTACAAAAGATATCTCAGAACCAACTGAATCTTGCCATTCTCTAATCCAATTATTCAACTCATAAATTCGGATTCTAGAATATGATTCAATTGTAGAAATTTTTTCAATCACATGCCATTCCTTCCATAGCATTGCTTGCAACAGAACATTGTCATCAATCAGGTATGTAACATGCCTGACTTCAAGACGATCAATGTATTTTCTTGCTGTTGCTGCTTGAGCACGAGTAGGAGCAGCACCACTACTGCTTACCCTCTGCAAATCATGAATTTTGAACCATGTTGACATCACTTTCGTAAAGACATATTCCTTCATCGTTTTCTTCAAATCTTCTAAATAAGGACTTAATTAATCATTAACTTGAATATGCATACTGCTGCATGCATCAGAATTACTTGAATCCGACATATTGAACTGTTATTGTCTAACATTTTATCTCTCTCGTATTAGTTATAGACAGATGACATTAAATGTTGAAGAAACCAAAGAGTCTCAAGTCAACCGAAGCGTTTTTCTCATTTAAACAGGCTTCTTATTTATCAGTTGTTCATTATCAACTGATATCAGTTTGTCATTTATTACTTAATGCTTAACTAATTTCAGTTCATAGTCAACTTATATAAATTAGTCTTTCATCAGTTCATATGTTTAAGTTCGCAATTCATATATAACAACTGATGAAATTTATCATTTGCAGGAAAGAGAAAAACAAAATTAAGCTCATATAAATACTTCATTCAACCATAAACGTTTGCACGGACTACATCATCATATTTTTCCTCTACAACAATTATCCACATTTTCAACCAAGCGGATAAAGGTGGGGTAGATATCTTGACAAAGCTATGAGAACAAGCTATGCGCTTAAGGATTTTCAGTTTCTTTCAAAGCATTAGCTGATAGATATGACCATCCTTAAAGATGTCCACCCACACAGCTATGTTCAAGTGCTCCCGCACTTTCTTCAACTCTGCCATCAGTTCGAGAGTGGTAGCGTCTCCAGTATTATACAGGAACTCAAACTTCTGTAACTTTTCCCAGTAGTGAAGACTCTTATAGAAGACTTCATCTTCTATAGCAGCCTTCCTAGTCACCAGAGAAAACGGCAAAGCACTCGAGCTACTTGCATCTGCCATTCTTTTTGTCTTGAATACTTTCACCAATATGACTGAAACTAACCGTGTTACTTCTATTTATAGCCGAAAATCATGGAAGCTGAAGGGACGTCAACATTTCAGCAAACGATAATCTTTCTGACCTTTAAATTTATTTTATATCGTCACTTCAATTATTCTATGCACCGATTAAGGGGTAATAATGGTTTTAAGAGGTTAACTGAGAAGACAAATGTTAGTAAACTCTCAACTGAAAGGACACAGTCTTACAACTGATCGTTCAGTTGGGGATTTCACTAATATTCTCATATAAGTTAACTAATTAACCATATTATATTCCAAATTAAGTGACGTGACTGTCTGCTATCTAATTATGAATCTTATTTTAAAAACGTGGAAACATTTGAACCGTTAAAATTGTACAAACGCTTGCAGCACACGTACACACGTTTTTATTCAAAATTTTGATAGACTGACACGTGTCCCGAATTTGAACAGTCACGTACAAATGTATTATGCCCGCTTCAATTCAGTTTTCTTTCTTACGCGTACATCATCTCTTAGAGCAAACTCATACATTCAGAGCTTGTATTTCGCAAAATTTCAGGTTTCCTTACTTTCAGCAATGGCAAATCAGATCCTTGCTCATATGTTGAATGCTATGGCCATTGATTTTGACTCAGTTTTATCAGTTCAAGAAGCTGATGTCAAGAGTGTCTTTTTGAAGATTGAATCTGCTGGTCTCAGGATGTTTTTGGGACAATCTTCCCAGGAGATATACCCCAAGGAAGTAAATGAATTTTATCTGAAGGGGTTTGTCACTACTGATTGAAGTATCTCTGTAACTGTCAATGGTCAGCTGTTGATCCTATCTGAAGAGACCTTCGGAGAAATTTTCTCTTTGCCAATTGATGGGTACGTCAGCTTCTCTGAAGTCAAAACATCTAACATTGAGGAAATGCAATCTTTGATGTCTGCTGATGGGCGGAAAATCAAAGTTTCTGATCCAAAGAAAGAGCTGAAATCAGAAATTCAGTTATTAGCCGACATTGTGGCGAAGGGCATATTGGCTAAGGCCGGCTCTTATGCTGCCTTTACTCTTGAGAAATTCCAAGTGATGACCATCATCATGGAGAGAATAAAGCTAACTGGAGGCATATTATTTTCAATATTCTGAGGATATGCTTCAATCTACCAAACAATCAAAAGACTTTGGCATTCCAATCAGTTATATTCTGAAACTAAAGGGATTGGTAGCTGACAATGCTGGAAAATCATCGAAGTTCAAGGTATTCATTGCCAAGAATCTTGCCACCAAAGACCAAACTAGACATTTCTCCCAAACAGTTTTTGAAAACCAAACAGGAGGTTGGGATGCAACAGACTGCTCCCAAATCAGTTAAACAGGCCAAGACATTGGCCCAACTGAAGACTGCAAAACGAAAACTGATTATCAGTGAATCAGAGTCGGAGAAAACTCCTTCGCCTAAGCTTGTCAAGAGAGCGAGGACACAAATAACTAAACCAATAACAGCGATGGAATTCATTCCAACTGAAAGATTGACTCAATCAGCTGCCCAACAGCCTATTCAGGCTATCCCTTTTCAGGTTGTTCCACCTCATGATTAAGTTACTGAAGAAAGGGCACCCACTAAAGTAAGAGCTCCCTTGACTCATGTAAATCGACCTACCATTTTGCCTCAGGCCAGATCTAAAGGCGTTATATTGAGGGAACCAGTGGACACCACTCACTTTGGTTTGAATATTCCTCACATTCTCACTACTGAAAAAGGAAAAGGACAATCTAGTTGAAGAGCCAAGGCCATCTAATGCCATCCAAACTCACATCGACCTGGTTTGGGAACAGGTAAATGCATTTGCCACATCGAAACTGAAATCTTTTGATAGTTGGAAGAGTTTTAGGACTGAGATTTTTGCCACAGAGCTGAAGCACAAATCCCAACTGAAAAAGTTTATTAAACTGGAAGAGATTGTATTGAAAATAGTCAAAGCTACTACTATTGCCTAGGCATTGGAGAGACAAAAATATTTCTTTGATCAAATTCGAGCCAAAAAGCTGACTAGAATGGTTGAAAAGCTGAAATCCAACTACAATCCCATAGGTCCAATTGCATATCATGATAGAGCTGTGTTCACCCAACTAGACTCAGATCTTAGTGGCCTACAAAGGGAAATCAGATTTTGGGAACAGGATCAGGAATTGGTTCTTTCTGAAAAATCCTCCAGTTCAAAAACAAAAGAAGATACATTCTCCTCCCAGCAAAAAGAGCCATCTCCACAACCGATTGGTGAAGAACATGTTCAGGATATGCCACAATCATCTGCTGATAAACACATGTATTCCGAGGCTGAATTAACTTTTGCCAATATTGATGAAATCGTTCAGACAGTAGCCCTGGAAGCTCAGCTAGAAGTAATAAATTCTGAATCAGTTGCTCCTTCAACTGAGCAACCAGAACAAGAGGTTCAGACATCATCTGAAGAACCAGTTGAGCCTCTTGTTGCTGAAAAATTAATTCAGCAAGAAATATCTGCTGAGACTACAAAACGAACTGAAGTGCCCATCCAAACTTCAGAAAAAGAACTAACTGAATCGGAGGACATTCAATTAATCATTGAAAATTTTTCAACTGAAGAGCCAGTTGAGGCTACCATCTCTGAACAAATTCATCCAGCTGAGAATCTAGAGACTCTGTTAACTACTTCTGAAATCCTCCAACTGATGAGTCAGTCAGAATCTCAGAGGATCATCCAGCAGAAACTTCAGTTCATGACCCCCTGGTTGAAGATCCTGACATCTCTCACATTCAGCAGGAAAGCAAAATTGCTGATCAACATCAATCTTCATCTCCCCCAGTCCAAGTAGCAGCAACTGAAACAGATGTTCCAGAACAGACTGTTTCAGAAACGATACTATCTGATAGGACCATGGTGGTCTTTGATCAAGTCTCACATGAACCAAGAACATCTGATCAGTCATCTCCTCTTCAATCCACAGAAATGGATCTTGTCCTTGAAGAAATCCAAAATATGCAGCAGATGATTACTGAAATCAAGAAAATTCAATCCACACAATGGTCTCATACTGTCAAATTGGATTCTTCAATGTAATTTGATTCAGCAAATCTGAAAGCCATTCAAGAAAACATGGAGTCTCTTACCCGAACTGTGGATGAGATGAAAAATAACAAAGGTCTAGCTCAAAGTCTCTTTACAACTCAGGATATAATCAGTCAGCGAGTTGAGCGATTGGAAACTTCTGTTTCTAATAAAATAGAATTGCTGTAGATTTTTTTACAATCTGCTGTCTCAAGTATCTCCTCAGATGTCAAAATTCTTTCCACTGACGTTCGAAGATTATATGTGAAGATGGATTTGTTTGACAAAAAGGAGGAAGAAATCAAAGAGCATCTTGAGAAACAGCAGAAGAAACCATCTTGTTAAAAAGCAGTTAATCAAATTATTAGATTCAGCTGTTATTAAATCAAGACCTCTATCAACTCAGATCTTATTTTATCTACAATGAGTTCAGACGTTCAGTTATTATTTACTTAGTTTTGTCAAACACCATAAAGGGGGAAAATGTTGGAAACTAAATTCCGGCGTTTGACAAAATATGAACCAACTGAAAATACGAACCAACTGATCGAGTAAACTGAACTCAGCAACTGATCGAGTAAACTGGACTTAACAACTGAAATCAGCTGATCTAATAAAGAAAAGTGATCAGTTGGAAACTGATCAGTTGATACATTCATCCTTCAACTAAACATGTCTCGGAAAAGAACATTCAACCGACAAAGAGACATAGAAGACTGCAACGCCGCACCTCAATCAATACAGCTTAGAACAACGCATTTCGGCTAAAGCAGTTAAGACGCCGCATTACAATAAATGAATCAAACAATGCCCAAGAAATGATGAAGTGGCAATCAATGGATACAAAGATTCAAATATAACTCAAGTTACTGTTGGAAGGGAAGCTTATAAATATGACAGAAGAACAGCTGAAGAATACAAGGAAGATTACTCTATTCAAAGCTTGCTGTTACTCTGCCAAAATCATAGCTCACTCTTACTCGATTTATTCTTAGCAGTCAAGGCTACAATTTGAGCTTACTAGCACTTTGTAATAATCGTCAAATTCGATAGTGCTAAGATCAGTTACGCACTGAGAACATTTTGTAATACTAAGAGTTTCAGTTTTTGGCAGTGATAAATCTAAACTGAAGTGGGTCAGTACAAATCTTGTATTTGATCAAAGTCTTTTAGTGGAAATCCTATCTTTGAGATAGAAGGGGTGACGTAGGAGTAATTGAAATCTCCGAACATCCAGAAACAATCCTTGCGTATTTTATTTCAGTTTTGTATTCTATCTTTCAGTCAGTTACTTTCCGCAACTATTTCAGTTTAACTGATTGTCATTGACCAACAAGATTCTGAGAATCAGTTTGTCACCAAACTGAACTCAAAATTCGAAAAGATCAGTTTTAAATCGTGAGTGTTTATTCAACCCGCCTTCTAAACACTCTTGATATGTTAATCGATCCTATCACGCAAGTTATGGTGTTGTGTATGATTTACTTGTTATTTATTGAACTATGTGACATTATATGATTAGTTGCAATATTATCAGTTAGTAATTTATATGAAAAATCAAATAAAATATTTTTTTTGTTCATACGTATTTTATAAATTTTTTCCATACACATTGATACCACTGCTGCATATCATGCCAAGCATATCTATCGTTCCTACCCATTGATATTTCGATCGAGATCCATTATATGATATTATATTGTGTCTTGAGGATTTTTGGACACCTCGATTTGGTCCAGCTTAGACAGTTGTTGGTATCACAAGTGGAGCCATATCCCTAGGCACGAACCAGCTCGAACATATCAACCATTTTACTTATGATATCAAGATATCTTGCACTTGTACATGCATTGCACTCACACATGACATCATTTTCTTTTCTATGCCCTACTTCGTGGTTTCTTGATATCTCGTACTGAGGTTTGGACGCCTTCCTCTCTCTCGGAGAGGAGTGGTCATCGTGATTTTGTGTGTGGACATGACAAATATTGTAGGTGGTTCATCTTAGACTACTCAAGAGGAAGCACAGAAAAGCACCAGAGCTCCTTGATACGTGAGCTCAGGTTTATCATGCTGTTTCATCAGGAGTTCAGTCGTTGAGTTCTCAAATATTATATTTTTGTATTATGGAGTTTATAAATTTATCGAATTATGTCTTGTGTAGTTGTATGTTGTATTTTAAATGTTTTGAGATTGTATTATGTTATTACTGAGCCTTGCTAGTTATATGATATTGTTGGATATTTTTAACTATTAAATGTTTTGGGATTGTATTATGTTATTACCGAGCCTTGCTAGTTATATGATATTGTTGGATATTTTTAACTATTGTTGTATTTGGCTGACACTTGTTTGTATTCTTGAATTTGTTGAGGACATTTATCGAGTTATTTTGAGTATTATTTTTTCTGGTATGATCTATTTACGGAGAAGTCATGAAATTTTTTTATAGGTTCAAAAGTAAATTTTTAACCCATTTTTGCTATCTACGCTACTTAATCAGGACAGGAGCCCTCTAAAATAAAAATATTCTTTATGATTTTATTCACAAAATTTAATAGTGCATAATTGCTTAATAAAATAAAAAATTTGTGAGTTAATAAATGTATAATTCGTTCAACTCGGAAAAATATTATGTTAACATATCCAACTCGGAAAAAATACAAAATATATTAAGGTATAATTTGTTTTGAGTTTCAAATTTATAGAATAAAAATTGATTATTTATTGAATGATAAATTATTTAATTCTATACGATAAAAAATAAAATAATTAATCGATACCAAACAATCCCTTGAAGTAATGGCAATCCTAGTTGAACTGATTTGCACGCACGAGTCCCATGTAGATAAGCATGCCATTATATTATTTTATACAAATCCAAATTTCCTGTCATAACTTTCTGGGAATGACCATAAGTCGAGGAAATGGACAAAGCTTCCCTTTTTCCGCCTCTTAAACCCTAGATATTGCGGCCGAAGCTTACTGAAATTTTGAAATCGTGAAGAAATTAGAGATTTTTACGCACCAGTCGCTGTCTTAGATTCAATCGCTGCCTATTCGAATACAGGTGTTAAAAAATTATGTTCATATATATCATAATAGGACGTGATCCGGAATGATCTGTGAAACTAGGGCTTATGTGAATCAGCTAGCTTTTATTGTTATTTTTATAGTTAGATCATTTGTTGGTGATGGCGGCGGAAGCAACAACAATGCCTGTGGCGGCCCCTGTCTCTGCTCAAGTTGTAAGAGCTCTTATTATACATTTATGTTCTTATTTACTTTTTCTCTTTTTTCATTCACGGTTCGAATGTTCGGTTCTCTGATTTGGGTGGACTCAGTTGGGATGATAGGTCGCGAACGCATTCGTGCAGCAGTATTATCATGATGCGATCCTAGTGAAATGGGTGAGCCGGGTCGGGTGCTCCACCAGATCTGCTATCAATAATTTATAGTGTTTGAGAATCTGAGTGACGGTAATGGCTTGAATGATACCTGCAGACAATGAAAAGAACTCGTGAATGGGCGCCAGAGGGGTGTCCGGCGTGGCCACTCCGATGCTAAAGTCAGCAGGTGAAGGATGAACACAAGCAATATTTGAGAGGAAATATGTATAATGCTTGAGAGTTCAAAATTTCAGGATCTCTGTATGACATTAATACCTGCTATTTATAGTGGAAGAATGGGTAGTTACCTTCGATTATCCCACCACCTACTAAGTCGGTATATCATACTAGCTTCTGATGGCTTCTCGGACACTCCAAACCCAAGTTGTTCTGACAGATTGGACTACTTGTATCACCCACACTCGAGTGTGGTTCATTTCTCGAGGTGGTGTTGTTATCGAGGTTATCCAAGTGGTAATGTGCCGGGAAACATGCCTGGGAAGATGAGAGACTGCCCGAATGATTCCGCTAGGGCCCGAGCTGTTGATTGAGAGCTCGGAAAAAGTCATAATGCCTGGGAAGGGGGGATTTGCCCGGGTTTTTTAGGAGACTTACTATGCACATGGGTCATGACTCTAGCTGTCGGGTGAACATCGACCCGGATCCTAATGAGGGTATCACCACCCATCCTTAAAATAGTCGGGCTAGAGCTTGACTCGCTGTCCCGATTCAGTCATCACAACACTGAGTAAATACAAGCACTGCCTCCCGCATTTCCCAGTTTCTTAATATCTGACGTTTATTATTATTTTTTTAAGAAACTTTAAGCGAGGTCATGATGACGCATGCGTTAGTAAATCTACCGCCGAAAAGCTGTTCATATTCCGAGGTAATGATGGGCCTGTCTCCTCGATAACCATACATGTCTTTTCATCTGCCTGCTCAATTTCCTAGATTCCTTATGATCATCCGATTGGATTTGGATCCACGGTAGAGACTGATTCCCTCCTATATATATATGGTAACTTTCATGTCTCTTCTTCTTCATTCCATCAATATTAGCACTCAACAGGTGCAATGGCGAGTTACAGTGGTTCGAAAGCTCCTGACATGGCAGCAGAGTTCATGAAAGCGGCTTTTGATAAGCAGAAGTTGGATTTGGAAGATGAAGTCTTCCAAAAGATCCTCCATTACTGGCAGGAGCTGCAAGGACTTCAGATGCTTCAGGAATGGGAGGAGGCTATCACTCCGGAGCTAGTAGCCAAGCTTGCGAAGTATCGGGAACGCTTGCACATTCCTGATACGGAGAACCTGTTCGAGGACAACTACGTCCTTCAACTGATGCTGTTCAAAGAGAGGAGGGCTTTGCAGAAGATTCTCGCCTCGGATAGCTTCACCAAGGCGTTTACTGGTAGCTCTGTAAAGAAGTTTATAACTAAATGGATGGCCTCTGTAAAAGAGGAATTTTTTAATGTAACTGGTAAAGAGTTCTCGGAATAAAAATGTTCATTTAGCTCGCTCTTGTTGCCCATATTCTACTGTCATAGAATGATAGGTGTGTCACCGAATAAATAAATATTCAAAATTGATAAATAACTTAAAGAAGAAGAAAAAACCGAGGTTAGAATTCCCCGTGCCCAGGGTGAAATAACGGGGCCTTATTCTTCTCGGGATTTGGATAAGAACCTCAGACCCCAAATTTTCTGTGTGACAATATACGATGACGGGCCCTTAAGCCTTCTGGATAACCATTCCATTACCCAAGGTAATAATGATTTCTCGATATTGTAATTCGTGCGCGCTCTTTCGACTACCCGGAACAATTTACGAGGCACATCATAAGCGTCCACGTGTGCTTAAATTAGTAATGAGTGATTAATACTGAAAACGCTTCAGTTGGCCGTAACCTTTTATCTTCCTTCCTATTAAATACTGCACGCCTATAAAATAGTAAAATTGTAGGGTGATTAGATTATCCATTCAATTATGTCGAGCTCCAGTGACTGCAGCAGCACGGTTTCTTCCTTTGGTGCGCATAGCCAAACACCAGCCGAGATACGCCCTTATGTAGCGGCCTTGAAAAGGACGATCGAAGGGTATATTGAAGTAAGGGTGATGGCCACTTGGTTCAAGATACAGGATATCAGCCTTACACACCAAGATGGTAGGGCTCTCAATCGTGCCCAGAGAGCAACAGCCAGGAAGTATAGGCGAGAGCTAGGGGTAGCTCGTATTGCAGATCTGGCTACTGACCAAGTTCTGCTGCACGCAATGCTGCGGAACGAGTGGAGCCAGTTGAACAAGATATCAACTTCCGAGCTATTTTCCAATCTTCTTATTCCAGAAGTAACAGATTGGATAAATGATTGGAAGGACTATGTAGCCTCGAGAATGGCAAATATGTAACACAATATTCTAATAATTCTCTCAAAATGAAGGAGTTATTGGTTCCATTTTTGTCTTTTACTTTGTTGTGTGGGCTTAGCTGGTACTAATTTTAACATCCTCCGATTTTTTAGAAAAAGAAAATGGGTTTCTAAAAACTCCAAGTTTAAATTAAATAACGGAACCTTAAATCTCCCAGGCTAATAATAAGATGCCGGGGCCTTAAACCTCCCGGGCTAATAATAAGATGTTGGGGCCTGAAACCTCCCGGGCTAATAATAAGATGTCGGGGCCTCAAACCTCCCGGGCTAATAATAAGATGTCGGGGCCTCAAACCTCTCGGGCAAATAATAAGATGCCGGGGCCTTAAACCTCCCGGGCTAATAGTAAGATGTCGGGGCCTCAAACCTCCCGGGCTAATAGTAAGATGTCGGGGCCTTAAACCTCCCGGGCTAATAATAAGATGTCGGGGCCTCAAACCTCCTGGGCTAATAGTAAGATGTCGGGGCCTTAAACCTCCCGGGCTAATAATAAGATGTCGGGGCCTTAAACCTCTCGGGCTAATAATACTTTGTCGTTTGGCTTTTTCGGTTTTTTAATGCAATGTTATAATACCGCGCCCCCTTCTGACAAGATGTCAGGAACTGTACGTGTTCCGGGCAGATGATCGGTCACAACGCCTCGTTTTGTGTGTCTGTTTTCAAATATCCCGCTTAATTATGCCGCTCAATTTCCGAGGCTATCTTCATCCGTCTGATTCGTCTCTAGATCAACGATGAGGATCACTCTTTCTTTTCCTATAAAAAGAGATGATGGACTTTGAAAAAATCACTTGCAAATTCATCCCCCCGATGAAGCCCTTGCAAGTTTTCTTCTTGAAGCTCTTTTGCGCAGGCTCCTTTATTTCCGGTGACAGTCCGCCGCGGCAATCATCCATTTGTCTTTTTCAAAAATCGTAAGTCTTCTCTCTCCTGTTCCACGAATATGTCCAACTCCACTTCTTCTACCTCCAGAGCCAATGCGCGAGGCTCGCCTAGCGACGAGTCCACCGCGCTGCGCTCTGATTCTCCCCCGTCTCCCCCTCGTCGCTCTATTACTCAGCCCTCTCAAAAACCCCTTTCTTTTCGAGTCAAACCTTCCTTTGCAAAACCTTCCTCCTCTGGTACCTCCCTCGTTCCTAAGAAAGACCATAAGGGTAAAGGTAAAGCTCAGGCCTCAAACCTCCCCTCTACTGAGGCCTCAGGAATTCCCTGGTTTTCCCAAATGAGCAGCACACTGCGCTCGGGAGCAATCGAGGAACTTAGATCTCTAGGGCATATTCCTTCTTCCCATTCTATTATAATCCCCGGGACTTCCGACAGGGCAGACAACCCTCCCCCGGGTTATATTACTTTTTTCCGGGATCAACTTAGGAATGGCCTCCGATTTCCTCTCCCTTCCTTCTATACTGATGTTGCCAAGTTTTTTGGTGTTCCAATCAATCAATTCCATCCTAACTCTTTTAGGATTATGGCCTCGGCCTATGTCCTCTTCAGAATGAATGATTTTCTTATTACCCCTCCCATCCTTCATTATTTTTTTGTTTGCAAACTAGGTGATAATGCCTTCTCTCTCTCAGCCCGACTTAACGCCCGCTTCCTTGATGATATCCCCTCTTCCCAGAAGGGGTGGAAAGGAAGATACTTCTTCATTCAACTCCCGACCCCTCCCCCCTGTCAGACTGGCTTTATCTCCGCCCTTCCCCAGCAGCCTGTCCTGCCTCGGGCTTATAAATTCGAACCCTTTTACACCCGGAGCCAAGAGTTGGTAGAGGGCAAGAAATTTTCTTCTTCCGTCCTTATTGCTAATGAGAACTTGATTACCTACGGGTTGAGTGTCCGAGCGGAGGACCCCCTAGAGAGGGTGATTGATGAGGTTGATGACTCGGGCGCTCAACCTGGTAATTCTCGACGTCTCGGTCTTTCTAAAAACTTTTATACTCATTATTCTTGCTGATTCCTTCTCCTTTTTTTTTGTAGATAATCCAGAGATGCAGGAGGCTTTTGCAAAGAAATGGGCGGCTGAAAAGGAAGCCAAAACCAGGAGGTTGGCAGTCCAGAAAGCTGCCCTTGAGGAGAAGATAGCCGCGGAAGCAGAAGCTCGGCGGCAGGAGACGGGTCAGATTGATGTCCGGCAAGAAGAGGTAACCCAGGGCGATTCTCAGGAAGACCCCGAGGACCACGTCCCCCTCATCATTAGAAAGCGAAAGGCTACTACCAGCCCGGAGCTAATTCTTCTTGGTGACAACCATGAGAAAGGGCAGGGCTCCTCTCAAGCTGCCCAATCACCCACCCCTCCCCGGCAATCATCACCAGAGGAGTCTCCCAGAGAACCCCTCTTAGTGGATCAACCCACCTGGCTCATGATCTTTACGGAGGGAGCCACCGCAACAGGCGCCCGTCGTTTTAAGCATATGCTTACTCCGGCTGAAGAGGCCTTTCTGAAGAACCTCGGGCCGGGGGCCCGGTTTTGCGAAGGCTCCAACCGCCTTCTATCTGTAAGCTATTGATTTTTCCTTTCTTTCCTTTCTCCCTACTTTCTTCTAACTGGATTTGTACAGGCTGCCCAATTGATTATTTCGGCTTTCGAGAAAGTGGCGGGTGTGGCTTCTCGGAAAAGCCAACAAGCTCGGGCGACTCAGGAAAACCACGATCAACTGCATAAGGAACTCGCCCGGGCTAAAAGCCTTCATGAAGATGAGATCGCCATTCTCAATGCTTCCTTAGAATCATCTCAGACGGCACTGGAGAAATGTCGGGATGATCTTAACGAAGCTGCTGTCCAAGAAGAGCATCTTCAAGGTATTCTAAATGTTGCGGAAGCGAGCAATCATGCTCTCTCTGAGCAGGTGGAAGTGCAGCAGCTTCGGGCAGAGAAAGCTGAGAAGGCTCTGGCCTTGGTTGAGTATCACAAAAATCAATGGCAAGCCTCCTTCCTTCAGTCGCCTGCATTTAAGAAGGCCGTAGAAGACAAGGCTTATCCTCTTTTTCAGACCGGCTTTGAGAGATGTCGGGAACAATTTGAGGGAGCCGGACTTCTGCCCCTAGATAAGGAAAACTTTCCTGATTTTGGCCTGGCTATTGCATCCCTTCCCAAGGAGGGTGAGGAGGAAAAGGAGGCGGACAAAAAGGAGCAGCCCGAGCCTGAGCATGTAAATATAGACTAGGAGCGTACCTTCTTTTATTTTCATTCCTGTAGTCCATGCCTTCGGGCTTTTTATTATGAAGAATTATTTTTCTTTTATCAACATCTTGATTATACTTTCGTCATCCGAGTAATACATTCGCCCTTAAATAACCAATTATTACTTTGTGTTGTAAACTGATGGGGAATATCAAATGCATACCTGGAAACTCGGCCCTTGCGATGAATGGAAGTATTTATAATCGATAAGCGACTAAAAGGTATGCCCACTTTCGCCCAGATACCAAGCACTGGCTAGTATATTGAAACTTGAAAACTTGGACCAGAAAATAATTTTAAAAGCTTGGCTTGACCCGGGCATGGTGTCTTCAAATTAGGGTGTAGTGCACTAGGATTTTAAGAACCACGGTGCGAAGCCCTTGGCCGGGGAGCATGTCCTGGGACTTGTGAATAGTCGAGGTGTGGTTCCCCGAGCCAGGGTGTAGTGCCCTGGGCTTTTAAGAACCAAGGTGCGGAGCCTTGGGCCGGGGAGCATGTCCCGGGACTTGTGAATGGTCGAGGTGTGGTTCCCCGAGCCAGGGTGTAGTGCCCTGGGCTTTTAAGAACCAAGGTGCGGAGCCTTGGGCCGGGGAGCATGTCCCGGGACTTGTGAATGGTCGAGGTGTGGTTCCCCGAGCCAGGGTGTAGTGCCCTGGGCTTTTAAGAAACAAGGTGCGGAGCCTTGGGCCGGGGAGCATGTCCCGGGACTTGTGAATGGTCGAGGTGTGGTTCCCCGAGCCAGGGTGTAGTTCCCTGGGATTTTTAAGTTGATTTTTCTTAATGTACGACATAGCAAATGTCACAATACTTTCTTCTGCGAAACATAGATCTTTCATTTATATTTTCAGTGAATCAATTACATCCATTATGCATAATACTGCTTTAAATTAAATACATTCCAAGGTCTCTTGAGAGAGTGTCTTTGCGCATCTTCTAAATAAAAAGATCCTGAGCTGACCCTCCGGGTGATTTTATAGGGTCCTTCTCATTTTGCTTCCAATTTCCCCACGTCTCCAGCAGGATTGACTCTCTTCATAACAAAATCCCCTATTTGGAAATCTCGGACTCGGACCCTCTTATTGTAAGATTTCATAACTCGACCCCTGTATGCCTCCATGCGGACGAACGCTTGGCCTCTTTTTTCTTCAATTAAATCCAGTTCCATTGCTCGGCTTTGGTTGTTATTGTCCGGGTAAGATTCTACCCGGGAAGAAGTCTTCCCAATCTCAACTGGCAGGACTGCCTCAGAGCCATATACCAAACTGAAAGGTGTTTCTCGAGTAGGTGCCCGGGGAGTAGTGCGTAGGCCCAAAGAACACTGGGTAATTCTTCCACCCAATCCTTTCCTTTGCCTTGAAGTCTTGTCTTTAGTGCTTGTACGATAATTATGTTGACAACTTATGTTTGACCGTTTGCTTGAGGGTAGGCAACAGAGGTGAAAGATTGAGTGATCTTCATTTCTTGGCACCATGCCACAATTCCCTTGCCCTGAAATTGCCTGCCATTATCTGAGATAAGTCTCCTGGGCACTCCAAAACGGCAAACAATGTTTTACCAGAGAAATTTTAGTATTTCCAGCTCAGTAATTTTTGCCAAGGGCTCAACTTCTACCCACTTAGAAAAGTAATCGACTGCTACCAACAGAAACTTCTTTTGAGCTCGGGCGATTGGGAAAGGGCCCACAATATCCATGCCCCATTGATCAAAGGGGCAAGATGCCCAAATAGGCTTCATAAGAGTGGCTGGGATATGTCTGAAATTTGCATGGTGTTGACAGCCCTCACAAGTCCGAACAATCCGAGCAGCATCTTGATTAAGTGTTGGCCATAAGAATCCGGCAAGCATTGTTTTTCGGGTTAAAGACATCCCTCCGAGGTGCTCAGCACAACATCCTTCATGAATCTCTCGGAGTACATAATCTACCTCTTTCTCAGGTAAACATTTTAAAAGAGGCCCCTGAAATGATCGTTTATATAAAATAGTATTTAAGAGAACAAACCTGAGAGCTTGTCTCTTAATTCTCTGAGCCTGGGCTTTATCCTCGGGTAATTCATCTCTTTCAATGAATCTGATTAAAGGAGTCATCCAGGAACTTTCTACATCTGGTACTATTTCTTCTTCCGTTGAGAGGACCAGCCGAGTAATATGCAATATTTCCCAGGTGCTATCTTCAGATAGAGAAGCAGCCATCTTAGCCAAAGTATCTGCCTCAATATTTTCCTCCCGGGGTATTTGCTCGACACTCCAATCCTCGAAGCTTTCTGTCTGGGCTCGAATGAGCTGTAAGTATTTAATCATCTTATCCTCCTTAGCTTCATATTTGCCCTTTATTTGTTGAGTGACGAGCAGTGAGTCAGAGTACATAATAATTCGGGAAGCACCTACTTCCCAGAGGGGATATCAACACCACCCCCACCCCACAACCAGCCAGGCTAGACGCCCCATCCACGAACAATCTCCACATTTCTTCTTCATTGGGTTGGATCATCTCAGATAGAAAATCTGATAAAGCTTGCGCTTTGATAGCCACCCGGGGTTTGTATTCGATATCATACTCCCCCAACTCCACTGTCCACTTGATCATTCGCCCGGATACCTCAGAATGAGTCATGATCCTACCAAGAGGACTATTGGTAAGAACAACTATTTGATGTGATAAGAAATACGGTCTTAGCTTCCGGGCAGTCATGATCAAGGCCAAGGCAATTTTTCTACTTCAGTATACCGAAGCTCGGGACCTCTTAGAGCATGACTGACATAATAGACAGGCTTCTGATCAGAGCCTTCTTCTTTGATTAAAACTGAGCTGACAGCATGCTCCGTAGTGGATAAGTATACGAATAGTTTTTCCCCGGGATCTGGCTTTACTAAGACGGGGAGCTCTGCAAGATGGGCTTTCAAATCATGGAAAGCCTGCTCACACTTATCGTCCCACCCAAATTGGTGGGCCTTTCTCAGGACTTGAAAGAAAGGATAACTTCTATGTGCTGACCGGGAAATAAATCGAGAAAGGGAAGCAATCCTCCCGGTCAACTTTTGTACCTCCTTTGCCGATTGGGGGGATGGCATGCATAAGACAGACTTGACCTTCTCCGGATTTACCTCAATTCCCCGCTCGGTCACCATGAATCCTAAGAACTTGCCACTCTTCACGCCAAAAACACACTTGGCCGGGTTGAGCTTGATCCCATATTGCACGAGCGTGGCAAAAGTTTCCTCCAGATCAGTAATAAAACTGGAAACCTCTCGAGTTTTGCCCAAAATATCATCCACATAGACTTCCACGTTCCGCCCCAGCTGTTTCTCGAACACTTTGTCCATCAGACGCTGATAAGTAGCCCCTGCATTCTTCAACCCGAAAGGCATTACAATATAACAAAATGTACCTCCCGAGGTGAGGAAGCTGGCCTTGTCTTGATCGCTTTTGTCCAGGGGAATTTGATGATACCCCTGGTATGCATCCATGAAACTCAACAGCTCATAGCCCGAGGTGGAATCGACCAGCTGATCAATCCGGGGCAGCGGGTAATGATCTTTGGGGCATGCTTTATTTAGATCACGGAAGTCTACGCACATACGCCACTTCTCGGTAGATTTGGGCACCAGGACCACATTGGAGAGCCACGTAGGGAATTGTATTTCCCTAATATGCCCAGCTTTCAGGAGCTCCTTGACTTGCTCACTAATGACTTTGTCCTTTTCAGGGCCAAAGTGCCTCTTCTTCTGTTTTACCGGGTGAGACCCCGGGAGGATGTTCAACTGGTGCTCCTGATATAAAGGGGGAAATTCCTGTAAGCTCCTGCTGGGACCAGGCAAACACACGGATATTAGTTTTTAAACATTCAATTAAACTTACCCGGGTAGATATGCTAAGGTCCCGGGCCACCCGGATTTGTTGGCCTGGTCCAATTTCCACCGTCTCCTGTTCTTCTTCTGCCACGAAATGCACCTCTCCTCCTTCTGTCATCCTCATTTCTTCTCCGTCCACCTTTGCCTTCTTCCCTTCCCTTCTGGTTTTCCTCTGATCTTCTCGGACCTCCTCCACATAACATTTTCGAGAAGATGGTTGATCTCCTCGAACTTCTCCCACCCGGGCTCCCACAGGGAATTTTATCTTTTGATGGTAGGTGGATGCCACGGCTCTTAGCTCGTTCATAGCCGGCCTCCCCAGGATGATATTTTATGAAGATGGGGAGTCCACTACGGTGAATGAGGTCATTACCGTCTTTTTAAGATCTTGGGAGCCCATGGTCAATGGCAGGGTAATCTCTCCTTCTGGGTATACCACATGGCCAGCAAAACCAAACAGGGCAGTCTCCACAGTCTTCAAATGATAGCCCTGCAAATCCATCTGCATAAAGGCATATTTAAAAATTATATTTACGGAACTGCCCGAGTCCACGGAAACTCGCAGAATATCATAATTCGCCACTCGGGCTTGGATCACCAGGGCATCGTTATGGGGTAGATTCACCCCTCTTAAATCCTCCGGGCCAAAACTGATGCTCGCCTCACTCCTCCTCGCCCCCTCCACCTCCAAGCACTCTCTCCTACTTCTTGACTTCCTTGCCCGGTTAGAGTCTCCATCAGTAGAGCCCCCGGATATCATTTTAATCGTCCCTACAACCGGGGGCGACTTCTTTCTTTGTTCAGGCTCGGGTCCTCTTCTCCTTCTGGGCTCGACCCTAGGATTGTTTCATGACACCTCCTCCCCGAGAACTGGATCCGGGCTGCCGCGACGTCCACGGCGGCAATCTCGGCATCTGGGTGCTGCTGATGGGTCTCGGGAGGGAAGGTGCAACATAGTTTCCCTTCAGAACTTTGCAATCCTCAGTGTTATGGTAACCGAATTTGTGAAGAGAACAAAATCCTTTTTTCTCTGGGCGGGGCAGCTGATGGTCCGGAGCCAAGTCTCTACTGCACTCCTACACCTCCTATCTCTCGGGCAATCTTCAGAGGCACATGATGAGAGAAATGCCCTGAATTGCCCCTCTTTTGTCCCCTCTCCTCGGGCTTAGATACTCGATCTCTTCTTTCTTTTCTCACAGCTTCCCTCTTTTGTTTCTGGGCTTCCTCCATATTTATGTACTTTTCGGCCCGGGATAACAGGTCCTCAAAATCCCCGGGCACCTTTTTCGTCAGTGACTTGAAGAATTCCCCCTCTCTCAAACCTGGGTAAAGGCAGTAGTCTTGGTCTCCGTGGCACAAGCCGGGACGTCTAGAGCCACTCTGTTGAACCTTCTGATATAAGCCCTCAAACTCTCTTCTGGGCTCTGCTTTACTTCAAAAAGACTAAAAGTAGTCTTTTTGTACTTCTTACTGCTACTGAAATGGTGCAGGAATACCTTCTGGAACTCTTCGAAGGAATGCACGCTTTGAGGAGGCAAACCTTCAAACCATCTCTGAGCGGAGTCCACCAGCGTTGTCAAGAACACTTTACACTTGATTCGATCAGTATAACAGTGTAACATGGCCATGTTCTCGAATCTGGCTAAGTGCTCCTCCGGGTCCGCATTGCCATCATAGTCCTTAACCTTCGCAGATTTGAAATTCCAGGAAGAGGCTCCCGGACTATGATGTCAGTGAACGGGCATCCTCTCGGGACTACCCGGCCAACACTCCGTCCTTCAACCTGTCCTTCCAGGACCTTCATCTTCTGCCTTAATTCCAACAATTCCTCCGCCATGGTAGGAGATTTGGACCCGGCGCTGGATCCCTCGTCTTCTCCTACCCTTTCGTTATCCTTCCTCCTCTGCTCCTGCTCCTGCTCATGTCCCTGTTTATCACCGGGTGGTGTGCCAGGGTGTGAGACCTCTTTCCGGGCCATAGCTAGCGCGACGGCATCGGCCATCATTTTCTTTAACTCCTCAGGGGTCAGGGTAATGAGGTTTGGTCCGACGTTATTGACATCAGCTTGTCTTGAAGTTTGCCCCCCATCACCCTGGGCGTGAGAATTACCCTGATTGGTTCTTCTTGTACGAGCCATATCAATGTCTCGAGCTCAAATTTCCCACAGACGGCGCCAATGATGCGATCCTAGTGAAATGGGTGAGCCGGGTCGGGTGCTCCACCGGATCTGCTATCAATAATTTATAGTGTTTGAGAATCTGAGTGACGGTAATGGCTTGAATGATACCTGCAGACAATGAAAAGAACTCGTGAATGGGCGCCAGAGGGGTGTCCGGCGTGGCCACTCCGATGCTAAAGTCAGCAGGTGAAGGATGAACACAAGCAATATTTGAGAGGAAATATGTATAATGCTTGAGAGTTCAAAATTTCAGGATCTCTGTATGACATTAATACCTGCTATTTATAGTGGAAGAATGGGTAGTTACCTCGATTATCCCACCACCTACTAAGTCGGTTTATCATACTAGCTTCTGATGGCTTCTCGGACACTCCAAACCCAAGTTGTTCTGACAGATTGGACTACTTGTATCACCCACACTCGAGTGTGGTTCATTTCTCGAGGTGGTGCTGTTATCGAGGTTATCCAAGTGGTAATGTGTCCAGGGAAACATGCCTGGGAAGATGAGAGACGCCCGAATGATTCCGCCAGGGCCCGAGCTGTTGATTGAGAGCTCGAGAAAAGTCATAATGCCTGGGAAGGGGGGATTTGCCCGGGTTTTTTAGGAGACTTACTATGCACATGGGTCATGACTCTAGGTGTCGGGTGAACATCGACCCGGATCCTAATGAGGGTATCATATCACATACTGCATCAGTCTCCACAGCTAGTACATCGCTTTTATCAGGATATCAGTAAGCTTGGTCGTCCCGAGACTGATGGATCCTTGAGCATAACCACCACCATGCAAGTAATATTTTGATCTTTCTTTAATTCTGTGTAAAGGGTCATAAATTATAATTGTATTTCCGTACTTACAGTTGATTGAGTTCAGTAATATCAGTGTGGTGATGGATAGGCTAATTATGACTATATATACTTAAAAATTCAACTTGTTGTTTGAATTTCTTCGGTGTTTAATGTATTGATACTTTGAAGATTGGGAATGTGGAGTGAGAAAGATACTAAGTGTTGGTTGAGTTTTTCATCTTTAAAAAGGTTTCTCTCTTTCACTCTTTTTGTGTGTGGTATGATATGCAGGCCATCAATGAGAAGATTGTGTCACTCAACTATAAGAATTCCAGAGCAGAGATCAAGTCTGTGGATGCACAAGAATCCTATAAAGGTGGATTTCTTGTTCTTGTGACTGGATATCTAACAGGGAAGGACCACTTAGTTCGTAATTTTACTCAATCTTTCTTCCTTGCTCCACAAGATGTGGGATATTTTGTTTTAAACGACATGTTCCGCTATTTGAACGACGTCCCTGTTACCCCAGTTGTTGTCAACGATGTTATGCGGCTTATGCCCATTGCTCCTGATCCAAGTAATTAAAATATTATTTAGTGTTTGGTTTCCTGGTTGTTATCATCGTGGTTAGCAATTTGATGTTTTGTTTTCCCTTTGGTTTGCAGTGTCTGCTCCTGTCCTCGAGAATCATGTTTCTGAGCAGATCACTTCACCTGTGGAGGAAGTTATTTCTGGAGAAGTTCACAACCCTACAGAGAATGGACATGTGGAAACTGTTGAAAAAGAGGTCCATGTCGTGGAGGTGGTTGATGAAGTACCGGATGATTCACGGATGGTGGTTGAGTCTAGTGCCAAAATCGAAGAAATACCTAAGAAGTCTTATGCTTCCATTGTAAGTGGTGGAAAATCTCACACTTTGGACTTGTATGGTTAGTGGGAGCTTTCTTTTCGACCATTTAATTGTCTAAACCAAATCCCTTAATGTCACTATTTCAGGTGAGTCATCTTAAAAAAAGTGCTGCAGCTTTCTCACCCCCTCATGCTACTACAAAAGCTCCACCTAAAAATATGGATCAATTGAAACCCTCTTCTACCATTGCCACTGATGGATCAGTTTCTAGTTCAGAGGCTGTTGATGATGGAACTATCCCAGAGAGTGAAGGCATGATATTGCGAACATCTATTGTCTGTCTTATTTCATTCAGAAGACACATGTCTTTGGTTGAAATTTAGTTACTTTTTTGTTGGTATGTCTCATCATTTGTATTTTGCTATTTATGCAGCTGATGGATACTCAATTTATGTAAAGAGGCTTCCTATGAGTGCCACTGTTGGCATGCTCAAGGAACAATTTGAGAAGTTTGGGACCATAAAGAGTGATGGCATTCAAGTCAGAAGTCACAGGGTCAGTTGAAATTTCATAGAAGTTATATCTTAGTTAATAGAGAAATAAAACACTGATTTTTTCTGTTCTTGGACTTCTGTTACTAATAAACAATGAAATGTGCTGTTGTATATTTGCTGCAGCAACAGGGATTTTGTTTTGGCTTTGTGGAATTTGAGGAGGCAAGTGCAGCACAGGAAGCTCTTGAGGTATGTGGCATTCTATTTTTGGATGGAGTTTATTTTGCTACATCAGAAATTCGTCTTACTTTTTAGTTTATCTATGGATTCATACTAATTAATCATACTTAATTTGAGAATGAAATGGTGAATGGGATTATTAAGGAAATGACGTTTCTGTTATTGGGGCATAACAGATCGACTTGTTTCTCTTTAATTAACAAATATTGTTGATGGGTAAGAATGGGCTTCTGAAACCTGTTTCAATTAATCATAAGTCTTACATTTGCATATTTTTGTTCTGTTAACACTTATATTTTGTGACATTGCGTACAGTAGTTGTAAATAAAGATTTAGCAATCTACCATGTTTTATTTTGTCATTGGCTGAATGGTTTCAAATGCCTGTAAGAGTGTTGTAACCTTGATAGAAGTTCATTGTAGCCATGAGCAGCATTATGTGTCTTGGGCGTTTCGAGTGCACATTTTTGTATAGATGCCGACTACCATTTGGTCTTAAATTATTCCCTCCACATGTTAGAATGCTTAGATGTCTGAGATATACCAAGCTGAAGGAGAAATTTATTTACTTTCTTTATGGTTTCCTCTCATTGTTAAGACTTGTTTATTGCATCTATTCAGGGTGATAAATGTATGATGTAGCAACGACCAAATTATTGTCTTCATGGTTATCCAGAAATCCATAGTTTATACACCAAGGCTAAAAGTTCTAGGCAACATAGTTTTCAATCAAACATGACGTCTTGCTGTTAAACAAATTTCGACATGTTGCTGGTAGAATTGTAGAATGTCCATCATGGGTTTTTAGTCGTTTGTCATAGCTGCCTAGTATTGTATAAATTTTTACTTATATTGCCTTTAAATTGGATTCTTATCCTAGTATTCCACTATTGCTCTTTATTTTTCACCTCGTCTTGTTGATTCAGGCTTCTCCAGTATTAATTGGAGGGCGCCAAGCCTTTGTCGAGGAAAAGAGGTCCACAACAAATTCACGAGGTTAGCGGACTCTGTTAGATTCGATAAAATTATTTTGTTTTTAACACATCAAATCTTACAATTTTGTATATCATTCATGAATATCTTCTTTCATGGTGTAATAGGGAATAACAGCGGAAGATTTCAATCTGGAAGGGGTTCTGGATTCAGAAATGAGGGGGGTAGAGGGCGTGGAAATTACGTTGGTGGCAGGGGTTATAGCAGGGTTGAAAAATGTGCAAATCACAAAACTAAAAATATAAATTTTCCGATATTGTATTGTTCTTTCATATGATATAATCTAACCTGAGCTCACTTATCAGATATATATTTTATAGTCGGAATTGAGAGTAAATTCTCTCATCCATTTCTGTCGATAGAATATAAATTTAATATAACAATACACCCATAATATAGATTACAATCGACCAAAGCATTTTCACACTCAACTTCCTAGACCTAATCGAATTGTTTTCGAAATTGAGAGTAAGAATATTCCATCTTTTGTCCAAGAAATATAGGATGCTTCTCACATGCTTTATATTTCGAGTAGGTCTCTTGTGAGCCGATCTCACGAATCTTTATTTGTGAGACGAGTCAACCCTACCGATATTCACAATAAAAAGAAATACTCTTAGCATAAAAAATAATATTTTTTTCATGGATAATCCAAATAAAATATATGTCTCACAAAATACGATCCGTGAGACCGTCTCACAAGTTTATGCCTTATATTTCTGCATTCACAGTCATAGCATGTGTTCGAGACATTATTTAAAATTACGTTTGTATTTTTGTTTAAAAATCCAACACCGATAAAAATTACGTCCCGGCGTATAAAATCACCTCAAAACCCCATATTTTCAAAAATAAGAAAAAGCATCACCCATACTTTAAATAATTAAATACAATTATTTAATAAAAATCATTTTCTATTTTTTCAACCCTCGGTCTCCGTTCCTCGATCGCAACTCGAATAATCTTTAAAAATATATTTTTATGCAACCATGCAGAAAGTATATTTAAAACATGTAAATATGCACAACATAATTAATTCATGCAATTAAAACATTTAATTAAAAGACAAAAGAATTTAATAATTGCATGACGTAGTTTGCGTGAATCTTTAAATTTTTGGGGCGTTACAATCTTCCTCCCTTAAATTGAATTTCGTCCTCGAAATTCGCTTATAATTGATAATCAAAAAATTTCTTATTTCATATCGTATAACGTATAAAAATGCTAAAGCATATAAATCATATATTATCATAAAGCAATTAAAAATGTGACGTAAACATATGATTCATATAATTATGCAGGTAACATCATAAAACCATATAAAGCATTTAAACTTACAATTTTGAGGCTTGACGACTGATCTTCCTGGCGCTGATGGTGGCATAATCTTTTACATGACCTTTGCTCTGATACTAACTGAAACGTCTGCTATTTGTTTTCTTAAAACATGCTAGAATTTTTTTTTTATTATATTCAATTTTCGGCCATACACATAAACCTCATAAAAATATTTTTATAAAATATTTTATCCTTTAAAATAAAACATCATCCAACTAGCATTTTAAAAATCAAGTGAAATAGTCATAAGAATGAAATCGTCACATGTTTTTACCAAACCTAAAAAGCAATAAATGTTGAAAAGTGTAGCTCATACTAAACCTCTCAAAATCTCTCAAAAAGCATAAAATAAAATGTCGTAAAAATCTTTAACTTAAAATCGTAAACTTAAATGCGGAAATAGAAGCGCTGGTCCTCGGGTTATGTGCACCGACAGTCCAGCAAGTCACTCGTCAAGACCTCCAATATTATAGTTATTTATATCACCTACATCATACACACCTAGTGAGTCTAAAGACTCAACACGTCATATTCTTGATAACGAGTAATACGTAATACAGTTAACATATAACAGTGAAAAATACTTATACTTAAAATATCGTTTTCATGAAGATGCATAAACATAAACATAACATTTTCGTAAACATTTTCATGATGAATAAAACTTTTAAATAAAAACATTTTTATATTCCTTTTTCATAAAAATTTTCATAAACATATTCATGTCATCATCAACATATTCATATACATATCATCATCAACATATATGTATTCCTTTTTCCTTTCGTTGAATTCAGATCGTTAATTGTAACTTTCGTGTTCATCTACGTCTACGTGTTGGGCGATGGATCTATCTACATGTAACCACAGTACTGGGCGGCGGGGACACCAGCGACACTCTCACCGGTCAACTGGGCCTTGGCCTTACGTATTAGCATATCATCGTATGCATCTACATGTCCGTATCCAAGGAAACACGATCGTCGGGCTCCCACTGGGACCATAACCCTCACGATATCTCCAACATATCATCGTATTAGTCACAATTACTTCACTTCCTTCAACGTTTCATTTTCTCATCACTTAATAAAATTTAAACATGCATATAACGTTTTTCTTTTAAACCAAGCATGCAACATGTGTTTTAAATGTCCATAATTAAACCATAAAATCCATAAACGTTTTAAAAATAACATTTTAACATATACATATCCATGAACATTTAAAATAACATTTGAACATATAAAAATTCATAAACATTCCAAATAATCATATTAGCATATAAAACAGCATTCAGGACACTGCCATGACGTTTACTAATTTTTTTAGGTATAAAAAGGCCGTTTTACCTCTAGACGTAAAATTTTACGTTTTTGACATTTTCTTAATTCCATTGACTCTAACATGTCCCAAATAATTATTTAAACCTACATGAATTTCCTCATATTTTTTTTAGCTTAAATCGATGACTTTTAATTTAATCCTTAAATATAGCATATTACTGCGTTTTAATCCCGAATTAAACCAAACATTAATATAAAATTCCCAAATTAAAATCTTAGGCTTATAATAATTATTTAAGCTTAAACATAATTTTTCACAATTTTATAAAGCTTAAAACTAGACGTTTCAATTAACTCGTTAATTAGCGTTTCGTGCGGCGATTAATTCCTGAATAAATCCAAAACTCGTTATTTTGATCCCAAATTTTAAACAAACCATTTTTAAGATTTATTCTACCCTTCCAAGTCATGAGCCACCCCCGTGGACCATTGGATTTAATTTTAGCTTTATTATTTTCGTTTTTGACACCCTAACGAACGCACCGAGCCATCTCCTAATTTACTCGAGCCATGCCCGAGCCTCCTTGAGGCAAAACTTAGCCAACCCATCTAGGGACCCTACTGACCAAGCCCAGCCCGAAAAACAAGCCCTAGCCCGCTCAAAAACTTGTTGTCCCTCAAACCCATTTACATGCATGTGTGCGTGTGTAGTGTTTTGGGCACACTAGGACTCCTCCTCCTTCTAGGACCCTACCAACTGTTAACCACTTGACCCAATCTGACCCTGACCTTCCTGGACCACGCCTAGACCCAGCCCAGACCAGACCAAACCCCTGGACGCAGCAGCGAAGCCACCTGAACACAGCAACACAACCTGCGCAACATCTTGCTCACTCACGGCTCCATGTTCTTGCTCGACCCTACCTGCACCAAACTATACCAGCCCTTGTCCCAACCCTGGACCACCTTCTCTAGACCCTAAAGGACCTATCTTAGCCCAGCCAAAACCCCTGGCCTCGCCCCCCCTGAACCCTGCGCAACCGCCATACCTTACGCGTGAATTTCCTTAGCTCTCGGGTGGAGTCCTTCTTGGTAAGGACTCCTCCCCAACCCAGGGTCTCGAGTCCTAGCGTGGCTAGGACTCTTCCCCTGACCCAAACCGAGACCCAGGTGTGACCCAAGCTAGGCCATGCAACACCTAACCCATAAACCAATCCATGACACCCCAATTCGTGAGAAGTGTTTCCAGCCTAACGTTTCTGTTTTTGTACAGTGATTTGTTGCTTTTGTGTGCTATTCTAGACCTTTAAACTTGTTGAAATATATGCTTATTCATATCCTAATTCATGGAAGCCCCTTAAACATCATATAAACATGATTTCGAATCCGCAAACAAGAGTTAGACACATGCATATGAATAGTTGCGAAAATTGTGAATTGTGTGACTTATTTTCATGCAATTTCATAAACAATTATGTAATATGATGTGATGATGAGTAAAAGGAGAATATGGCGTGTCTTTGCGTTTAAAGACACGATTTATTCGTTGACGATGACGAAAAACGGGGCAAAAACTTGGCTTGAACTTTTCCCCTGGGCTTTTCGAAATTTTCTTCTCAATTTGTTGTGTGTGAGCGTGTGATTATGGAGTGTTTTGTTGTGCCAAAATTCTGAAAAATTGAGGCGTGTGTGTTGTGTGGAGTTTGGGGCGTGGGGCGTGGGGCGTGGGGTTTAATGGGGTCGTGGGTAGGTTTTGAACATTAAATAGTTAATTAATAACTAATAAGGCTTAGGCCCACTAAGTTGGTAAATTAGGCCCATTGTGCTTAATTAAATATAAAAAAATAATTTTGCTTAAATAAGTTTATGAATTTATTAGCCGGGTCGACAAAACGTTTGTATTTTTGTTTAAAAATCCAACACCGATAAAAATTACGTCCCGGCGTATAAAATCACCTCAAAACCCCATATTTTCAAAAATAAGAAAAAGCATCACCCATACTTTAAATAATTAAATACAATTATTTAATAAAAATCATTTTCTATTTTTTCATCCCTCGGTCTCCGTTCTTCGATCGCAACTCGAATAATCTTTAAAAATACATTTTATGCAACCATGCAGAAAGTATATTTAAAAATGTCAATATGCACAACATAATTAATTCATGCAATTAAAACATTTAATTAAAAGACAAAAGAATTTAATAATTGCATGACGTAGTTTGCGTGAATCTTTAAATTTTTGGGGCGTTACAATCTTCCTCCCTTAAATTGAATTTCGTCCTCGAAATTCGCTTATAATTGATAATCAAAAAATTTCTTATTTCATATCGTATAACGTATAAAAATGCTAAAGCATATAAATCATATATTATCATAAAGCAATTAAACATGTGACGTAAACATGTGACTTAAACATATGATTCATATAATTATGCAGGTAACATCATAAAACCATATAAAGCATTTAAACTTACAATTTTGTGGCTTGACGACTGATCTTCCTGGCGCTGATGGTGGCACAACCCTTTACATGAATCTTTGTTCTGATACCAACTGAAACGTCTGGTATTCGTTCTCTTAAAACATGCTAGAATTTTTTTTTTATTACATTCAATTTTCAGCCATACACATAAACCTCATGAAAATATTTTTATAAAATATTTTATCCCTTTAAAATAAAACATTATCCAACTAGCATTTTAAAAATCAAGTGAAATAGTCATAAGAATGAAATCGTCACATGTTTTTACCAAACCTAAAAAGCAATGAATGTTGAAAAGTGTAGCTCATACTAAACCTCTCAAAATCACTCAAAAAGCATAAAATAAAATGTCATAAAAATCTTTAACTTAAAATCGTAAACTTAAATGCGGAAATAGAAGCGATGGTCTTCGGGTTATGTGCACCGACAGTCCAGCAAGTCACTCGTCAAGACCTCCAATATTATAGTTATTTATATCACCTACATCATACACACCTAGTGAGTCTAAAGACTCAACACGTCATATTCTTGATAACGAGTAATACGTAATACAGTTAACATATAACAGTGAAAAATACTTATACTTAAAATATCGTTTTCATGAAGATGCATAAACATAAACATAACATTTTCGTAAACATTTTCATGATGAATAAAACTTTTAAATAAAAACATTTTATATTCCTTTTTCATAAACATTTTCATAAACATATTCATGTCATCATCAACATATTCATATACATATCATCATCAACATATACGTATTCATTTTTCCTTTCGTTGAATTCAGATCGTTAATTGTGACTTTCGTGTTCATTCTACGTCTACGTGTTGGGCGATGGATCCATCTACATGTAACCACATTACTGGGCGGCGGGGACACCAGCGACACTCTCACCGGTCAACTGGGCCTTGGCCTTACGTATTAACATATCATCGTATACATCTACATGTCCGTATCCAAGGAAACACGATCGTCGGGCTCCCACTGGGACCATAACCCTCACGATATCTCCAACATATCATCGTATTAGTCACAATTACTTCACTTCCTTCAACGTTTCATATTCTCATCACTTAATAAAATTTAAACATGCATATAACGTTTTTCTTTTAAACCAAGCATGCAACATGTGTTTTAAATGTCCATAATTAAACCATAAAATCCATAAAAGTTTTAAAAATAACATTTTAACATATACATATCCATGAACATTTAAAATAACATTTGAACATATAAAAATTCATAAACATTCCAAATAATCATATTAGCATACAAAAGAGCATTCAGGACACTGCCATGACGTTTACTAATTTTTTAGGTGTAAAAAGACCGTTTTACCCCTAGACGTAAAATTTTACGTTTTTGACATTTTCTTAATTCCATCGACTCTAACATGTCCCAGATAATTATTTAAACCTACACGAATTTCCTCATATTTTTATTTAGCTTAAATCGATGACTTTTAATTTAATCATTAAATATAGCATATTACTGCGTTTTAATCCCGAATTAAACTAAACATTAATAAAAAAATTCCCAAATTAAAATCTTAGGCTTATAATAATTATTTAAGCTTAAACCTAATTTTTCATAATTTTATAAAGCTTAAAACTAGACGTTTCAATTAACTCGTTAATTAGCGTTTCGTGCGGCGATTAATTCCTGAATAAATCCAAAACTCGTTATTTTGATCCCAAATTTTAAACAAACCATTTTTAAGATTTATTCTACCCTTTCAAGTCATGAGTCACCCCCGTGGACCATTGGATTTAATTTTAGCTTTATTATTTTCGTTTTTGACACCCTAACGAACGCACCGAGCCATCTCCTAATTTACTCGAGTCATGCCCGAGCCTCCTTGAGCCAAAACTTAGCCAACCCATCTGGGGACCCTACTGACCAAGCCCAGCCAGAAAAACAAGCCCTAGCCCGCTAAAAAACTTGCTGTCCCTCAAACCCATTTACATGCATGTGTGCGTGTGTAGTGTTTTGGGCACACTAGGACTCCTCCTCCTTCTAGGACCCTACCAACTGTTAACCACTTGACCCAATCTGACCCTGACCTTCCTGGACCACGCCTAGACCCAGCCCAGACCAGACCAAACCCCTGGACGCAGCAGCGAAGCCACCTGAACACAGCAACACAACCTGCGCAACTTCTTGCTCACTCACGGCTCCATGTTCTTGCTCGACCCTACCTGCACCAAACTATACCAGCCCTTGTCCCAACCCTGGACCACCTTCTCTAGACCCTAAAGGACCTATCTTAGCCAGCCAAAACCCCTGGCCTCGCCCCCCTTGAACCCTGCGCAACCGCCATACCCTGCGCGTGAATTTCCTTAGCTCTTGGGTGGAGTCCTTCTTGGTAAGGACTCCTCCCCAACCCAGGGTCTCGAGTCCTAGCGTGGCTAGGACTCTTCCCCTGACCCAAATCGAGACCCAGGTGTGACCCAAGCTAGGCCATGCAACACCTAACCCATAAACCAATCCATGACACCCCAATTCGTGAGAAGTGTTTCCAGCCTAACGTTTCTGTTTTTGTGCAGCGATTTGTGGCTTTTGTGTGCTATTCTAGACCTTTAAACTTGTTGAAATATATGCTTATTCATATCCTAATTCATGGCAGCCTCTTAAACATCATATAAACATGATTTTGAATCCGCAAACAAGAGTTAAACACATGCATATGAATAGTTGCGAAAATTGTGAATTGTGTGACTAATTTTCATGCAATTTCATAAACAATTATGTAATATGGTGTGATGATGAGTAAAAGGAGAATGATGGCATGCAAAAGAAAACATTTTAAAGTTTTGAGGAATGCTAAATGCCTTGTGACCAATTTATGAATGGGTTTGGAAGTCGGTGAACGTGGCCGAGGACCTCTCCACCCCGTTAAAGCATGAACGGGTTTAGATCAGGATTGGAAATCGTTAAAGCATGAACGGGGACCAATCCACCCGTTAAAGCATGAACGGGGATCCCATGTATGTGGCAGTGGATTCTTCTCTGTCAGCCCAGAACTGTGGTTTAGTCTGATCAGGCAAATTATGTTATAGGTCACTTGCTTTGAAACATGCCTCTACGCAAAATGATGAAGTTTATGTATGTTCATGTATGTACAATTATGCAAGCATGTTTAAGAAAAGTTTCACGTATGGCACGTCTATGTTATATATGTAAGTTCAATCTTTTATATGCACCTTCAAGTCAAGTATGTATGCTCTATTTTGAAATTGCATGTGGTTTTATTACGTAATACTTGCTACTTCCAGTTTATACGTGTTGAGTCTTTAGACTCGCTAGACTTGATCAATGCAGGTGAGGATGCATTTGAGGAGACGAGAGGTGGGGACCAAGGAGCTGGCTTGGACTGAGCAGGAGGCTAGACCCGAGGACTGCTCAAGTTTTAGTTTTTATGAAAATGTTCAAAAAATCTGATTTCGCGCTACTGGTTATGAGATTTTAAACAACTACTTTTGTCAAACTTTATTATAGATCTTTTGTTGCAACTACTTTTGGGACGTACAGTTTATTGTATCGAATTTTGAAGGTTCGCCTTTTATTTAAGAAAATTTTTAACTTTTCCGCAAATTTCAAGTAGTAAAAAGTATGGTACGTTACACTATAAGCGCACCATAGTTTTGGGATTGTAGAACACAGCACCCTACCCCGAGCGGATGAGTCAGTGGATGTTGCTTCGGGATTCTCTTTCCATGGGTACCCTATGAGCAGATGATTCACTTGATCTTGAGATTTATTGATAGCCCACAACTTCTGATCATGAATTGCATTATATTTCATCTTTATGAATTTCATATGAACTATTTGTTATTTTAATTCTCCTATGTTCTTGATAGTATCATACTGGGTTTATACTCACCGGCACGTCGGCTACATCTTGTTTTCACGTGCATGATGGTAGGTGAGGCGAGGCTTGGGATGCCAGAGTCCAGCTCTAGGCGAGGAGATACGAGTTAGAGTGGGATTCTCGGGTCTTAGGAGCTATTTTATAATGTTGGGATTACTTTTGTTTGGCATGTTGAAAATTTATATTTCAAACATTTGATACTTTTAAATTATTTTGACGATATTTATCTTGGTTTTTGAACCACATATTATGTATTTTACTAAATTGTTTGGTTTGTTACATTTATAATTGTTAGTATTAGATGTCGGACCCAGGGCCCCACAGTTTTAGTCGAGTAAGTAATATAAAATCTTGATATGTAGATTCTAGAATTCTAGGGATTTTTAGTGAAGTCGAATTATTGGAGTTAGTCTAACATTAAACATTGGATAGCTTACTAAGTTTTTATGCTTGTATTAATTAAGCATTAAAGATACGTCAGAATGCGACATTCATTCCAATGAGAAAAGCCCAAGTGTCTTAGGCCTCAACTATATTGTAATTGACAAGAAAATAGTTTAAGCATGTAACTGATGCTAGAAGAGTTTTATTATATAGGAAGAAGATCGATATTGTATATTTGGATTTTATGGATTAAAGTTACTCGAAATTTAAGATTTTCAACAATTTTATATTTAAGATGTACTTGTAAATTGTTAATTTACGTTAGTTTGGTGCTGTAAGGTAAAGATTCGATTCAAAGATCTTAGGCTAGTATTATTATGGGGTTAAGATAAGGTTTAATTGTTAAGTGTATTACCTAGGATAGAAGTCGATTAATAAATTTTGGTGCTAAGATCTCTTAAGTTGAACTGCATAAATGCTAATATTTGACTTAAAGTCTTAGCATACTTTGAGTTCAATAAATTTAAGAAATGATGTTTTTGGGATTTTAATGTTGACATATAATAGGACGATGAACATCTTGAGTATAGTATAAGGAAAGTAAGGTACGATAAGTTTGTACCTCTATTTCTAGTACTAAGAATTGCGAGGAAAGTCAAGATTCGAGGTCATAGTAAAATATAACTAAGTCATCATAAGCCTGTTTTAAGTCGTGCTTCACAAACGAGGATCTTGAACGCAAATTTAATTAGGATTGAGGAGGCATAAGGACAGCCTAAAACTTATTTTGTCAGAGTGGCGCAGCGGAAGCGTGGATTATTGGGATACTAGAATTAAGAGTCTAAACTTTTTGATATCGAGGATAATCAAATTTCGGGGATGAAATTCAATTTAAGGGAGATAGATTGTAGTGACCCAAAAATTTGAAGGTCCACGTGAACCACATGCATGCAAGTTATCAAATTTCTTATGTATTTTAATTGTTTTAATCCATTAAATGCATGATTTTAACATGAACATGTATGTTTAATTTCTTGGTTATTAAGATTTATTGTATTAGAGCCTTTTAGTAGTATTTTGTGCTCGAACGATGAACTGGAACCAGAGACAGTTTAGGAAATTTTTTTTATTAAATAATTATGTTTAATTATTTAATATATGTCATAATTAATGGTAATTTTCAAAAATGGGCATTGGTGGAGTATTTTACTCGCCAAGTCATATTTTTAATCGGTACGAAAAATTTAGCAAGTCGGATGACTTTTTGAGGGTTCGGACAATATTTTCAAAAACGTACCTAAACAAAATATTTTACGGGAGTGTTTTTGGGCCAAATGGGACTATTTTAATGTATAACGGGCCCAAAATCCTTCCTAACCTCATTATTTTAGTTAAGGGTCCATAATACACTAATTATTATATCTAAACCTATCATTAAAACCCTAATCTCCCTACCTCCATATGGTTGTCGCCCCCTCCATGTTCCAGCAGCTTTCTTAAAAATTTCAGCAGCTATTTTCCTTAGGTTATCTCAGAGTTCCTCAAAATGTTTATTCCTCGTCTCTTTGGTGCACGTTCTACGCGATTATATCAAGGTTTTCCAGCGTAAATACGCAAAAGGCATGCCCTATACCTTTGTTTTCTCATCTTTCACACCATAATGTGTATTTTTGAATGTTTATGCATGGTATATGGTAGACCTCATGAGTTCTTCACGTTTTTCATTGAATTAAATAAGAAAACTTGACTTCCTTGACATATAGCTCATGTTTTTACCTTGGTTTGAAGGGGGATTCATGTTTGAGGTATAAGGCATGATCTACAGTAGGTTTGTACGTGTTATAAATGCTAACTTCAGGTCTGGAACCGTTCGTGTAGGGGTCTATCAGGTCTATCATTTTTTTAGGCAAATAGGGCTCGATCGGGTTATAAGAAGGGGGCGGCGATGTAAGGATTGTTCCAGGCCTTGGATCAGACCCTGGTAGCTCTGAGAAGTGGTCCATGATGGCTTAAGTACAGGTGGTCATGGCCTAGGGGTAGATCGTAAGAGCTAGGGTTGGGTTGGTTAGGTTGTGACTTGCTTCGGTTGATTCTTGCACGTTCCCATGCATGGAGCTGAGGACCATGGCTAGGTCTATCCAAGAGGGTCCTGTGGTGGGCTAGGAAGGTATGGTTAGGGTCTTGTCCGAGCTGGTTTTGGTTAGAGTCGAGATATGGGCTTTGGCTTGGAGATAGGGTTTGGGTCCTTATGTGCAGAAAATTTACAGCAGGGTTCAGTTAAGTTTTGGGGTCCTAAACTGTCTGAATAGGGTTATTTTAGGTCTGCTTAGGTGGTGTCAAGTCATGGTTTAAGTTTGGAAAAGTTTGGTTGAGTTTCGGGTTGATTCGGGTTAAAACCGTGACTTCGGTCCAAGTTTTAAAACGAATCGTAAAATTTACGGAACAAACTCGAAGTTATGCCTAGGAAATAATTATAAATATGTTTTGAGGTGTTTTGTGGTGTTTAGTTGTCTTTGGGTCGAAATTTTGAGGTCCAGGGAAAAAATAATCAATTATGTTTTCCAAGGCAAAATTGTCATTTTGCACCCGGTTCGAGTTAGCAGTCATGGCAGCGCCCTGATCATCATTTGATATGTTTTAAATGTTTATGTTATCACTAACGTGAATTTTTATGGAAATATGAAAAATATGTTGCATGTTTGGTTTGAAGAAAATTTACGTATATGCATGATTTTTATAAGTGATGAATACGATGACATGCTTTTGAAGGAAGGGAGTTGGTTGTGACTAATACGATGATAAGATAACATGATAACATGTAAGGCCAAGGCTCAGTGGACGGGTAATGTTGTCACTGATGTCACAGTCGTCGGGTAACACGGTTACACGTAGATGGATCCATCGACTAACACGATGATAAGAAAGTCACAAATAATGAACGGAATTCAAATGAAGTAAATTGAACACGTATATGTTGATATGATGCGATATGGACACGTTTATGCTTTGACACGTTATGTTTAAGATCATGAAAGGTATTTTAATTATTATACTTTTCATTGCTGCATGATATGTATATGTACTCGTTATAACGTATCAGGTGTGTTGAGTCTTTAGACTCACTAGGTGTAATTGATACAGGTGATCTTACGGTTGAGAAGACTGGAGGCGTCGAAGACTGAGTAGGCTGAGCTGGGAGTGCACCTGAAAACCCGAGGACCTTGCATTTCTTCCACTTAATATGTTTATGAGACATGGGTTAATCAATATGGTTAAATGTTTTTTAATCTTGTTATACGTTGTTGATTCATCAGATTTTTGTTATCGGTTCGAGTTTCTCTTTTAAATCAATATACTAGTAGATTGATTTTACTTTAAGATTTAATTAACTAGAGTTATTTTTATTTAGAGGTTGGATGACCTTTTAAAATGCATGGTTAACCTATTTGAATGTGCATGTGTGTGTGTATTTTCGATCATAGCCTTTTAAAAAAAATATTTCAGTAGAATTTTAAAATGAGTGGACGTTTTGCTTTGATTCCTTTGTAAAATCGGTTTGTCTTGTATTTGGATATCAGTTTTTTATATTATAGGGAACTCAACTCTTTTTGGATAAATTGTCAGAGCAATATTTCCGAAAATCTCAGGTAATTCAATAAACTCATTTTTAATAAACAATTCTGAATGATCTGTATTAGATAGAACATATGAAATCTGATAGGTAATAGAATATGGTCTATTACTCTCTTTTATCTATCTTTTTTCTTTGAAATTTTAATGCAACGTAAAGGCTCGATTGAAATCTCGATCCGCCAGGTTGTAGACAATTCTTGGATAAATTACTCCTACAATTTTTCTCGCACAAATATTTCCTGAGACTGTTCCTAGTACTTAATCTTGAAGGTTACTCATTCTTTCATCGCATATAGAGATATCAATAGGTGAATCTATTCCTTCTTTAAAAGTAGCTTTATCATAATCTGGATCGTTCCAATATGAATCCAGGACATTGTTCGTGATAATTCTATCTTGAGTTTTTGTAACTCTTCCTTAATTTATTCGGAAAGAATTAATTGCATCTCCATTCTATTTCCTATAGTTCCATAGGAATTGTCATTTTCCTTCAGGAAACTTTATAGATTAGATAATGTTTTCTGTTTCTTAGGTCAAGACTTCCTAAGAATTTTTCTACTTGTCCTATAGAGAACCCCTGATACCTCTGAAGACTAAGATTTTCTCTCATGATCCTTTGAACAATGTTATGTGATATTGTTGTCTGACTAAAGAAACTAGACAAACCTTCATGTGTTTCATGTCGAAACACCTTGTCTTCAGTTAGATTCCGATTTTGTTCCATCAGATTCTTCCTGATTTAAGACTTTTTATTTTTCATATATATTTTCGTCTGAAGCAATATCCTCAAACCATGTATATTTGAATAAGATCTTGATAATAAACTGCTTCTTCAATATCCGGGGTTGGATCGAAGCATTTTATTCCCTATTTTTTTTCATTTTCTGGACAGTTAGTTGAATTGTAACCTCTTGCTCCACATGTCCAGCAATTAAAATCTTTGAAACTTTCATTAGCTCGGGTTTGAGGTCTTCTGAAAGTTTTTTTTTCTTGTTGGTCCACTTCTTTGCCCCGATATGTAAGATCTGGCCTTTTGTCTGGACCAAATTGTTCTTGGTTTCCAAGAACTTCTTCCACTTCTGTCATAAGAATGAGTTCTAAAAATATTTCTCTTCTGCCTCTGTGGTTTACTTCCAATAATTATTGGAAGATCATTTTCCTTACATCACAAAGTAGTATATTTGTTAATACCCTTTAAACGTTTGTAATTCTTTTGTAATGCTAACATATGACACCATTCTGTCAATTTTTCTTTAAGAAAAGAGGCTCTTCGTGCCAATGTATCTGAATTACCAGAGACATATTCCATTATTAGCATCTCTATCCAGGGACTTGGCGTCTTGACGAAGAAAAGTTGCATTGTTATATATTCTTCGACCCCTGAATTTCATCTATATTTAGTGAATAACATAATATATTCATTCGCTAAACACATATCATATAATTCAAGACTATACAGAGTTTGAGTATGTTTTTTTTTCTTCTCTGTATCTTGACTATTAAAATAGTCTACCCCTATAAATTGTGCTTTAAATAAGGTAGCCATTCTTCCGACTATCTCACTTAGAGATTCTCCGGCTAGGATTGACTCATTGGTTTCTACCGAAGTCATGTCCCAAGCAATCTTTACTGATCTCATAAAACACCGGTACCAACAATTAGGAATCTAGGTACTTAAGCCTGGAGGTCCTGGGTTCAAGTGTTAGGGGAGGCGAAATAAACTACTTTCCAGGAGTTGGATATTCTATGAGTGACGGTGCATGGGCTTGAGCCCCATCCTAACGACCCATGAACAGTTGGGCCGAGGTCTTTGTTTGTTCAGCCTAATGGCCCATGATCGTTACACAATTACTTCACTTCCTTCAACATTTCGTATTTTCATCACTTATAAAAATTAAACATGCATATAACATTTTTCTTTTAAACCAAGCATGCAACATGTCTTTTAACGTTATCTTTCTTCATAAAATTTCATAAACATGCGAAATAATCATATTAACATATAAAACAGCATTCAAGACACTGCCATGACGTTTACTAATTTTCAGGTGTAAAATTACCGTTTTACCCCTAGACGTAAAATTTCACGTTTTTGACATTTTCTTAATTCTGTTGACTCTAGACCATCCCAAATAATTATTTAAGTTTAAATTAAATTTACCATAATTTTATATAGAATAAATTCTAGGCTTTTTAATTATTCATTAATTATTAATTCTTAATGCGTTTTAATCCCGAATTAAACCAAAATTTAATATAAAATTCCCAACTTAAAAACTTAGACTTTTAATAAATAATTAGCCCTCGTAAACCATGACTCGACCCATGTGAGCCATGTTTCGAATTTTTATTCATTGAAAACCCTAACTCAAACCACCTAAGGAACCTATGAGCCAACTTACGTTTTCTATGAGTCATCTTCGAACCAGCCCGAACCAACTTCAAACCAGACCCTCTATGGACCCTAATAGACCCTTATAACCCTTAGGACTCGAACCCAAGCCCCAAACCGAAGCCACACAATCAGAAACATGCCATGGCCGAGACTCCCTATTAGATTAGGACTCTTCGTTTCGTGCCTAGGACCCTAGCCACTGGACCAGCCCCTGACCCTAGCCATTGGACCAGCCCCTGACCCAACCCCTTGTGCACCTTCTTAGGACCCTAAGGACTTGACCTAGCCCAGCCCGAAGCCCCCTGGCCGAGCCAACCAACCCTACGCACGCTGCACACATGCGCAACTCTTCTCGGTGGCCTCGGGTGGAGTCTTAGCTAGCCACTTGTCTCGAGTCCTAGCATGGCTAGGACTCCTTCCTTGACCCAAGCACGACCCTAGACCAGCCCTGTTCTATCCAAAGCCAAGCCATGGACCTTAAACCCTTGAACCAGAGCACTACCAACAATAACATGCAAATTCGATTCCAGCTTGTTCTTTTATTGTGTGCAGCGTTTCATGCGTGACTTAGGAAAGAGCAACTACATGCTTTAAGATTCATGTTTGCATAAAAACGAAAATATATCAAAGCGCAACTTGTTTTTTCAAGCAATACATAATTAAATACATAATATGGTGTGACAATGAGTAAAGGAAAGAGTATGGCGTGCCTTTGCTTGTATAACGCACGAATTATCGTTGACGAATCAAAGAACGAAGACGAGGGGACGTTGGCTGAATTTTCCTTGCAAATTTTCGAAAATTTTTCTTGTTGATGATTGTGTGTGCCATGTATTCTGAGCAGAAGGAGTCCTTGTTTTTTGTTGGGTGAGGGATGCGTGAGATTTTGAGTTATGGGGTGGGGTTTTGGACTTTAAATACCAATTAAAATACTAATGGTAATTTAGGCTCATTAACAAGGTTAGCTAGGCCCAATAAGCCCATTAGTGCTTAATAAAATTATTTTGTTAAATAAAGTTCGTGAAATTATTATCCGAGTTGTCAAAATGTTCGTATTTTTTATTAAAATCAAATACCGATAAAAATTACGTCCCGGCGTATAAAATCACCTCAAAACTCCTTATTTTCAAAAGTAATAAAAAAAATCACCTGTGGCGCCCCAAACCTCGCCACGTAATCATACAACATGTGACGTCATATGCATAAAAATTTTCTTTTCAACAACGTAATAATATAATGCATATACGACAAAATAGTGCAATCACCACATTATCTACATCAGTGTAGCAGAAATAGTATAATAAATACACACATACAACTCAAATAAGACAATAAGTTATACTGCCTCTATCGACTATTATCTACAGGACTGTTTGACTAGACACACCTAGTCCTTCACCACTATCCTGTCTCACTGCATAGTCTTGTAATATGTCCAACAGAAACAGCCTCCAAAAGGTGAGCATACACAACAATTATCATCGTAATACATAACAGTTATATTAACAACATAAAATATAATTGGAATGATAACAGAAATACTCTGTTTGCTATCTCTGGACAATCAAGTCACCAACCATCCAAGACATCAACAACATCACTCTCATACTACTACAACGACAACATCGATGATACGTCGCACCCCAACTCCGGCGACAACAATATCGTCGAAGCGAACAACAACATCGACGATACGTGGCACCCCAACACCGGCGACAGCAATATCGTCGAACGAATAACATCAACGATACGTCGCACCCCAAATTTGGCGACAACAATATCGTTGAACGAACAACATCAACGTGATGTCTCCCAACAACGACAGCCAAAAACATCAACAATAATAAACAACAACAAATATAATATCAAATCACTCAATTCCAGTGATTTATCATCGTTCAACGCAATAGTATTCATCAATACTAAACAATAACAACATATGCTCGTACGTCAACACGTACCTGATAATCGAGTATATATAAAATCTGGCTATTTCTTTGATCCCGAGGCGTGTGATGTATCTAAATAATTCAACAGCAATTATCAGATCATTTTCACCGTATCAACACAATCATAACAGCCTCAGTATATAACATCAATAGCCCAACAACAATCAATTCAATAAAAATATAAAACTCGATTATAACTTCTTATCGTTCAACAATTAATATTCCGGTGTATTTAATTCACAATACTATCATCAAATACACCCTAATTAATTAACTTAAAATAATAGGCTATTTTACAACATCCGTCAAATTACGAAAACTTTATATCAACGTGTAGCCTATACTTCGTAGACTGCGAATATATAATCAGAATTAATAACAACTGACAAACAACTCTCCAATCTCAATCTAACGATTAAAAATATCTAATTATAATAAATTGGGAATAATTCAAAATAACACTACTATAATCTTCTCTACTTCGTTAAAATCATACACTATTCAACAGTATTCAATTTCAGTATAATTTAACAATTTATCAGATTTATTCTAGAAATCGACGAATTTCAAACATCACCAAAACTATAAAATTTATACCTCAAATCGAAGATCTCGTGTCAACAATTTCAGAATTGAAGTCGGTTCGTCGATTGGATAAACCGATAAACCACAAGATCGAAAAGAAAATACAAAATCCTATTCTTTCTTCGTTCTCTCCCCCCTTTGTTATGCAACTTTCGAATGAATTCAATTAATTCGATTCATATTTATCTTTTATTTTTCTTTTTTTTAATGTTATATTATATTATTTTTAAAATAATATAATATAATATATAATATTTAACATTTTAACATCGATATATCCTTTTGGACTAGTCAAACGATCAAATTTGCCAAAACTCAAAACATGAAACTTCTATATCTTCGAGTTTTCTACGTTATATCCAAATTTCAAATCATTTGGACTTCATATGACCAAGATATGTCATATTTCACTATTTAAAAAATCATTAATTATTTATTAATATCATATTACTAAATCAACAAATTGTGATATTTACTTCAGGTATTACATTTCTACCCCCCTTAAATGAATTTCAACCCCGAAATTAAGTAAAAGCAACAATAACATGCGTAAATAAAGATACGTCATACCATCAAAATAAGTAGGGGTAGAGCTCTCTCATATGCCGCTCTGTCTCACAAGTGGCCTCTTCAACACCTCTATGTTCCCACTGAACTTCACCATCGGTATAAGCTTACTACGAAGATTCCGTTCAGATCGATCCAAAATACAAACTGGTCTCTCAACATTAGACACATCAGGATCTAACTGAACCTCAGAAATATCCAACACATGTGAAGGATCTGGCTCATACTTCCGCAACATCGACACATGAAACACATCATGAATACCAGATAAAGATGGAGGTAGAGCCAATCGATAAGCCAAAGTGCTTATCCACTGCAATATCTCATACGGGCCAACATAACTCGGTACCAACTTTCCTTTCATACCAAATCGCACTGTGGCACGAAAAGGAGAAACTTTCAAAAATACTCGATCACCCTGCTGATACTCTAAGGGTCTTAGTCTTTTATTGGCATAGGCGACCTGTCTATCTTGAGCTGCTTTCAATCTCTGCTGTATCAACTGTACTTTCTATTCCATCTCAAGAATCATCTCAGGACCGGTAACTGCAGCTCGATCAACATCATCCTAGTATAAATAAGATCTACAACGTCTCCCATACAATGCCTCAAATGGAGCTATCTGAATACTACTCTGATAACTATTGTTATACGCAAACTCCACCAATGGAATAGATGACTGCCAAACAGATTTAAAATCCATAACATAAGCACGCAACATATCCTCTAGCGTCTGAATAGTACGCTCAGTCTGACCATCTGTCTGAGGATGATAAGCTGTACTCAATCTCAACTCTTTCCCCATCGCAGTCTGCAATCCTTCCCAAAACTGAGAAGTAAATCGAGGATCTCTATCAGATATAATAGACACTGGAATCCCATGCAACCATATCTCTCGTATATAAAACTGTGACATCGTCAAGTACGTACTACTCATGCTATAGGGTATAAAATGTGCAACTTTCGTCAATCGATCAACAATCACCCAAATAGCATCAATAGTTCCAGTGATTCTTGGCAAATGAGTCACAAAATCCATCGATATGTGCTCCCATTTCCAAGTCGGTACTTCTAAACTACTCAATTCATCTACTGGCCTTCTCCTCTCAGCTTTGATTTGTTGGCAATTTAGACATCGACGTACAAAATCAATCACATCATGTTTCATTCCCTTCCACCAAGACTGAGAGCGTAGATCCTTATATATCTTCTTGCCACCAGGGTGAATAGAATATCGACTACAATGTGCACGCCGAAATAGGCCTTGGCGCAACTCAGATGCATCAGGAACTACCCATCGATCATTCATCCTCAAACTGCCATCATCAGCTACTCTAAAATGAGTATCTTGTTTCCGAGAAACTAACTCCTTCCATCGCTGAAATCTCTCATCTGTCATCTGTGCCTTACGAATACAACCATATATATCAGGTTCAGCTAATAAGGTAGATACCTGGAAAGGAGTCGTCGAGATATCAAAATCATATCCCAAGGAACAACAAGACATCATCATAGCTGATAAACGACTCACATCCTTGGAAGTACAACTCACTTTACGACTCAATACATCAGCAGTAAGATTAGCTCGACAAGGATGATATTCAATTTCACAGTCATAATCTTTCAACAAATCTAACCATCGTCTCTGTCTCATATTCAACTCTGTCTGTGTAAACAAAAATCTCAAACTCTTATGATCCGTATAAATCGCAAACGAGGTACCATATAAATAATGTCTTTATATCTTCAAGGCAAAGATAATGGCTGCCAACTCCAAATCATGCACATGGTACCTTGTTTCGTGTAGTTTCAGCTGTCTCGAGGCATATTCCACAACATGCCGATCCTGCATCAAAACACATCCCAAACCATATAATGATGCATCAGTATAAACAACAAACCTCTCGTTTTCTGTAGGGATTGATAACACCAGTGCAGTCGTTAGTCGGTGCTTCAACTCCTGAAAACTCCTCTCACATGCTTTAGACCACTGAAATCGCACACCTTTCTGAGTCAACGGTGTCAAAGGTCTAGCAATCTTTGAAAACCCCTCGATAAATCGACGATAATAACCTGCTAAACCCAATAAACTACGGATCTCTGGTACAGATGTAGGTGCAGACCATTGTAACACGGCTTCGACCTTCGTTGGATGAACAGAAATCCCATCTCTCGATATAACATGACCCAAGAAGACCACTCGATCCAACCAAAACTCACACTTACTGAGTTTGGCATACAACTGTCTATCTCGCAGCACCTGTAATACTGAATGCAAGTTCCCTGCATGCTCAGCCTCACTCCTGGAATATATCAATATATCATCAATAAACACAATAACAAACCGATCGAGATAAGGATGAAATACCCTATTCATCAAACTCATGAACACAGCTGGGGCATTCGTCAACCCAAACGGCATAACTATAAACTCATAATGCCCTTATCTGGTTCTGAATGTTGTCTTCTGAATATTCTCATCTCTAACTTGTATCTGATGATATCTTGACCTCAAATCAATTTTCGAATATACCGAGGTTCCCTGCAACTGATCAAACAAATCATCAATACGAGGGAGAGGATATTTATTCTTAATCATTACCTTATTCAGCTGTCGATAGTCAAAACAAAGCCTTATCATTCCATCTTTCTTTCTTACAAATAAGACCGGTTCGCCCCAAGGCGATACACTAGGACGAATGTATCCCTTGTCCAGCAAGTCCTGCAACTGGGCTTTCAACTATCTCAACTCTGCTGGTGCCATTCTGTAAGGAGTACGAGAAATAGGGGAAGTACCTGGCATCAACTCAATCCCAAACTCCACCTCACGGGTTGGTGGGAAGCCTGGAATCTCATCAGGAAATACATCGACAAAATCAGCAACTACATGTATCTCCTCTATTCCTACCTCCTTCTTCTTTTCTTTCACATCTACAGCGTAAATAATATAGCCCTCATGTCCATGCTTCAATAACCGAGATATTCGGATAGCAGATACCAACCGAACACGGGGACGAGAACCTTTACCATAAATTGTCTAACGCTCTTTCTGATCTTTATAAAAATATACTACCCGCTGATAACAATCAACAATCGCACAATATCTCCTCAGGACATTAATTCCCACGATACAATCAAAATCAGTCATCTCCAAAATAATCATATCAGATCTCAGCTCGTAGCCCTCATAAGAAATAATATCATCTGATATCATAGATACAACTGATATATCAACTCCAGAGGGTGTCGAAGCAGAAAGAGGCATAGACAATGGAGACGAGCGCATATGATGCTCAACCACAAACCTCTTCGTTATAAAAGTATGCGAGACACCTGTATCAACAAGAATATAAGCAGGATAAGAACGTAAATAACACTTGCCCGCTATCATCTCCTCTCGTGCCTCCTCAGACTGCTCTTGTGTCAAAGCATACACATGTGCTTGAGGCGGGCCAGCTCCCTGCATATGTGGCTGTCCTCCAGAAGGTCGTGGTGTAAACTGCTGAGGCTGTCGTCCTCCCCTCTCTAAGGATCTACCTCTATCACTCCTAAGCTCTCGCTGTCCCTCACGACTAGGACACTCAAAACAGATGATCTCGGTCTGTGTACACTGTCTGATCAGATGAGGTCCCCCACAACGAAAACATCTCACTGCTCTGGACTCCCCTCTCTGCCCCTGAGCAGACTGAGAACTACCTTCATTACTCTCAACACGTCGTGAATCAAATCGACGCTTCCCAGATGATGCTGAAGAAGAAGATGAACCTTTCTGATATTTAAAAGACTCTCCCTGTGGTTGCAATGACTCCATAGTCGGCTCTGATAATCGTCCCTGAGCCCCATACTCCTGCATAACAAACTCAGCCATCTCAGCCCTCGTCACTGCATCCTCAAATGATACCGGGTTATTTGATTGCACACGATCAAATAACTCTAACTTGAACCCTCTCAATAAATGCCTCATCTTAGCATGAACATTCGTAGCAACATGTGACACATATTTCAACAATTTAGAATATCGAGTCTCATACTCAGCAACAGACATACTACCCTGTCTCAAATCCTCGAATTCTCTCTCTTTCTTTTACCTGGCTGCTGTAGAAAAATACTTATCAAGAAAACGAGACTGAAACATATCCCAATCAACAGTACGGCCCTAGGCTCTCAATCCGGCCTCAGTCGTCTGCCACCACAATAGTACATTCCTCGAAAGCTGAAATGTAGCCAATCGTAACCATGCAGACCTAGCACACAGAGCAGTCACAAATATCTGCTCTATCCTCTCAATTCACTCCTCTGCTCGCTCGCCAGTCTCAGAACTATCAAATTTCGGCAGAAGATAACTGCTGAACTGTGCCAAAGTCAACTCACCAGGCAATAAATGCTGATCTGCAGGTTCCTGTCCCATAGGAGGAGGTGGCAATGAATTCATCTGCCCAAACCCACTGTCAACCTCTTCCGTTTCCTCGTGTGGATGTACCTGTTCTCTAGCTATCATCACTGGAAATCAAATTGTTAATCATAACATTTAACGATTACAATCCAGTAATCATCATCACACCTTTTCGCACGAAAGCATACGCAACTAAAGAACAATCAATCATACCAATAAATCATCAAGATCAAATGAAATGCATAGACACACACATATAATATCGCCATCCAACTCCCTCATCACAAACCCAACTCATAACTATCCCAGACATCCAACATATGCTCTGATACCACCAGTTGTGGCGCCCCAAACCTCGCCACGTAATCATACAACATGTGACGTCATATGAATAAATTTGTTTTCAACGACGTAATAATATAATACATATACGACAAAATAGTGCAATAACCACACTATCTACATCAGTATAGCAGAAACAGTATAATAAATATACGCATACAACTCAAATAAGACAATAAGTTATACTGCCTCTATCTACTATTATCTACAGGACTGTTTGACTAGACACACCTAGTCCTTCAACACTATCTTGTCTCACTGCATAGTCCTGTAACCTGTCCAACAGAAATCCTCGCCACGTAATCATACAACATGTGACGTCATATGCATAAAAATTTTCTTTTCAACGACGTAATAATATAATGCATATACAACAAAATAGTGCAATCACCACACTATCTACATCAGTGTAGCAGAAACAGTATAATAAATATACGCATACAACTCAAATAAGACAATAAGTTATAGTGCTTCTATCTACTATTATCTACAGGACTGTTTGACTAGACACACCTAGTCCTTCAACACTATCATGTCTCACTGCATAGCCCTGTAACCTGTCCAATAGAAACAGCCTCCAAAGGGTGAGCATACACAACAATTATCATTGTAATACATAACAATTATATTAATAACATAAAATATAACTGGAATGATAACAGAAATACTCTCTTTTCTGTCTCTCGACAATCAAGTCACCAACCATCCACGACAGTCAACAACATCACTCTCATACTATTGCAACGACAACATCGACGATACGTCGCACCCCAACTCTGGCGACAACAATATCGTCGAACGAACAACAACATCGACGATACGTCGCACCCCAACACCAGCGACAGCAATATCGTCGAACGAATAACATCAACGATACGTCGTACCCCAACTCTGGCGACCACAATATCGTGAATGAACAACTTCAACGTGACGTCTCCCAACAACGACAGCCAACAGCATCAACAATAATAAAAAAAACAACATATATAATATCAAATCACCCAATTCCAGTGATTTATCATCGTTCAACGCAATAGTATTCGGCAATACTAAACAATAACAACATATACTCGTACGTCAACACGTATCTGATAATCGAGTATATATAAAATCTGGCTAATTTCTTTGATCCCGATGCGTGTGATGTATCTAAATAATTCAACAGCAATTATCAGATCATTGTCACCGTATCAACACAATTATAACAGCCTCAATATATAAAATCAAATAGCCCAACAACAATCAATTCAATAAAAATATAAAACTTTATTATAACTTCTTATCGTTCAACAATTAATATTCCGGTGTATTTAATTCACAATACTACCGTCAAATACACCCTAATTAATTAACTAAATTAATAGGCTATTTTACAACATCCGTCAAATTACGAAAACTTTATATCAACGTGTAGCCTATACTTCGTAGACTACGAATATATAATCAGAATTAATAACAACTCACAAACAACTCTCCAATCTCAATCCAACGATTAAAAATCTCTAATTATAATAAATTGGGAATAATTCAAAATAACACTACTATAATCTTCTCTACTTCGTTAAAATCATACACTATTCAACAATATTCAATTTCAGTATAATTTAACAATTTATCAGATTTATTCCACAAATCGACGAATTTCAAACATCACCAAAACTATAAAATTTATACATTAATCGAAGATCTCGTGTCAACAATTTCAGAATTGAAGTCGGTTCGTCGATTGGATAAACCAATAAAACAAAAAATCGAAAAGAAAATACAAAATCCTATTCTTTATTCGTTCTCTCCCCCCCTCTGTTATGCAACTTTCAAATGAATTCAATTTATTCATTTCATATATATCTTCTTTTTTTAATATTATATTATATTATATTAATAAAATAATATAATACAATACATAATATTTAACATTTTTACATCGATATATCTCTTTGGACTAGTCAAACGATCAAATTTGCCAAAACTCAAAACATGAAACTTTTATATCTTCGAGTTTTCTACGTTATATCCAAATTTCAAATCATTTAGACTTTATATGCCAAGATATGTCATATTTTACTCTGTAAAAATCATTAATTATTTATTAATCTCACATTACTAAATCAACAAATTGTGATATTTACTTCAGGCATTACACCACCTTTATTTAAATAATTATTTAATAAAATTATTTTCCATTTTTTTCAGTCATCGGTCTTCGTTCCTCGATCGCAAGTCGAGTAACCCTTAAAATATATTTTTAATGCATTTAAGTAGAAAAACTACTAAAACATCATATAAACATATCAATATAATCAATTTAGCAATTAAAATCAATTAATTAGCTATTCTCCATTTTCCCTAGATTTGCATGCATGTAGTTCACGTAAACCTTCGAATTTTCGGGACGTTATATCTAACCTCGGTTACATCTTCTTGTTTCAAATATTCCAAATTTTTGGAATAAATCCTGCAAATAATCAATCTCGAACATGAGTTCGGATTCATGTTATTTGATAAATTCTCCTCTTCAAACATTTAATTACTTGTATAATAATAAATTTTTATGTTTGAACTTTACCTAGGCTCTCATATCATTCTTCCAGGAAAATCAATCACTAACATTATGATGATAATTTTGTCTTTTTTAATGTTTTAGAGAGTGAAAACAAAATTTTTTAAATGTAAAATATTAGGATAAAATTAAGTTTGAGTTTAGGAATTAACTCCAATTTACACTTAAAAAATGATTTTCGACTCTTTTTAAAATGCATAGAAAGTTATTTTACAAATTCGACACTTAGACTTGTCAAATTGTTAACCCAAGAGCGGTTTCGTTTGAAGTCCGACGAGTTGCAGAGAAATTTTGTGGACCCGACTGAGGTTTGCTAATTATGTGTATTGTTGAAGACATAATATTTTTTAAAATTTAAAACCGTCTCTTTCCACGACTTTATGTTCTCTTCATTGTCTCAATCTTCATGTTTTGGTTTAAACACTTTACTTTTTATGGATTATGCTATATGTTTTCTTAATTTCTTATTTCAATGTTTTTAAGTATTTTATGAAACTATTTGACTCAAATATATTTTCCTTATATGTTTACTACGATCTTGTTTGATATTTTTTCTTAAAAAAAATAAATGGGTTAACCCACCTAACCCATGGACCAAAATAGATTGGGCTAGATTGACTATTTAGAGCCCCGTCCTGCCCCGCCCAATGACGGGTTTCGTCGGATGACGGGCGACCCGTTTTGACATGTCTGCGGAGTACACTATCCCTAGCTATCCAGAATGTAATGCATTTCTTATTTATCCGCTCTTCAGACGCATTTACAGAACCCTCCGACGGCTGCTGTGCGACAAAGGTCAGGCATTTTTCTTGTTATGCAAGGTTTCAGATTTATCGCACCGTTTAATTTTTTCTGGGTTTTTACAAGTGGGTTTGCGTGTCGGTCTGTGTATTCGTGCAGTTTTTTGGAAATTTCTTGATGGGCTCTTGTGTGTTGTAATTTGAGCGGCGTCTTTCTTGATTTGTGTGGTGGGTTTTTTCTACTATTGGATTAAGTTTTTTGAGATTAGGGTTTTTGGGAAGAGGATTTTCTAAATCTTTATGAAGTTGGGATTGATGGATGCGTGTGTATTGAATTTGAAGAATTGTGTGTTAACAAGTTGATGGAATTGTTTGGCCGTTGGCTTGATTTTTATGTTTCCTTGATGTGAATATCATTATACTTTGAAAGTTGAAAACACAATTTACTGCTCTGTAATTATTCCAGGCTCTCTATTTTCATCTAATTGTGTGTGATTTGTGTGCCATTGTTCCGTGGTTTTCCCAGATTACTTGAAGAGCTTCATGGTTTTATACCAAAGTTTCAAGTTTTTGATACTTGGGGTGGGTTTCACTCGAATTGGGATTGGATTTTTCAAACTGGGGTTTCTAGGAAACTGATTCTGATAGTTTTTTAGGTGAGCTAACTGACTGTTGATGTCTGTCAATTTGGGAGATTTAGGCTTTATGAAATTTTTGAATGACAAATTTTATGTTGCATTGATTGTTTATCATTTATGTGCTGTACTTTCTTTCAGAATTAGTTAACTGGTCTGTGTTATGTTGGGAAATGGACTTCTTTTATGATGGTGGGGGATGATGGATTTCTTTTTCTGTGGTCATTGATTATGTTGCCAATCACTGACTTCTATTTAAACTAATACAGTTTCCAAGTTGAATTAGCTATTTATTACATTTTGAGCTTCTACTATATATTGTGAGAATTGAATGGAACTTCAAAATGGCTTCAGCATATAATGCTCTGTATATCCAGCCATCATGTTATAAAATTTTACCAGATTAAACTTGCAAACTGATGTTTGTATTTATATCTAATTCTGTGCCACCAGATTAACTTTCAAGCTAATTACAATGACTTTTATTTACAGACTATTCAGAGCTTTCCAAGTGTTATTCCCTCTGCACGAAATTGAATTTTTGGTATTTAGTTAAAGAATCAAGAGTTGCCAGAATGTCTAAAAAGGGATTGATGGAGCAGGACTTAAGTAAGCTGGATGTGACAAAATTACATCCACTTTCGCCTGAGGTGATATCTCGTCAGGCGACTATAAACATAGGTTATCTTGTTTTGATTATACTTTGAATTGATTTATTTGCTATGATTATTGTTACATCTTTCAGTTAGTCTGTTTACATTTTACTTATCCCTCCTCGTTAACTTACTCCTCTCAGGGACAATTGGTCATGTGGCTCATGGGAAGTCAACAGTTGTAAAAGCCATATCTGGTGTCCAGGTATATCAATCATTTTCTTGATCTTGAGAGTTTAGAAATGCATGCTTTTTGTGGCATTTAAAGTACTGTGAGGATCGAACGATTCATTATTTAAATTCAAAATTGTCATTTGGATAGATAGGAATTGGGCCATATATTGACTAGTTTAATTACCTTGGCATATGGCCAGTTTAAGTGGTTTTGATATTTTGATGGTTGCACTTGTTAGAGTACATCACTGTCTACTAAAGTTTATGTTAGTGTAACTTTTAATGATTTGTGACTGTATTCACCTGGGTTCCTGCCTTTTTCAGTGATATTCTCATAAATCATGTGTTCATATTCATACATCTTGGGTCCTATATGCTAAAAAATATTATGTATGAATCGAACTTCTTTCAATTTTGAATGACTTTTACCTGCAGACTGTCCGCTTTAAAAATGAATTGGAACGCAATATTACCATCAAGCTTGGATATGCCAATGCAAAAATATACAAGTGTGAAGATGATCAATGCTCTCGACCCATGTGCTACAAGTAAGTCCAGCAATGCTGATTTAGTTTATTGATGTGAATTTATTTCCTGGTTCATTTAGTTAATAATAATTTCGATTTCTTTTCAGGGCATACGGAAGTGGAAAGGAAGACAGTCCAATGTGTGATGTGCCTGGCTTTGAAAACAGCAAGATGAAATTACTTAGACATGTCTCTTTTGTCGATTGCCCAGTAATGATTCCTATGGCTATGTGATGGTATTTGTGAACCAAATGTTTCAACTTGGATTCAAGTATATTTATATTAACGAAAAATGTTCTGATGCCGCAGGGTCATGATATTCTCATGGCTACAATGCTTAATGGTGCAGCAATTATGGATGGAGCTTTACTTCTTATAGCTGCCAATGAGAGTTGTCCTCAACCTCAGACGTCGGAGCATTTAGCTGCTGTTGAAATTATGCGTCTTCAGCACATTATAATTCTTCAAAATAAAGTTGATCTAGTTCAGGAAAATGTTGCCATCAACCAGCACGATGCCATTCAGAAATTCATTCAGGTTGATTGGTGCGCGTGAATGCGATTCAAATTTCATTGTTGTAAACATTTAACATTGTTTTCCATATTTCTCTACAGGGAACTGTTGCCGATGGTGCACCAGTGGTACCAATTTCTGCGCAACTGAAGTATAATATTGACGTCGTAGCTGAATACATTGTGAAGAAAATCCCCATTCCAGAGAGGAACTTCATTTCACCACCAAATATGATTGTAATCCGGTCCTTTGACGTCAATAAGCCTGGTTTTGAAGTTGATGAAATCCGAGGTGGTGTTGCTGGTGGAAGTATTCTGAAGGTAGATTTTATTTTATTAATTATAACTTCAAAAATTCGATTGCAGTCCACATTCTTTTATCCTTATAGGACTTGCTTATTCAGTTTTTCTTTGTGAGTGCTAAGTTTTCTGTTAGTGGCGATTGTTTACGTGTAGTTGAAATGCCTTGAAAGTGGTTTTTCACTAGGTAGATATCATATTCAGCTGATTATTCATAGTCTCTCCTCCCAAAAGCTAAGTCAGTGGAAGGTGGGACCATCCGTAGTATTTATATTTAACACTTCTCTTCTCGCGTAAGCTAGAAAGCGAGGAATGGATGTCCAGAATGAATATCCAAGATGCATATGGGTTCAAATGGAGAGAAAGGTCCAGAAATGATCATAACTTAAGGACATCTTAATGAAATATGATTGGAATTGCGTACGCAGGATTCAAACTCGTGAATTGGTAAAACGAAGAATCCATCTTTACCAAACATTGAAATTTATGGCAGTCGGCACAATTATAATGTTTATCCTTTAAAAAAACAATCACTCCCATACGAGAAGTAAACTCGTGCAACTTAATTGGCTAACTGACAATATGATACAACTGTCGAATTACTCTTGTAGGGAGTTTTGAAGGTAAATCAATTTATCGAGGTCCGTCCAGGTATTGTAGTCAAGGACGAAAGTGGAAACATAAAGTGCACCCCTATATACTCCAGAATAGTCTCCTTATATGCTGAGCAAAACGAGTTACAGTTTGCCGTTCCTGGAGGCCTTATTGGAGTTGGAACGACCATGGACCCTACACTTACTCGTGCAGATAGGTTGGTTGGCCAGGTTCTTGGGGAGGTCGGGTCACTCCCTGAAGTGTACGTTGAACTAGAGGTAATTGTCAGTACTTCAAACAGCTCCAACTTCTTGGCAAATTATGTTTATGCTGTATTTTCCTGATTTAGTATAGCTTTCTGCATGTGACATGTCATCTGAAATCCCATTGAATACAAGTGCTTTTACTGCACAATTTACTTGACTACAGGTTAATTTCTTTTTGCTGCGTCGTCTACTGGGCGTTAGGACAAAGGATACAGAGAGACAGGGTAAAGTCTCGAAACTGGCTAAGGGAGAGATCCTTATGTTGAACATAGGATCTATGTCAACAGGGGCTCGTGTTGTTGCTGTCAAGAACGTTTTTGCAAAACTACAACTCACTTCCCCAGTGTGCACCAGCAAAGGAGAGAAAATCGCTTTAAGTCGTAGAATCGAGAAGCACTGGCGTCTTATTGGCTGGGGTCAGATCCAAGCCGGTATTACTCTTGACATCCCACCCTGCCCCATTTAAGTGAACGCTCTGGTTTACACAAGAACACGAAAAAAGCTGACCGAGGCAAGAAAAATTGAGACAGATGTGGGTGGACAGAAAATTGCGGGGAACATTTTTTGTTCGATGGAAGTTGATGTATTGTTTGGATTTTCGGATACTCTTTCTTTTTTTCTTTTTTTTTTCTCCCTGTCATGAAACGTTTTTTCGCATTTGTATTCAGTTTTGGAGTCGGTATTGAATCTATGGATACATTTTGAATGTTGAGTTATTTCCTTAGGGCATAATATTCTCAAATGCCATAATGATAAATTGGAATTTTAAGGTTTTGAAACATTAACAATTTAATTTAGATCACGAGGAAAATTTTCAGTTCAGACATGTATCAAGGTAAACAAAATTAATTCAATAAAATTGAAATTTTAGTCGGGTGATATTGGCGGAATCATCTCAAATGAAATTTAGGCAATATGGGTAAATTGATGTATTTTAAAAATTTACAAACATCCTTATAAACCCACGTATATACATATGTAAAGATTAAATGATTTTACTTTTAAAAAAGTAAATTTATTTATTAATATAAATATTAAAAAATAATTTCAAACTGAATATGTTATATATGTCAATTAATTATTTGTTCAAAAAAATTAATAAAAAAATAATATTTTATGATTACGTACAAAATTTATAAAATTTTATAAAAAAAAAGTTCACAAAAGTTAATAAAAATTTTGCAAAAAAGTCTACATAAATCTGTAAGATTTTGTAAAAGTCAATAAAAATCTATCAAATCCAGAAAAGTCTATCATTTGAAAAAGTCATTAAAAATCATCAAAACTCTTAATTAAATACACCACACTTAGACTCGATATATTTATAATGAGTGGGTCTCATGTGAGACCGTCTCACGGATTCTAATATGTGAGACGGGTCAACCCTACCCATATTCACAATAAAAAGTAATACTCTTAGCATAAAAAATTATACTTTTTCATGGATAACCCAAATAAGAGATCAGTCTCACAAATTCGACCCGTGAGACCGTCTCACACAAGTTTTTGCCTTTTATAATTTACGTATGGTACAAAATTAATTTTCCAATTGTTTTTATCCATTTGTTGATTTGTTTTTAAAAATAACAATTGGACGAGTTGAATAATTTTGATGTTGCATATTTAATGTTGGAGAGCCTTTTAAACTTGGAATATTTCCATCCTTCACATTTTAGCAAAAAGTGTAACTATTTTATTTATTTTATGCCTATTTTTATATAAAAAATAATATACTTTTCATTAATTAAATAATATACAATTTTTGCTCGTGTTTGATTAGTTTACACATATATTACTAAACTTATTTTTCTAAAATTACGTTTTAAAACAGTGATTTGAATAATATCTTAATATGATACATATGGTTAAATAAGGCAATTTTTAACTAATATTTACTATTTGGTTGTAGAGATTTTAAAAATAACATTTCTACGACTATATCTATATCTATACTATGTATTAAGGTTGGGCCTAACAAAGACAAAATGGACATCAACTTTTTTTTCCCATTTTACTCTTATGTCATACAAATATTACAATTTTGTTTTTTGTTTTTTGAAATTTTAGAAAAGAATTTTATTTTTATTTTTTTAAATTCCAACAATTCAAATAGCACTTTAATCCCTCGATAATTTGTCAAATTTCACTTTAATCTCTCGATAATTATAAAAAAGATAGTACACACACGCACTGCGTATGCAGAGTAAGGAGTATATCTAAAAAATTTACCTCGATTTGTCAAAATTACATAATGCAAGGTGTCGCATTACGAATTTTTTTCAAACAGAGATGCGGCAGAAGTTTAATGTCCCGTCCCGTTCCATTCACTGATTAATTTCAATTTTTGTTATATTACGAGTTAATTCACAGTCTGAATATATTAACTAAAAAATATCAAAATAAAATAAAAAATACAAATTACTGTATTAAAATTACAAATCCATTACAAAGCTAAAATTGGTAAAAAGTGGTACGAGATCAAAAATAAGAATTTTTATAAATTATTATATTTTATTTCTTGCTGCCCTAATTATAAAATATTAACAGGTCTCTTGTGAGACGGTCTCACAAATTTTCGTCTGTGAGACGGGTCAACCCTACATAATATTCACAATAAAAAGTAATATTCTTAGCATAAAAAGTAATACTTTTTCATAGATGATTCAAATAACCGATATTCACAATAAAAAATAATACTCTTAGCATAAAAAATAATAATTTTTCATGAATGACCCAAATAAAAGATCTGTCTCACGAAATACGACACGTGAGACCATCTCACATACATTTTTGCCATAAGTAGGGGTGAGCATTCGGTCGATTCGATTACCGACTGAACCAAATTAGCCATAACCGAACCGAACCGACGAAATATTTAGCCATAATCGACCCGACCGAATTAATTTTCATAATCGATGAAAATCGAACCGAATTAAAATCGGTTTATTCAATCGATGACCGAATTAACCGATTAATTTTTTAAAAAAATTGTGATTTAACTTTAATTATATATGTATTTTTTCTTGACAGCGGATGAAGTCAAAAGTGGAGAGTAGAGAAGTGAGAACAAGAAAATCGGTTAGAGAAGTGAGAACGAGACCGTATATTAGAAGATTAGGGTTGATTTTAAAATTAAAAATTTAAAAAATATATAAAAATTGATAAAAAAATAAAAATTTATTAAATAATAATATTATTATATCGGTTAATTTGGTTAACCGATTTCAAAATTTTCAAAACCGTGACCGAACCGAATTAATCGATATAACCGAATTTTTTTTATTTGAAAAACCGAATTTTCAAAATAATGGAACCGAATTGCCGAATTGACTCGATTCAATTAATTAATTCGGTATAACCAATATCTTGCTCGCTCATGACCACAAAGAGATATCTTGAGAATATGTGCATATATTTAAATGCATAATAGTCGTACATTCTTAGGGCTAATTAAAAAAATAGGATTAAGACATGAAGGATTTAAAAAACAAGGAGTCTGACTTTTTTTAAAAAAAAGAAGGTGTAACGCCCCGAAAGTTTTAAGGTTCACGCAAACCACGTGCATGCAATTATTAAATTCTTTTGTATTTTAAGTAAATGTTTTAATTTTATTAATTAATTATGTTGTGCATAATTACATGTTTAAAATATTATTTTCTACATTGATGCATTAAATTGTATTTTTAAGGAATATTCAAGAGACGATCGAGGAACGGGGACCGAGGGCTGAAAATGTAAAATGTTTTATTAAATAATTATTTTAAAATATGATTGTGGGTTTTTAGTATTTTTGAAAATAAGGGGTTTCGAGGTGATTTTTTTTACGTCGAGAAGTAATTTTTATCGGTGTTGGTTTTTCATAAAAAATATGAGCTTTTTGGCAAACCGGCTATTTAATCCACAAATTTATTTAAACAAAAACTTTGCTAGTATTTTATTTAATTATAATCAAGCATTTAATGGGCCTAATTTAATGGCTTATTAGGCCTAAGACCTAATAGTAAACTAATTAGTATTTAAAGTGTTCATTAAGCAAAACTCTCCCCACCCCTTACACGATACATCACACACGGCAGTACACACTAGTTTGAAGAAAAATTCGAAGGGCAAGGGAGATTCAAGCCTAGGTTGCGTCCCGTTCTTCGTCGTCAACGGATTTTCGTGCGTATATAACGCAAAGGCATGTCATATTCTCTTTTTACTCATCATCATACCATAGTAATTGTTTATGTATAATTTTTAAGGAAAAACAAGGCACACAACTTGATATTTTCGTAACTATGCATATATGTGTTCTAAACTCTTGATTTTTCATCCAAAAACATGTTTGTTATGTTGTCAAAGGGGATTCCATGATTAGGAATGGTTAGGTGATGTTTTTACATGTTTAAAAGAGTCCTAAAACACACCAAAAACGTTGCAATTCAGGGAGTACCAAAACTGAAACCGTGGGCAGCAAGGAAGTAGGGGCCAAAGGTTTTGTTGGTTTGCAAGGGTCATAGGGTCGGTTCTTGTGCATGGGTCTTGGGGCTCGACCAGGTCAGGAGGTTGGGCCCTAGGGGTCATGGTTAGGTCCTAGGAAGAGTCCTAGATGGGCTATGGGTCGAGCCTATGGGCTGGGGAAGAGCCCACGTGAAGTGGGACTCTCCCCCAAGTCACGCGCAGATTTTGGTCGGGAAATTTAGGGGCTTCTGAGCTCGGTCCAGGGGGCCTGGGCTGGGTCAGGGTGAGGTCCTTAGGGTCTTAGGAGGGTGCTTGAGGGGATGGTTCAAGGATTGGCTAGGTGGTAGGGGCCCTAGCAGCAAAAACGTGAGTTGTGGCAGAAGCACAAGAACGCGCAGGTTGCTTCCTAGGATCAGCAGCTTCGTGCTTCAGTTTTGGAGATCGGGGCTGGTCTGGGTCGAATCTGGGCGTGGTCCAGGGTTGGTGAGGGTCCTAAGTGATCGTTGGTTAGGAGGCTAGAGGAGTCCTAGTTGGCTAGGAGTCTTGGTAAGGTGGTAGGAGTCACACACAAACATGCAGATTTTGGGGTGTGTTTCAGTAGGAAATTGAGCGGGCCATGGGTGGTTTTGCGGGCTGGTCTTGGTCAGTAGGGTCCCTAGATGGGTTGGCTAGGTTTTGGTTCAAGGTGGCTCGGGCATGGCTCAGGTAAATTAAGAGATGGCTCGGTATGTTCGTCGAAGGGTCAAAAACGAGATTAATTAAGCCAAAATTGATTCCATGGGTCCACGGGGGTGGCTCATGACTTGGAAGGGTTGAATAAATACTAAAAAGGTTGTGTTTAAAATTTGGGATCAAAATAACGAGTTTTGGAATTTATTCGGGATTTAATCGTCGCACGAAACGCTAATTAACGAGTTAATTGAAACACCTAGTTTTATACCTTATAAAATTATGAAAAATTATGTTTAAGATTAAATAATTATTAAAAGCCTAAGTTTTTAATTTGGGAATTTTATATTAAGTTTTGGGGTAATTCGGGATTAAAACGCATTAATTCGTCTCCTTTAAAGATTAATTTAAAAGTCCTAGATTTAAGCTAAATAAAATTATGAGAAATTTCATATAGGCTTAAATAATTATTTGGGACATGTTAGAGTCAATTAAATTAAGAAAATGTCAAAAACGTGAAATTTTACGTCTAGGGGTAAAACAGTCTTTTTACACCTAGAAATTAGTAAACGTAATGGCAGTATCCTGAATGATGTTTTATATGCTAATATGAGTATTTGGAATGTTTATGAATTTTTATATGTTCAAATGTTATTTTAAATGTTCATGGATATGTATATGTTAAAATGTTATTTTTAAAACGTTTATGGATTTTATGGTTTAATTATGGACATTTAAAAGACATGTTGCATGCTTGGTTTAAAAGAAAAATGTTACATGCATATTTAAATTTTATAAAGTGATGATAATATGAAACGTTGAAGGAAGTGAAGTAATTGTGACTAATACGATGATATGTTGGAAATTTCGGGAGGGTTATGGTCCCAGTGGGAGCCTGACGATCATGTTTCCTTGGATACGGATATGTAAATGTATATGATGATATGTTAATACGTAAGGCCAACGCCCAGTTGACGGGTGAGAGTGTCGCTGGTGTCCCCGCCGCCCAGTACTGTGGTTACATGTAGATGGATCCATCGCCCAACACGTAGACGTAGACGTAGATGAACACGAAAGTCACAATTAACGATCTGAATTTAACGAAAGGAAAAAGGAATACGTATATGTTGATGATGATATGTATATGAATATGTTGATGATGACATGAATATGTTTATGAAAATGTTTATGAAAGAATATGAAAATATTTTTATGCATCATGAAAATGTTTACGAAAATGTTATGTTTTGAGTTTATGCATCTTCATGAAAACGATATTTTAAGTACAAGTATTTTTCACTGTTATATGTTAACTATATTACGTATTACTCGTTATCAAGAATATGACGTGTTGAGTCTTTAGACTCACTAGGTGTGATTGATGAAGGTGATATTGATTATGAATATGATAATGGAGGTCTTGATGGTTGACTTGACTGGACTGAAGATGCACATAACCCGATGACCGACTGCTAGTTTTCTGCACTAGTTATGATTTATGATTTTAAATTATGTTGAAGATATTTTTACGACTTTTTATTTATGTTTTGAGTGGTTTTGAGAGATTATAGTATGGGCTGTATTTCTCAAATAATTAGGTGGTCGTTTTATTTTAAAATGATGTCAAAAATATTTTATTCTCGTGTATGCAAGTCGGCCGATGCTATGAGAGGTTTAAAAAAAAATCCTAGTACTTTTAAAGAAACAAAAAGGGCAGGACGTTTCAGAAGGAGTTGACTTGTGATTAGTAAATTAAACTTTAATTAACTTTCTAACTTTTTAAATTAATTTTTGTTTTCTCTTTCTTGTCATTCGACGCACATTTCCCATTTATCAGCTTCCCAAATGTAAAGAACTCATCTACAGCATTCTCAAATTTAAAGAACTCATCTACCGCATCTACTGATTCCGCGTTACATTAAATCAAAATTGACCACTGTATTGCTCAGGGTGTTGTTTTGCTCCTTCTTCAGATCCATATCTAAATCTACTCTGGCGTATCTTGTCCCATTCTTCTGTATTTGAAGACCAAATTGTCTGTATTTGAAGAAAAATCACAGTAAGTTTTCTCCATTTTTTTTGAACCCAGTTTATTGTTTTCTTCATGCATCGATCGACCAAAATTTTGAAGAAAAATCACAGTAAGTTTTCTCCATTTTCTTTGAACCCAGTTTATTGTTTTCTTCATGCATCGATCGACCAAAATTAAGTTCAATACTTGTTGTTTACTTTTTTGTCATCGAGCAAATTAAAAATCAAGACTATTTTTCAACCAAAATTAAGTTGGTCGATCAAGTTGAATTTTTCTTGTTCGACCAAACTCTTGTCATGTTCGACCACACTGATGTGGGTCGACCTTGGTCGACCGACGTAATTTCGGTCGACCAAGAAATTTTTCTTGATCGACCAATAAATTTGTGGTCGACCATGTGCGGACCTTTTTTTTTGTTATTATTAAATTTTGCGCATTCTAATTATCATATTTGTTGGTGTATTTTGTAGATATGCCAACAGTTATTGTTGTTCATTTCGACGGGAAATGGGAAGTGATGGAGGGACTGGTATATAAATGGAATCCAGGGCCCAATGCAAATTTTGTTGCTATTCCAGTGGATGATGATATTTGTTATTTTGAAAATTTTAAAAATGAATTATATAGAGCTAGGAAAGTAGAATACACTACCAACTTGAGGTTGAGTTATCTTCTAGAATGACCACGATTTGAAAGCATATTTGTATCTTGGTTGTCCAAGAAGTAGGCCCTGTGCTTCAAGTTGAAATTGAATGCGTTGCTTCTATTGATTTTTTTGATAATGTGCACGGATATGGTATTGATGAAAACAATTGCAATATTAATGAACAGAGACATTTCGATGATTATTTTCACTTGAATATTGTTTCTGTGGATCGTAATAATATCAGCGATTTATTCGACGAAGCACATAATGTGGATGGCATGCATGTGGATCGTTGTAACACGGACGATCGTTGTAACACGGACGAGTTATATGATGAAGCACGTAATGACCCAATTGAGGTGGAGGCAGATTTGGTTCAAAGCAATGACACAAATTTGGATGCGGATGTGGATATTGATAATGACACATTTTCATTCACGGATGGTTCAAACTTGTTTGTTGGTCAAGAGTTTCCAAACCGAGAAGCGGTGAAAAAAGAGCTAATTAGAATAAGTTTGGAAGCTTGCTTTGAATTTGAGACGGTTAAAAGTATCCAAAAAGTGTACGCCGTAAAATGTGTAGTGTCTGATTGTAAGTGGAGAATCTGGACCTCTTTGATTACGAATGATTCACGTGCATTCTCCGTTCGAACATATTGCAATACACACACATGTGGTTTGACTAGGAGACGAAAGAGAATCCGTGGAGCGAGTTCTGCTGTTGTTCGTGATATGTTGGTGGATAATTTCCAAGGTCATCCAGTAACAATTGTACCAAAAGCGGTGATGGCGATGATGCGCAATAGTATGAATGCTGATATATCATACTACAAGGCTTGGAAAGGGAAAGAACTAGCAGACAATATGTTGAAAGGTGATCATACGCAAAGTTTTACTAAATTGACTTGTTATTTGCACATGTTTGAGCAGGTGAATCGAGGAAGCATAACAGACATATTTGTCGACGAGGAAAATCGATTCAAGTATATGTTTCTTGCTTTGGTGCATGCGTTAGAGGATATCGAAGTATGCGAAAAGTTGTATCAATTGATGGTACTTGGTTGAAGGGAAAGTATAATGGTGTTTTACCGGTGGCATCGGCACAAGATGGAAATTATCACCAATATCTTTTGGCGTGGGGAATCGTAGATGTCGAGTGTACTTCTTCGTGGATGTGGTTTTTAACGAAGTTGTTAGAAGTAGTACCAGACGAGGATGAATTGGTGATAATTTCTGACAGACATCAGGGGATCATTAATGCAGTTTTTACTGTCTATAGAAATGCGCATCATGGTCACTGTACGTGGCATTTATCCCAAAACATGAAGACTACATGCGAAAAGAAGGGTGCAACATAAATGTTTTTGCACATTGCAAAAAATTATAAAACTTTCGAGTTTGATATTGCATACAATGATTTTCGGAATAAATATCCCGAGGTAGCGCAATATTTGGACGAGATAGACTCACTTGATAGAGGGACTCGAGCATATTGTCCGAAGACCCGTTACAATATTATGACGACAAACGGGGTTGAGTCGATCAATGCTAGAATGCTTGAAGAGAGGAAGCTGCCAATCATTGCCCTGTTAGATTCTTTGTAGAAACTGGCCTCATCTTGGTTTGCCCGATATCGCCACGCATCAATTGCAAGTAACACTAATTTGACCCCTACCGATCGAGGGGATTCTTCGTAGCAGGTTCACAGATGCCCAAGGAATGCAAGTTTTTCAATTAGGACGTCTGTAGTTTGATGTTAGGAGTCGTGGACATTCAGCCATAGTGGACCTGGAATAAAAAATATGCACATGTCGAGTTTTTGATATTGATAGAATCCCATGTGCTCATGCCATTGCAGCCAGTTGGTTAGCCAAGATTGATTTATATGACCTGTGTTCAGAGTATTATTCTACAATGTCATGGTGCATGGCTTACTCAGAGACTGTGTATCCCATTCCGGACGAAAATTAATGGCCACGCAACATTAATTTCCATTGGTGTTGCCTCCTTTGTTAGAGAAGAGAGTTGGTAGAAGAAAAAAAAATAGAATTCCTTCGATTGGTGAATTTAGCAGGAGATATAATCATGGAAGTTGTGTGTCTCATGGTCGACTATCAGACACTTTGGTCGACCATCAGCCTGATAGTCGACCATCAGCCTGATAGTCGACCATTAGCTTTAAGGTCGACCAAAGTTTTATTTTTGGTCGACCATAAGCTGATGGTCGACCATGAGGTTTTTTTATTGTTATTAATGATTGTCGAAAATATATAACATAATTGTGAAATTTGGATAGTTCTGAGATTATGATTCCGTGTTTCGTGATTACATAATTTCGAGACCGTGACACATAATATAATCATGAAATTGTGATTCATGTTTTGTAAAATGTAACGTAATTTGAGATCGTGACACATTTAAACTATAACATATGTAAATTAGTGGAACGATTCATAATTTTTAAAATGTAACATAATTTCGAGGTCGTGACACACATCAATTATAACATATAACATAATCGTGAAATTGTGATTCATGTTTTGTAAAATGTAACGTAATTTTGAGATCGTGACACATTTAAATTATAACATATGTAAATTAGTGGAAAGATTCATAATTGATAAAATGTAACATAATTTCGAGGTCGTGACACACATAAATTATAACATATAACATAATCGTGAAATTGTAATTCATGTTTTGTAAAATGTAACGTAATTTTGAGATCGTGACACATTTAAATTATAACATGTAAATTAGAGGAACGATTCATAATTTTTAAAATGTAACATAATTTCGAGGTCGTGACACGCATCAATTATAACATATAACATAATCGTGAAATTGTGATTCATGTTTTGTAAAATGTAACGTAATTTTGAGATCGTGAAACATTTAAATTATAACATATATAATCCTAAACCCTAAACCCTTTTAAACCCTAAACCATAAACCCTCAAGCTTTGTGATAGACCAAAAAAACCCTAAACCCAAAAAAGAGAGTGGTCTAGCAAAAAGCACAGAGGAGGGCGACCATAAAGCTTGAAGGTCGACCAACAAAAACATCTGTAGACCACAAAAGAGAGTGGTCGACCACAAATCACTGTGGTCTACCAAAATGCAACGAGATCGACCAAAAAAGATAATGGTCGACCACAAATCACTAGGGGTGGGCAACGGCCGGTTCGGTCCGGTTTTACTCTACAATGGTTCGGTTTTTCGGTTTTCGGTTTTGAATATCTCTAGTCCAAAACCGAACCATTTTATTACGGTTCGGTTCGGTTTTTTTGTAGTTCGGTTCGGTTTATACGGTCGGTTATATACGGTTAGCTAAAATTTGTTACGAAATAAAATTATACGTCACTTTATGTCTTTAAAATATAAATCATAGTATTTTTCAAACATTTAATTTGTGGGACTTAATTTTTTATATAAAAAATTAAAGAAATATATACAGAAAAGAAAAGAAAACATCGACTGGTGAGTGGTGAGAAAGAAGAAAAAACAATCGGATTGAAAATTGAGAGTTAATGATACTAAGTTCTTAAATCTTAATAGGCTCATTATACATAAAAAGTCTTATACTAAACAATAATATGACTCATTATACATAAAAACCTTATACTTAACAATAATATGGCCGGTTCGGTTTTTCGGTTTTTTCGGGGATGAAAACCGAAAACCGAACCGAAAAACCGAATTTCATAAATTTTAAAACCATAACCGACCGAAAAACCGATAAAACCGAACCATTTAAACCGAATTATTCGGTTCGGTCGGTTTTTTCGGTTTTTCGGGTTTTATGCCCACCCCTACAAATCACTGTGGTCGACCAAATTGCAACGAGATCGACCAAAAAAGAGAATGGTCGACCAAAAAACAAGAATGGTACATCGTTACAACATATAACATAATTTTGCGACGGAGGGTAGTACCGGGTTTACGTAACAAACGTGTCCAATAATTACATAAAAGTGTTCTACACATCACAACAATGACCAATCATTAAGAAACATATCACAAGCTAAAAAATATCTAAACTCATATACTAATTTTTCATCTAATGTTAGTACTAATTGTGCACTCTTCGTAGACAAAGAGTATCCAGCAACGGCTAACACAAAAGCTCCGCAATCTTCACGGTTATAAAAGAAAATATAATGAAAAGTTATTATTTGATATACAATTAAAAAAAGAGAATAACAAAGTTTTTATATTTTAAATCAACTTACTGTATTATCTTGGCACTGAATTCATCATGAAGCTTTATATTCCATGGCCTCTCGGGGTGTGGGTTGTTCCCAACAATGGATAGAAGACGAGCAGTGTTTATAAGTATATGCTCTATTTCCTCATTCAGATCTTTGAAGTTGGGATCGTGCCTTCACTGCAAGTCATATATAATGCACTTATTCACCCCTGTAACGAGTTTTAGCAAAAACCAGCGCTTATTTCTGTAGACAGGGATGAGAATTCTTTGTGCCTTCTCCCACGAGATACACGGCCATTTTGGATCACTGCTTTTCACTATCCACACTAGGCCTGTGTTGGCAAGATTATCTCCATCTTCGGCCAATACTGACATCGAACTGCAGAAATGTTTGTCCATCAACGACACATCTGGCGACATCACTTCAGGATGTCGGATCTGCATCTCAAGCAATCCACGCAGAGCTTCGCCCATGTGCTGAATTCAACAGAACAAAGGGTTTTCAATGTTTTAAAACAAATTCTCTACATATTTAAAAGCTTTGTAAATGCTTACAGAGAAAGTGACATGCGAGTTTGCGATCGCAATGGCCCCGTAGTACAACTTCTCATATTCATCATAAAAACCACAAATCATACTTGGCGAACGGCCGAGCATCGATGCCCTAACTCGCGCCAACGTCTTTAATTGCCCCAAACTGATGGTTCGCTGCGTAAATTGATCAATTATAACAACTTTAATGAAAATATGAATAGACAAGGTGTAGTGTAATAACCTCTCGACGTGGTCGCCTCGCCACGTGGCTTACGCGCATCCGGAGTCACTTGAATATCTAAATACAAAAAGTATATTGTTTTATATACTATACATAAATATAAATTCCAAAAAGTACATTACCTCACCTTCCGAGGACTCCTCTGTAATGCCTGGAAGGTTAGGATCAAATATCTGTCGGGTAGCCAGATGATCATCCACACCTAACAGCGTACATTGCACATATTAAAATAATAACAGCTTTAATGCAAATACGAATAGACAAGGTGTAGTGTAATAACCTCTCGACGTGGTCGCCTCGCCACCTGGGTTACGCGCATCCGGATTCACTTGAATATCTAAATACAAAAAGTATATTGTTTTATATACTATACATAAATATAAATTCCAAAAATTACATTACCTCACCTTCTGAGGTCTCCTCTGTAATGCCTGGAAGGTTAGGCTCAAATATATGTCGGGTAGCCAGATGATCATCCACACCTAACAACGTACATTACACAAATTAAAATAATAACAACTTTAATGCAAATAAGAACAGACAAGGTGTAGTGTAATAACCTCTCGATGTGGTCGCCTCGCCACCTGGCTTACGCGCATCCGGGGTCACTTGAATATCTAAAAAATAAATTTATTGTTAAATATGCGATACATAAATCTAAAATAAAAAAAAATGAATTAACTCACCTTCTGAGGACTCCTCTGTAATGACTGCAAGGTTAGGCTCAAATATATGTTGTGTTTGGCTAGTCCTGCCAATTTCCCTAGCCAGATTATCATCCACACCTAACAGCGTACATTAAACAAATTAAAATAATAATGACATTTCAACTAAATAATTCTATTACATAAACATAAATATAATTAATAAAATTAACTCACCAAAATCTGCCTCGGATGATTTCCTCTTCCGCCCTCTGCTATACGTTACGCTATAATCTTTGTCTTGATGCACTGGCATGTTAGACCTCATCTCAGCAAAACCAGCTCTGATCTGTTCAGTCATACTCGATTTCATGTTATCTAAAGCCATATTTATATTACGGATACACGCCCTGGTCTCAAGAAATTCTGCTAACATCTTAACATAAATAGACCTAACGGAATCCTCCAAGATAGTCAACCGCCTCTCGAAACGATGCTTAGAGGGTGATAGCTGGCGGGAAAGATTACGTCCAAAGTGGACTCTAGGACCCGTACGCATAGGAGAACTGGTGCTAGAGCTGGATCTATTGAGATCATCAGAACGGGTGGTGCCGACAACGTCCTCAAATGCATGTGCAGAAGGCACGTGCTGGACTGATCTACTCATATCACCATAAACGTCGCCGGAAACATCCAGACTTGAATGTGTAGAAGGCGTGTGCTGGACTGAGGGAGACTCCAAAGGGTGGTCGCTACATATGACTGTTTGACCTTCCCTCCAGAGCTCGAGCACCCGAGTGATGACCGCATCAGGCGCAAAATCAACAAAAAGCCCGGTCGTGTAATAAGGTGCAACGAGCTCCTCAGGAGTAGGAGTCAAAAATCCAAGACAATCCTGCATATAATTAATAACATGTCAGATTAATTAAAATTAATGTCCACAGTTATCATATCAAATCAATTCATATTACTTACATCTATAGGAGAACCACCAAAGGCTGCAGCGATATCACCACCAGTTGGGGCACGGTTTGACGACCACGTGTTTATGGATGTAAACAATCCAAACCAAACCAAACAGTATCAGACTTGAGCTTGGTTTGTTTAAGACTGTTTGAGGCTCGAGCTCGAGCTCGATTCGAGCTTCTATTATCAGGCTCGAACTCGGTTTGTATTGAAATTACTGGGCTCGAGAAAAGCTCGAGCTTGGCTCGTTAAAAGCTCGTTTAGCATGTTAATCAAGCCAGGCTCGAGTTTGATTCATTAATAGCTCGTTTAACATGTTTAACAAGCCCTGCTTGAGCTCGTCTCGTTTTCGAGCTCGATAAGCATAGAATTGAGCTCGAGTTTGAGTTTGAATCGAGCTTGTTAAAAATTAAATATATCTATAAACTAATTTTAAATCAGACATAAAAATGTAAATTCATTCATAAATAACCAAAACGACACAAATAAGAGCTAAAAAAAACATAAATCGGTATATTATTAAACATTCCAAAATCATACATCTAGAATATTCATTATATACTGATATCACCATATAAATAACAATGAAATAATTTCACCCCTTTAATACTCCAACTAAGTCTGGTGAGAGTAGAGAGAAGGTTAGAGAATCCATTAAAATCAGGAATTACAAAATCATCTCCAATAACAACTAGTCAACTACCATGCAAAGTCCATAATAACAATTTTTTTTAATAAAAATGAGTAATCAATTTAATCAAGAAGAAAACAATATATTTAAATTTAAAAAAGAAATAAAATTTGCCAATTTAACGGCGAAAAACTTTATAAGAGCTCTTGATAGTTGATTCCAAGTATTTTAAGTCAAATGGATCTCTTTAAGCTCCAAATTTCTCTTTTACATACAAATACAAAAATTCAATATGTTAGAGTACATAAATAACCAAATTTGATGAAACACAATAAATTAGATATATAACACATAATTAATGAATACATAATTAAATTAGATATCAATTTACTTACTTTTGCTTTTATCTTGATTTGGTAACCAACGTATAACCAATTTTATTTATTGTATTTTAAAGAACATTTTAATATAATGATATACAAATAAGATTAAAAATATAATTGTGACTAAATGGTGTAAATTCATCATTTTTTCAAATATGTCTTGTATTCAATTTCTTCCATTGACATTAATACTAATATTTTTATTTGTCAACTTAACAAATGATCCAAGCTCAAGCTTACGAGCTACCTAAACGACTCAAGCTCGAGCTCGAGCTTACGAGCCACCTAAACGAGCCGAGCTAGAACTCGAGCTCGCCAGCCTATTATCGAACATGTTTGCGAGCTCACGAGCCGAATATCCTTAGGCTTGAGCTTGGTTTGATTAAATTTTCGAGCTCAAAATCGAGTTTGGGCTTGGTTTGATATGATTAACAAACAAACTCAAATGAGCTTTTTATCGAACCAAGCTTCGAATATATCGCAAACGGTTTGGTTCATTTACATCTCTACACGTGTTAGTCACCCACTGAAACATCCTGGGCAACATCAAACCGTCTACATCTCTTCTCCTTGCTACCTTTTGTGCCACGCTCGGATAACATTCATAAGCAAGGATTTGTAACATAAATTTCAAACAATGTTACTAGTATGAATAAAGATAACATATCCACTTTAACATTCAAATAATATACCTGCAGAGGCAGAACAAAACCGCCGACAAGGAAACTGCCGTCAACTTATTTCCGACCCTGTGCCTCGGTGAGGTAATTATATCGCCCTAAAAGGTCCTTCTTCAAACATCGGACCGCATCCCGATAGGCTACTCTACCCCACGGATAGTGGTTGAACCTATCCAAATCATCTACAAGCCTCAATATTTAGGGTCGATCTTCACCGTCTTTTTCCTCGTCGCCTCACCAAATACGGTACAACAAAAGTATAGACTAGCTATCTTTATCTTCTCCACGTCTATACCAGTCTCATTCTGCTCTTGGACAATAATCTTTCCCTCCAAATCACCCAAAACAATCTCAGACTTATCGGGGAAGTGTGTGGTGCCAAATACACCTCTACCTGTTAAAGCTTCGGGCTCCACAGTGCAATCGAGACCCGTTATTAAACAATACTCTAACAAAGAAAATCTAACCGGCCTTTTGCGCACCACCATCCACAAATCATCACTACTACTGTCAACTATCTGATTACTCATCAAATACCATATAATTTGACTGGAAATGTTAAAATCTCTATAATACCTAACCACATTACCAAAAGGCGACTGCTCGAAAAAAATGTGTTTTCTCATCGTTATTCAAATAGTGATGAATCTTCTCACAAATCTCATTATATCTGGATTCAATTGTCAATTTGCATCGAAAAATTGCATCCCTGCCTAGTTTTCTCGGTAAATAGACCTGTGACAAAAAATAAATAAATACGTTAGTAAATTTGAAATATTGGTCGATCAAAAACATTAGTAAACCAGACATGTTCGACCACAAAACATGTTGGTCGACCAAATGTATGGTCGATCAATTGTGGTCGACCATAAGAGGTGGCAGACCACAATCGGTAAACCATTTTTGTGGTCGACCACAAAAATTGGTTGCCAATGTGTGTTCGACCAACTTTTATGGTCGACACTATGTGGTCGACCATTTTTGTGGTCGATCATAAAAATTGGTCGCCAATTTGTGGTTGACCATAAAAATTGTTCGGCCACACATTGTCGACCATTTGTTATGGTCGACCACACATTGTCGACCATAAAAGTTGGTCTACCTCACATTGGCGACCACAAAGCAGGAAACCTAAAGCGAAAGAAACGCAGAAGCAAAAAATTGACATAAACGTGAAAATCTCCACATTTTTGTTGCCATTCCTTTGATTGAGTTTGCGACGCCTCGAGTGAAGGGTTTTTCCGTGAACGGAGGGTAGGGTTTACGGGAGGAGGTTTCAGATCTCTGTTCTTTTGCAAAGATTTGTTTTTGTGGATTTAATCGATAGTGCTTAGGATTTTAAACTTAGAACACTAGGACATAAAAATACGTGTGGATCCTTTTTTTTGAAAAGAACACATTTGAGTCCCATTTTCCTCGTTTTCTCTGCATTCTTCTCTCAGCATTTCGTCAATTAAAAGCTCATATTACTCTCAAAATCGCAAACGAGACCCCGAGAAATCGAATCGACCCTAGTCGACAAAATCGTCCATGGCTCCTAGTTTCGATTACAGAATGTACAAACAAAAATTACCTGAAATCGACACCCCAGTGATGGTACAAGTGAAGAGCATAAACCCCGACACCTGCGCCTACGTGTGGCTAGAGTACAATATCGAAGGGATGCTCAGCTTCACGGAGCTTTCCCGCATACTTAGCGTTCTGAGTTTGGTTCGTGTCGGGCAGGTCGACCCACAAAAGGATTTTGTGAATTTGAGTAAAAGAAGGGTTACGGAGGATGATGCGAGAACGTGTGAAGAAAAGTTAAGTAAGAGTAAGTACGTTCATTCCATCATGCGGCATGTTGCTGAGACCATGGATATTGATCTTGAGGTGATTTTTTGTTCAATTTTTCATTTAATTGTATACCACCTCTCCTTTGTTCTTCGTCTCTGTGTGTTTTGGAAAGGGTTGTACGCGGGTTTTCTTGAAATTGTGAGCTTTTGAGGCATGTAAATTCATGGATAAAGATGCATCTTTACTATTGTGAATTAGTTACTTTGAATCCCACCAACTAAAGTTTCTTCATCAACAAATGAAATCAACTCAATTCAGGATGAGTAATTAGACTGCCAGCTCCACTTTCTTGGAGTAGAAAGATTCTTAGTCATGGTCATCGGCACAGGCGGATCCGAAGGCCTGATTCTTCAGCTGAAATCATGTTGTATAATCTAACCTGGCATATGATCTTGTTTGTGTTAAACTCAAGGTCCTGTTCTTCTTACTGAAGATGTTCATTTGTTTCAGGAGTTGTATGCCCACGTTGGATGGCCTTTATACAAAAAATTCGGCCACACTTTTGATATTAGATTCAGACTTCGTGCCTAGCTAGCTAGTTTACATAATAAGAAAATCTGACCATATGGTAGATATGGCGCAGGCTTTCAAACTAATTGTTTCTGATCCTGATTCTGTTATTGATCCTCTCACTCATATAGTTGAGGAAATCAATGCTGAAGGGTCCAAAGGTATATGCTTTCTGATCAAACTAATCCATTCAATTTCAAATATCTTTTGTTTAACGTTTCTCAAACGAGTTAACTTGGTACTAATTTCCATTCCTGATCAGGTGACTGAGGTGGTTCCTGCTATCTCAGTTGATGTAAAAAAATTGTTGGTTCAAGATATTAAAAGAAGAATGATTCCACAAGTGATGAAAATTCGGGCTGATATTGAGATGAAATGCTTTGAGCTTGATTGTGTTCTCCACATTATGGTTTGTTAACAACCAGTTGCCTAAGCATATATAACCTCATGCATTTACTCCGTGCTATAAAAACTTCGATTTGGATTGTTCATGTAGAATGCAATGCGAAAAGCTGAAGCTACTGGTAACAAAGATTGCCCTGTAAAGATTTCATTAGTTGGTTCTCCATTGTATGTGTTGAATACTCAGACATTTGATAAGGTAACATACATTTCCTCTTTAAAACATGTAATCTAATTTCTAAGTTGGTCATCTGGATTTTAATTGTATAGTCCGCTAGTGTAGGAACAAGGAATAGAGGCACTAAATAGAGCCATTGCAGCTTGCACCAAATAAATGGAGCATCAAAAGGGGAGACTCACAGTGAAAACAGCACCAAGACCAGTAAGCTCCATTTTCTTGTAATCTAGTATCGCCACTTTTTGTTATCTTTTATCATTGAACAAACTCCTAATTTGTGAACTGGCCATATAGTTTCTTCGATTTGTTTTTTTTTCTTTTTCTTTCGGTACTCGATGAACTTAGATGAGTGAATGAGAGGATGTTTGCCGAACAAATAGCTCGACTAAACCTCGCAGATGATGATGTGAGCGGCGGTGATGATACTGATATGAAGGAAGAATGAAATTCAATGAAAAAGAATGATCCGATAATGGAAGATGGCTACTAGCTGGGAGAAGCTGACACCATGTTTTGGGAAATTTTTGTCCTCTGCTCTTGTGCTTGTTTAGTTTCTCTTGAAATCTCCCACTAAACATTGGAACAAAGTGGGAAACTGATATAAAAAAAATTAATGATCTTGCTGCATTAATGTATGTGAATGACAAAGGTTTATATCTTGTATTGATCAAAAAGGAGATTTTAGGTAGTTGTGGTAGACCGTGGATGGCTCATCCACTAGCCTTGTACGCTAAACTATTTAATATTATAATAAAGTTTTAGTTTCTGATAAAAAAAAAAAAGGGAATTTTACCATCACAAGGGGAGACTCACAGTAAAAATAACAGAAAGATCAGTAAGCTCCATTTTCTTGTAATCTTGAATTGCCACTTTTTGTTTTCTTTTATCTTTGAACAAACTGTTAATTTGTGAGCTGGCCATATAAATTCTTGAATTTCTTTTTCTCTCTCTTTTTCTTTTTCTTTCGGTACTCAATGAACTTAGATGACTGATCGAGAGGATAAACTGTTTGCTGAACAAATAGCTCGACTAAACCTCGCGGATGATGATGTGAGTGGCGGTGATGGATACTGATGATGATGAATGAAATTCAACGGAAAAGATGATCCAATAATGGAAGATGGCTACTAGCTGGGAGAAGCTGACACCAAGTTTTGGGAAATTTTTGCCCTCTGCTTGTTTAGTTTCTCTTGAAATCACCCACTAAACATTGAAACAAAGCAGGAAACTGACAAAAAAATTTGTAAAATTTTTGAATGATCTTGCTGTATTAATGTATGTGAATGATTTTTGAATGATCTTGCTGTATTAATGTATGTGAATGACACAGGGAATTTCACCATCACCAGGGGGGAGAATGTAAAAACAGCATCAAGAGTAAGCTTCATTTTCTTGTAATCTCGAATTGCTACTTTTTGTTTTCTTTTATCTTTGAACAAACTGTTAATTTTTGTAAGCTGGCCATATAATTTTTTGAATTTGTTTTTCTTTTTCTTTCTGATGAACTTAGATGACTGAACGAGAGGATAAATTGTTGTCAAACAAATAGCACGACTAAACTCCGCAAATGATGATGTGAGCGGCGGTGATGATACTGATGATGATGGAGGAATGAAATTCAATGAATAAGATGATCCAATAATGGAAGATGGCTACTAGCTTGGAGAAGCTGACACCAAGTTTTGGGAAATTTTTGTCTCTGCTTCTTTAGTTACTCTTGAAATCACCCACTAAACATCGGAATAAAGTAGGAACTGAATGATTTTGCTGCATTAATGTGTGTGACAAAGGGAATTTTACTATTTTACTTGAATTTTATTTTTCGAATTAGAATTTTTTAATCAAATTCTCAGTTATTTAACATAAACAGTAAGAGTATCGGTTCTTACAGATATCAATCCAATGATGAATTTAGCCCATAGGAAAGTCTCTGTTAGATAAATGTTTTATCACTGAGTCAAAAATTATATATGTTAGTCAAAACGCAAATTTATTTTCTTATAATTGTGTCAACGCTTAGCAAAATACTAAACGACGGGTGAACATAAATGGCTGCACCTACTTGGGTACCAACGGGTCGGATTGTTAAGTTGATGAGTCCGTGAGGGACGTGCCTTATGGCTGGCGATGTCTCATATTCTGTTCAGATCAGTCTTATCATTTCTTTACCGTCGGTTATGTCCCTAACAAAGACATTATTATCATTTAAGATCATATCTCTCTTTTACGGCCCCCTACCTATTAGAGTACTGTTTTTTCGCACCCAAGGCGCATCGTAAGTTTTAAAATTTTAGTTTCAACGCTCGAAATTATCTTTGGGTGTCGTATGAATTTAAACACATAAGATATTTAGAATTATTATCTTCGCATATATTAAGCTAGAAACCAAACTATTCTGGGATTAACATAAATGACTTATTGTATATCATTTCGAATGGATCTCCCTCCTTTGATCGTCAAATTAAGTCTATGATCGGAGACTGGATTCATTGTTTAGATCACACTAGATATCCTGAACAAACTTCGCGTTGAGACTCAATTTCAGTTGTTGTGTCCAAAAAATCAGTGCACGTAAACCCCATGCATGATTATAATTGTTAATTCATTAAATTAATGATTTAGGTGTTGTATGCTATATATTTAAACTATTTTACATGTCTATATGTTCATTTTTATGCAATTTAAAATGTTTTCTCGAGTTTTAGTTTTTCAGACAAATATTCGATGTCGGATCGGGAAAGAAGATCGGAGATGATTGAGGTAATAAAATTAAATGTTATATTTTTATTTTTAACCAACAAATTATTTATTTTAAATGGTTTATGAATTTTAGCATTTAAAGTTCAAATTAAATTTATTAAGTGAAATAAAGAATGTTGTGTTTTTTAACTAGCAAATTTTGAAAAGTGAAGGATTTAAATCTGTTTACTTGACATATAATATTTTATAATTATTTTATGTCTTCATTAATTAGTTTTGTTAGTATTTAATTTATTAGTTCAATTTAGGATTTTAAGTATTTTTAATTGCCATTTTATAAAATATGTGATTTAATTATTGATCATGGCATTTAAATTTTAAATAAAAGTTGTGATTTAATTTAAATAACTAGTTAATGTATTAAGTATTAAATTGGAGAATTAAACGCTCATTATCTACACAAACTCACGCCTCACATCCAAAACACACATTATTTACACATACTATCGGCCGTTGGTTTTATAGGCATATAGATTAGGGTTTTGGCCTTTTCTCTTAGCAGCCACCATCACCGAACCTTCAAACTAATTTTTCCTGGAGATTTTACGTCCTTTTGGAGCAAGAAAAAACCAGACTTCCCCCGCGTCGATATTCGCTAATTCGTGCATTTAAAATGAAAATGCATGTTCTAAACCATTCCTTGATGCATCGATCACATTATTTATAGTATTTTGATATGAAATATGCATAAAAATTTGTTGGTTTAATCATTTGAATGGTAGATCATTGCTGATATTGTTTTCGATACAAAAAAATGCATGAACTCCTTGTTTTCTTGAGGTTCTTGACCGCAGGCTTCACTGGACCGATCCGAAGGCATGCTTCTTCGTATGGTTGTGTTATTAGTTGTGTTTAGATGCTAATAGGTGGTCCGTGATGGGTCGGTAGGCCGCTGGTACAGCAAGAAGCCACGGGGAGTGGTCTGCGCGAGTGCATGCGTGATGGGGGTTGTCATGGCTTCGGCCGCTTGGTTCAGTACAGGGGCTGGACCAGGGCTTGTAAGGTCTAGGCAGGGTCTTAGGGTCTTGGGGTAAGCTTGGTCATGGTCTCTTATGGTTTGGATGGAAAACAAGGTTGTTGGAAACGAATCGGGGCAGCTGCACGTGGGAGGAGTCACGTAGGACTGTCACGGCTAGGACTTGTTTGAGGCTTGAGCGTGAGTCTTGGTCTAGAAAGGAGTGAACCAGGGTCTTAGGTGGTGTCTAAGGTTGAGTTTAGGACTTGGCTTGGGGTTGGTTCGAGATGAAATCCGCATGGATCCGTGGAGAGTGCATATGTGTCATAGAGTTACTCCTTGGGAAGTTTTCATTCGATAGGTTGATGTACATGGTTTAAGGGGTTCGGTCATGGTTCGAGGCTGGTTTAGGTCCTTGGACAGTAGGTTAGAATGTGGTTCATGTGTGGTTCGAATCTCGAGTCAATTGATACGTCCTAGTGTTTTTATTCAATTCAGGAATTGTACGGGTCTGAATGCATCTATGGGCCTGTTTTGGTTATTTGATTGATGATGTTGTGCTAACTACCCATAGATCGTAGATCCATTGCTCACGATGCTTCTCAAACAATGGTCCTGCCAGGGGCTTTGTCAATGGATCAACAATGTTATATGCAGAAGCGACTCTCTCTACTTATATTTAACGTCCAAAAATCAGTCCACGTAAACCACATGCATGTAAATTTTTAAATTAACTTATTTAATTGATTTTAAATGCTTAAATGTTACAAATTACATGATTAAATGTTTTGATTTCATGGTTTCATGAAATTAAAGATTTTATCCGGATATTCGATATTAGCCTGAGAAAGGAGACATAGGACGACTGATATGAAAAATATTTCTCGATATATATTTTTAAGGCTCGATAAAATGATTTATTAAGATGAAATTTTTCAAAGAAATGCTGGAGTCCAGATTATTTTACGAGTTGAACTTGATTTTATCCGGGAAGCCGATTTTAATCAAACGAAAACGAAAGACTTTTAAAGACCCGAAAGTTATATTTTCGAAATTGTTTTTCGTAAACTTTTAATTTATAATTAAATGGGCCTCATTTAACAAAGATGAGAGTGCCTAATTATTTCTAAACCCAAAACCCCAACCTTTAAACATAATTTTCGAAAATTAAATAAAATCAAAACTAGGGCTCTTGAAGACTCCTAGCAGCCGAAAATCACACACAACACACACACACACACACTAAATTTTGAAAATTCGAGAGCAAAAATTCAAGGATTTTCGTCGCATGTTCGTTCTTCTTCGCAACCCACGCCGACGATTGAATATTCGAGCGTTTTTAATGCAAAGGCACACTTATAAACTTTCTTTTTGCATCATTCAAATCATATTATGCAAGATTTATGTTTTAAATCATGAAAATTAAATTGATCAAATTCTTTGACTTTGACGTTTTTATGCATATAAAAATTATGTTAAACATTCTAAGGGACACATTGCCAATAAGAGACGTTTAGGGGTCCTAAAAAGTGTTGTTTAAGGGAGGAACAAAGGCTGGATAGTAGCTAGAATGGGTTGTGCATGGAAGAGTTCAAACGGGTTAGGGTTTTCAAGGGTTTCATGGGGGGTTGTCCACGATTAGAGGCTGTTGCATCGGGGCTTGGCCAGCCATGGTCCTGGCACTACAACAAAAATGGATTTGCGCAGCGCGCATATGGGCTTTTCGCAGCGTGCAAGTTGCAAGCTGTTGAAAGTTCAAGATTATCCGCGGCGTACATGTGCACGCTGTTAATACTATTATTCACGGCGTGCATATGTACGCCGTTAATATTCATAGAAAATCTAAATATTAGTGATGGTTTTTGACAAAACCGTGGCTAATCGGCGACGGATCATAACCGAAAGCGACGGTTCCAAAACCGTCGCTATATTTTTAGTAAAATTAAAAAAAATTACTTTTATAATTTAATAAATTTTTTAAAAAAACTATAATACAACTAAGATAACCAACAATTAAAAATTTAACCAAAAATTGAAACAAAAAAACGTGCCGAAATCGAAACTAAAATCATATAAAAGATAAAAATTTTAAGTGTTGTAAATTGGTGTGGAGGAAAATGGAACGAAGATCGGATATTTATAGATAATTTGCAACTATTAGCGACGATTGTCCTCTAAACTATCGCCAGTGGCGACGGTTAAAATTAAACCGTTGCACATAGCGACGGTTAAAACTGTCGCTGATTTGAGCAAGTTGTATTATTAGCGACGGTGTTTTTATTAAACCGTCGCCGATCTTAAATCGGCGACGATTTCTAGTCAACCCTCGCTAATTATAGTGACGGTTTTAAAACCGTCGCAATCTTTGAATTAGCGACGGTTTAAAATTCGAAACCATTTTCCGCGGCGTGCTAATAATATGCATGCCGTGAATAATACTATTGACGGCATGCGATTAATGTATACCGTTAATGTCTAAACACGATTTTTTTTTAAAAATGATTTACTTTTAACATCGCACATTAACATGTAGGATGTTAATAATACTATTAACGGCGTACCTTTATTGTGCCTGCGAAAATTGTATATGTTATTTATTAACAGCTCACATATTAACATAGGTTATTTATTAACAGCTCACATATAACTGCACACTGTCGTTTATATAATTTATTAATAGCACACATAAATCCATGCTGCATATATTACTATCAGCAGCGTGCTTTTAATGCACGCCGTTAATTATTTGCAGCGTGCTTTTAATGCACGCCGTTAATAGTATCAAGTACAACACTATTAACAGCGCTCATATGGGTGCATGCCGTGAAAAGTAGTATTCACAGCGTGCTTTTAATGCACACTATTGATGACGTGCTGCGTAAAATCATTTTTCTTGTAGTGTGGCCCTATGAGTGGCTTGGTTTAGAGACCAGGAGGAGTAATAGGGTGACCAGACTCATCAGGTCTTGAAGGAAGGAGGGCCACATGCCTGGGTTTCATGCGCATAGGAGGCGCATGGCTAGTTGAGATGGTGCAAGGTTGGTGCGCTAGTCCAGGGAGTTCAGATAGGGTTCAAGACAGTGGCTTAGGGATGGCTACGCGTTGAGAGACTGTGTGTTGAAGAGGGGCAGGAATCGAGGGCTAGGATGGAGAAGAAACGTGCGCACGCATGGGAGGAAGAAGAAGGGATTGCGCGGCTTGGGGCTGCTCGGTGCTGCTCATGCAAAGTCCAGGGTGGTCTAGGAGGGTCTGGTCAAGGGGCTGTCCAAGAGGGCTCTAGGGTGGCTCGATGGAATAGGGCGCATGGCTTGTGATTTGTATAAAAGGTTCGGGAATGGCTAGGAAGGGATATGGGGTTTGAACTGTGGTCCACAGGGGTTGGCTCATGGCTCACTGGGGTAGTTTAGAGATGAAAAGTTAATGTTTAAAATTTGGAAAGAAAATATTAAGTTTTGAATTTATTCGGATTTAAAACGCTTCTGGTTTAGTTGTTAAGTTAATAATCGAAAGGCTCGTGTTTACGTCTAAGGAAAATATTAAATGTCAAATTTGGGCTTATATGATGCTATGGGATAGGCTCGAGTCATGAAAAGTAAGAAAAAGTCAAAATCGAGAATTTTGGAGTCCTAGGGGTAAAGTAGTCATTTTATGTCCCAAGTAGTACTAATGGTCTGGCGGTATCCCGAAGAATTATAATATATGCTAAATGATATTTTAAAAATGCTTATGATGAAATATGATATTTTATGATACATGTAAAGGTTGTAAGATTTTTCCTGAAAAATATTATTTTACGACTTTTGGAGGAAAACAATATTTTATGAATAAAAGAAAAGGAAAAATATTTTGAAGGATGTGAATTTACTGTTACAAAAACATGATATGATTGGGGATATCATGAAGGAAAATGCCTAGAAGGAGCCCGTTTACGGGAGAAGGCCCTAGAGGGAGCCCAACGATCGCATTTCCATATTTGGCCACGACCCAATGATGAAAGTTGCTGACGCCCTGCCCCCAGGTACTTGGTGAGCTAAGACTGATCAGTTGACCAAGTGATGATACAATTACAACTTATCATTTTCAAGGATCAAATTTCATCCAAAATGATATACGATGATGGAAAGTTTTACGATTTAATTATTTATGATTTATTTATGCTTACAAATTTACGCTAGCTTATTTTAAATATAACTATGATTTTAATGCATGTGCTTGTATATATATTATTTTCTTCGTATGGTTAGAACATGCTGAGTCATTAGACTCACTAGGTTTGAATGGTTGCAGGTGATGATGATTTTGAGGGAGGCGCTGACGCTTGAAGTGGATCGAGTCCGACAGTACACTCCCAAAGGACTTTTTTTCCACACTTACTTAGTATTTAAAGTTTTTACGTAAAGATTTTGAGTATTATTTATCTATATATTTTATGCTTTATTTTGAAATCTAGTTTTGGAGTATTTTAAAAGTTGACATATGCTTTTGATGGTTGATGATTTATGGATTTTTATGCATTTAAGATTTTTAAAGTTGAGTCATTTTAAATGACTGTTTCAAATTTTACGAACAAAAAAATAAAAGTAGGATTTTAAAGTTTAAAAGTAACGGACGTTTTAGTTGGTATCAGAGCGAAGGATCCCGGAAGGGTTGTGTTATTGCCACTCCGAGAAGCTCAAGAAGTCACGCCTCAAGTCTGTGAGTTTTACTGCTTAAAGAATTATATTATGAGTTTTAAATGCTTAAATGATACATGAATTAAGAAGCTATATGTAATTTTAAATTTAAATGCATGTTGGTTATGTGTTTGAACAACATGTATAGAGATGCCTCCTAGACGAGTTCTTCGTAGAGATAGTGAGGATAGGATGGGCGGAGGAGATAGGTAGAAGTAGAATATTCTACCGCCTACTCCTAATCAGGATGCTAGTGCTCGTGTGCTAGCTGGTATGGCTTGATTACTGAAGCATCATGTTGGGAACACTGTGAGGGTCTGACCATAGGCGGTTTAGGAGAATGGACCCCGAGGAATTTTCTGGCACTACCGATCCATTCGTGGCTAAGGGATGTATTAGGTCTTTGGTGGTGATATTTAGTTATATGGACATGGAGGATGCTGATCGGCTTTGATGTGCCATTTATTTGCTGAAGGGCAACGTTTCCTAATGGTGGAGGAACCAAAGCGAAGAGTGAATCTGGAGACATTGACTTGGGAGGGATTTAAAAGGGTATTCTTTGAGAATTATTTCACCGTCGATGTCTGTTTGAGATTGAAAAGAGAGTTTATGAGTCTCCGTCATGGGGATTCATCTGTTGCTGAGTTTATCAAGAAGTTCGATAGGCCTATTGTGCGCCAGGATGTGCTGTTGGGAGACCCGACAAGTTATAATGATGCTGTTACGAGGACCTTCAGGGCAGAGCAGTCGCTGAAAGATATTGAGTGGGAGATGTAAAGAAAGAGGCCCCCTCCACAGCAGCAGTCACAGCAGAGCAAGAAGCCGTGTACGGGACCACTGATGCGGCCAGGGTAGCAGAAGCCACAGGAGTAACCACCGAGGGAAGCTGTCGTGAAGACTGATGAGAAGCCTTTCTACAAGGAGTGCAATCGCCATCACTTTGGAAAGTGCATATGGGGCACCTACAAGTGCTTTAGGTGTGGAGGAAGCAGGCATAAGGCTGCTAATTGCTAGAAGCAGAAGCAGCCCACGACTAGAAGGGCTTATGTGATGCATGCTGAGCAAGCGGAGCCAGACACTACGCTTATTACATGTATTCCAGCTATTTAACATTTTATATTGCTTTTTTACTTGAATGAACAAGCATGAATGCTAAAATTCAATCGAGGTGCATTGAACTTGATGATTTGGAATTGCATGTTTCAAACTCTAAGGCTTGGGGAATTGAATTCCTAAAATATTAGCTATGGGGAACGAATTGTAGAGGATTGAGAACTTAAGGACTAAACTATGTCAACCTAGAAAGTTAAGGGGCCAATTATCAATTTTCAAGATTATTGAGGAAAATTTGACATAATTCGATATTATTGGGGGTGAGGGTTGTAAATTGAAATAATTCGAAAAATTGGGAAAGTTATTTGGAAATTTTGAAAATCAAGGGACTAATTGACTAATATGGGAAACAAGAAGGGCCTAGATGATAGGAAATTTATGAATATTTATGGCCTTGTATGGGTTTAATGCAAATATTATCTCATGTAGAATATTGTTAGTGGGTATAGCTATCTACGCTTTGCTAGATTTTGGAGCTACACATTCTTTCATATCTGAATCATTTGTGAAATGACTGGAAATCTTACAGGAGGACGTGGAGTCGGGATTCAAAGTCATGGCACATTCAGGCGAGCATATGATCTCTACAAGCATGGTTAAGGATGTGAAGCTCAAGTTGCAAAGAAATGTCATTCGAGCAGGCCTTATTGTGTTACCAATGCCCGAGTTCGACATTATTTTAGGCATGGATTGGCTCACACTGAATGGAGCCACTATCGATTACCAGCAAAGGTCAGTATCCATTAGACCGCCCAATGGGAAATCATTCATCTTTGACGCTGTGCAGAACAAACAATTCCGCATATTATTTCATGTATTCGTGCGAAGAAGCTTATCCGAAGATGTTGCCAAGGTTTTCTTGCTATTATTATATCCATATCCAACACTGGTAGTCGATCGATAGAAGATGTGGAAGTTGTCAAGGACTTTTCGGATGTGTTCCTTGATGACCTTTCTGGCGTTCCACCCGAGAGAGAGGTGGAGTTTTCTATTGCGTTGATGCTGGGTACTGTGCCAATCTCTAAAGCACCATATTGTCTAACGCCTGTTGAGATGAAAGAGTTGATCAAGTTCAAGAGCTGCTAGAAAAAGGATTTATTCACTCTAGCTTCTCTCCATAGGGAGCGCTAGTACTGTTTGTGAAGAAAAAAGATGGGAGTATGAGACTTTGCATAGATTTTCGAGAACTGAATAGAGGTACAACGAATAATAAGTATCCGCTGCTCAGAATCGATGATTTATTTGATCATTTGAAAAGATCTTCGGTATTTTCAAAGATAGATCTCCGATCGAGATTTCACCAGCTGAGGGTAAAAGAGGTAGGTATATATAAAACGGATTTCGGAACGTGCTATGGGCATTATGAAATTTTGGTGATGCCTTTTGGACTGACTAATGCCCCAGCGATCTTCATGGATCTCATGAATAACATATTTCAGCCATACCTTGATCAGTTTATTATTGTTTTCATCGATGATATTTTGATCTATTCTAAGATCCGAGAGGAGCATGATCAACACTTGAAGATGACCTTGCAAGTATTACGAAATCGGAAATTATATGCAAAGTTCAGCAAGTACGAGTTTTGGCTAGAGAAGGTGGCATTCTTAAGCTACATCATTTCGAGTGAAGGAATAGAAATCGACCCATCTAAGGTAAAGACAATTAAAAAGTGTCCAGTGGCTAAAAGTGTAACAGAAATCCGCAGTTTCTTGGGTTTAGCTGGTTACTATTGCAAGTTCATCAAGGGTTTTTTCGTCCATTGTAGTACCCTTAACATCCTTGACGAAGAAGAATGCAAATTTTGTATGGGGAACATAGTGTCAAAGCTGTTGTGATCAATTAAATCAAGCACTCACTACCGCGTCAGTTCTAGCTATGCCGACAGAACAATGGGAATATGTGTTATATACAGATGCTTCGAAGCTAGGATTGAGCGCAGTTCTCATGCAACACGATCGAGTAAGAGCATACACATCTAGATAGTTGAAAGTCCACGAGAAAAATTATCCAACGCATGAACTTGAATTTACAACAGTCGTATTTGCACTCAAAATTTGGAGACACTACCTATATGGTGAGAAATGAAAGATCTACACGGATCATAAAAGTCTCAAATACTTATTCACCCAAAAAGAGTTAAACATGAGACAAAGATGATGGCTAGAACTTGTAAAGGACTACGACTGTGACATTAGCTATCATCTCGGTAAAGCTAATGTAGTTGCAGACGCTTTAAGTAGAAAAGGGACAGTCTTGGCTCATTTATCAGTGCAAAATATCTACAGACGGAAATTCAGAGATTCGACCTTGAAGTCTATGCTAGGGGCAACGCTCTTAGTCTCGCCACTCTAACAGTGCATTCTACTCTGCGAGACAGAATTCGAGCCGAGAAGTCTAATGATGAGCAACTGCAGAAATGGAGACAACAAGATGAATCATAAGATGGAATATTATATTCAGTTGAAGATGGCATTGTCAAATATTGAGGACGACTATGGCCTCCTAGTGAGGATTCTCTGTACAAGGACTTGCAGCTCTTATATTGATAGCTGGGTATTAAACGAGATATTATGTATTTCATATACGAATTCTTGACGTGTCAACAAGTGAAGCAGAGCATCAGAGACCAGCGGTAATGCTCCGACCACTTCCCATTACCAACTGAAAGTGGGAGAACATCACTATGGACTTTGTGGTAGGTTTGCCTAAGACGGTGAAAGGATTCAATGCCATTTAAGTAATAGTGGATTGTCTTACTAAGTCAGCACATTTCTTACCGGTAAAGACGACTTTCTCCATGACGCAGTATGCAGAGCTGTATATTCGAGAAATATTCAGACTCATGGAATTCCATTTTCTATAGTGTCAGACATAGACAAACAATTCACTTCATCGTTCAAGAAGAGTTTTCATGCAACCTTGGGAACAAACTAATATTCAGCACCTGCATTTCATCCTCAGACAGACGCTCAGTCTGAGAGAGTCATACAGATTTCAGAGGATCTACCCCGAGCATGTGTGATAGATTTCCAAGGGAGTTCGAACCAAAGTGTAAGGTCCAAAATGCGATAACGTAACCTAACTGCATGCGAATCTAGGGAAAAATGAAAAATGACTAATTAAATGATTTTAATTACATGAATTAAATATAGCGTGCATGCTTAAATGTTTAAAATGCACTTTTCTACATGAATGCATAAAACTGTGTTTTAAAGCTTATTTGAGACACGATCGAGGAACAAAGACCAGAGGCGGAGAAATTACGTTTTTGGTCCTGTAACTTGCACTTTTTCTAATTTTAGTCCTGTTATGAGACAATTTACGTTCTTAGTCCAGTAATTTATAATATTTTTCAATTTCTGTCCTTTTTCCCGAAAATTGAAATCTTCCACCGGAAATGCCTAGCTGGCGGCCGGAATTGAAAGTTTTGATTTTTGGTGGCTTTTTGAAAGTCCACGTAAGTAAATAATATAATAGAAAAAATAAAACAAAATCCACATCACTTTTAAAAATAAATCCACAAACGTAATCCAAAAAAAACTTTTACAAAAAGGGTAAAACAATTTTTTAAAAATCAAATATCAAACCCTATCCTTCTCCAAATCACGATGCATTTCTGATCCATTAATCAAATTCCCCAAACCTCTGAATCTAGTTTTCTCGCAGAAGTTGGAAGATCAAGCCGGTTCCTGAATTAATTCGAAATAAGAAGATGTCTTCAGCATACGAAACTGGTTTCATGTTCTGTAAGTGTGCGAAACCAGCAATATTAAGAACTTCTTGGACAAATTAGGAGGTTTCATGGCTGCATAGATTGGAAGGTGGTGGTTTTTTTTCCTTTCATGTATCTCTAAATTTTGACAGAAAGGTACTTTAAATATTCATTTCAGTTTTGGTTTTTTTTTTGTCTTTTACAGAAGGGTTCTAGAAGAAGAAAATCGGAAGATAAATGCATAAGGTACTAGCATAAATCGGTTTTTTTTTTTCTCTTTTTTTTGTCATTCCAGATTAAAACGGAAGATAAATGTGCTAGAAGAAGAAAATCGAAAAATGGCGAGGGAAAACACAACTTTGAAGTTGATTCTTGTGCTACCGTGGTTGATTTGGTTTGTTTTGTGGATGTTTTGATGGGTGATTTTGGTTAGTGAGAAGATGAAGATGTTGAAGATTTTTATGTTTTGAAGATGCAAAGCTTCTACAATGTTTAGGAAATCTACTTCTACCACTTTGCTAACTTCCATTTGCTAATACGAAGCTTTTTAGATTTTAGAGCAGTGTTGTAATCTATTTTGTTATTGTCTAGGTGAACATGTGATTAACATATTAAACTATGAATCAATGTATTATTGTTCTATGCATTTCAGATATCGTTTTTCTTGCTCTTGGTGTTATGGTTAACATTTTAGTTCATTCAACTTTCGGTGTTCTGTTTTGTCAAGGCAGCCAGAGTCAACAATAAAAGCTCCAATAAGTGCCTCAACAACATCTGCTATGACTTTTTTGTATAACCAGATATGACTTTTTTTTGCTTGGCTCTAATGATTGATCACGAATATACACCTGAAAATGTATTTGGATATGATACAACATGTCAGCTAATTACAAACTATTAGGGAAACAATTTTTAATGTAGAGCCATACATCTTCAAGCACTGACGCATTATGTGGGAAAATATGGATTTATAGAGCAACAGGTTTATCTCTTTAATATGTTATAAGCTTATATTCTAAATCCAAAAACAGAATAATAATTTGTCAATAATGTTTGAGTGTCAGATATAGTGTTCCACCAAAAAGCAGATAATTAGTTCATTAGAACCACAACAGAGTGCCTATTCTAGAGAAATATTAAACAGAAACACAGCTTAAACAGAATAGTACCTATGTTTACTATATATTTTTGTTTAGGTTTTTTACAAGACAATATCTTTCTTTACCCTTCACTTTCTAACAAAATAACACATTTCTCACCAAATGCGTTAATAACAAAATTAAAAAATAGAAAAAAATTCACAAAATGAAAATCCAAAACATTAAATGTACAAAATATTTGCCAAAAAGCAAACACTAACCAAAACAACCTCCAAATAAATGACACACAAAATGAGTTCAAATTTTCAAAAACCATCTAATATTCTTCATGGGGTTGCAATATAAAAAGTAATCAAAATGTTCACACTTCATTCGCTTTCACTTATGAGGAGCCTTTCCTTTCTTCTCTTTTGCTGGCAGTCCACTTTCATTTTCAAATACCGAATTATTTAGGCTGGACATTGTCATGAATTTCTGCCCTCCTTTAAATGTGGTTGATTTTGAAAGCACGTGTGAACGATTGATGCATGGTTCGACTTTTTGTATGTAGGTTCCTCCAACAAATGGTGCAGGTGCCCTTATATTGGCCATATTCGTGGGAATTTGACATTGTTTAAACTGCTCATACATAGACGGTGGAGCCACGGACCTCGATGGAGAGATTGATGTAGTTTTTTGAGCAATTGGTTGAGACATATTGTTGTCTTTCCCCTGTGAAAAGTAGATTTTTAGATGAAATGCAAATTGACAATTTGTTATTATATATAATATTTGAAATACTAAAAAAATAAACATTAGCTTACACTACTATTGCCATGATAGATATTTGATTTCTTTCACATTTCCTCTGACGGTATTGACATCAAACGTCACATTGCTCATCATCTGAAACCACATTAATGAGAAAAATTATTATAGAAAAATAATAATTGACACACATACCGGTAACTTGGATGATGGTTGACTTATAAGTTCTTCAGTTAGTTGGCTAAAAGGATGTTCTTGTGATTGTTTGATTTGTTCGGATTCCATTGGCCTTACTTGTTCAGTTCGAGTACAACCTTTTTTATTGTGACCCGCAATACCACAGATGCTACATGTCACTGTTCGTTGATGCCTCCTCATTTCATGATCATTTCTTAATGTCTTTGCTTTGCTTTTTCGTTTTTTCTTCATTGTTTCAGTAGCATCATCTCTTTCCATTCTTCTTGCTCGTTTGGGCCTTCCAACAGGTCTACCAAAATTTGGTGGAAGTGCTGGAATAATTCCTGTTGGTTGCCATTCGCTCCTACCATTTAGTGGCATCACTGTACAAGCATATACTTGTTTGTATGTGGCTAAACTATAACATTTATGCACATAATCAAAATAATTCAATCGTTGAGATAAAATAGCAGATAAAGCATGGTTTCATGGAATTCCACTCAAATCCCATTTCCTACAACCACATGTCCATTCTTTTAAGTCTACACTGCACTTACTCCCATCATAGCATGAAACTTGGTAATGAAAGTTATCTGCTTTAATTGGCATGCAATCTCCAGTCTTTGTCAAATTCTTCTCGATTAGTTTTTTTATTCGAGGGCAAAACAATCCTTACAACTTTTCTTCAGCCCTATCCCTGTTAACTTGCATTTTTGTCAGTGAAGTATTCAACAAGCCATCCAAGCATTGACAATATGACCTTATCCCTCGCATCCAAAATACTGCTGTTAAAGGATTCACAACAATTATTCAATAAAAAGTCACATATAGAGTTGGTTGTGAAGTGTGACCTACTCCAATACATTGGTGGCTTGTCATTGAACCAATCAGCAGCGCTTGAATCAATATCTCTCATTTCTCCCATTTTTCTGCTGAAATCATTCACTGTTGTAGCTGTGGCACATTTCCATAATGCATTTTTAAATGATTCACCTCTAAAACCAGCCGTTTTAAAATTCCCATGCAAATGCCTAAGACAAAACCTATGGTTAGCCCCTGGGAATACTTCATTGAATGCTTGGATCAACCCTTTTTGCTTGTCAGACATGAATGTCCATTCATAATAATTTTCAATGTTCAAATCTAATTTCAACAAACTCAAAAACCAGCCCCATGTCTCACTTGACTCATTGTTCACAATAGCAAGAGCAATTGGAAAATTACTATTATTTGGATCAATTCCTACAGCTGATAGCATCACACCACCATGCGGTCCTTTCAAATGACACCCATCGACCCCAATAAAACGCCTACATCCTGACAAAAATCCAACTTTCAATGCATACAAACACATATAAAACCTGTCAAATCTATTTTCGTCAGTCTCATTATTAGTGCCAATCACAACAGTGGACCCAGGGTTCGATCTCTTCATCTCATTTGCAAAATCCCAAATCAGTGCATACTGCTCACAGGCTTCTCCTTCAACAAGATGAGTTGCTTTTGCTCTTGCCCTATAAATTTGAGACTTTGATACGGTGCATCTAATGTCCTCCATAACATCAGTTCTAAAGCCTTTCATATTTCTTTTCGGGTCTGACCTGATTTTGCTCATGTACTTTGTAGCCAACCAAGTTGATTTCAGATTTTTCACATACAAATTCATCAAACATGTGTGTTTAGCCACGTACTTCCTGATTTGAAAAGTGCATTCCCCACTAATCTTCAATGCATGAAGCTTCCACTCACACTCCTCATCTGCACATTTAGCATATACTCTGATCTTGTCATTTTTTGTAATGTTAATGCTTCTTCTATTTTTTATAGCATGTGAGTGTATTGCATCTCTCAATTCCTTCTTGTTGCTAAACATCATTCCCAACTCAAAATTTGGATCATACTGTTGTGCACAATTAAAAGAAGGAAACTCATTTGCATCATTGTCTATATCTGATCCATCTCCACTTTTTCTAAATTCATCTTCACTGTCAATTAAATTCTCCTCAGTTGAATCATCGCCATATATATTTTCAGAGCAACTTCTGAGCCATTATTTTCCCTGCACCACTCATTGTCAAAATCCACATTAGCAGTGAATAAATTATCGTCACATTCGTCATCAGTTTTAAAAAAAATTTCGTTGTACTCATCATTATCATCATCTATGATCTCATCACTTCCATCTTCATTCCCTAAACTAATGTTATCCTCCACTGCATTGTCATTTTCTTCACTTGAGTCCTCGTGCCTTCCAGCTTCATTAGGTGAATATAGACAAAAAATTAATTATGTAGCCTACTTAGCAAACCATATTCTTGTGGAGGAAGTTTAAAATGCACAGACCCACAAAGATAGCACAGACCCACCTACTTAGCAAACCATATTCTGGTAGCCTACTGTTACTTAACAAACATAGCATTTAAAATGCACAGACCCACAAACATTACCATTATTAAAATAAGATGCAACACACATGGACCACAAAAAAAGTGCATATTCAAAATAAAACAAGAAATCAAACCATATTCTGGTGGAGGAAGTTTCACTCCATTTGAGAGGTGAATCTTCATTTCAAAGCAATGACTTCTGGATTCACAAAGGTTGAAGATTGAAATTCTCTGTAATTTATTCGAGCAAGAGGACTTTTGAGTTGCATCGATTTTTTTGGATTTTGAAACACATCGTCATTTTTAAAAGTGATGTGGATTTTGTTTTATTTTTTTATTATATTATTTGCTTATGTGGACTTTCAAAAAAGCCACCAAAAATCAAAAACCCCAATTCAAATTGCAGCTCAGCATTCCGGTCGCCACCTAGGCATTTCAGTCCGGTGGAAGATTTCAATTTTCGGGAAAAGGACTGAAATTGAAAAATATTATAAATTACTGGACTAAGAATGTAAATTGTCTAATAACAGGAGTAAAATTAGAAAAAATGCAAGTTACAGGACCGAAAACGTAATTTTCCCGACCAGAGGCCATATGAGGAAAAATATTTTTATTAAATAATTATTTTTTTGTTTAATATATTGTATATGTTATGTGTTTTTTACAATAATGATGCGTTTTGAGGTGATTTTATATGTCGAGTCGTATTTTTAAATAGTATTCGATTTTCGACAATCTTTTCGAGAACTCGGCTAATATTTTCACAAAATTTCCTAAAAAAAATATTTTAAATATAAGTAATCGGCTATACTAGGTTAATGGGCCTAATCTTACACTATGAGTTTTAATTAAAATAAAAGACCCTAAACCCTACTTCATAACCCTCATAACTCACGTCCCCAAAACCCTAAGAATACTAGGACTCTTCCTAGCAGCACCACACGCACACACCCACGAATTTTGATGGTAATTCATGTGACTCTTGGAAGAAAATTCAGCAAGGTCCTCTCCATCGACGTCCCTCGAATTGCCAACCTGTTTTCGTGCATAATAAACGCAAATGCATGCCTTCATCTCCTTTTCTCATTTATCACACCATATTATTGGTTTGATGTATATTTGAATGAAAAATATGTTGCCTTGCAATTATTTTTGTTTCTATGCCATGCTATGCCATAAATTCATGTTTTATGATTCATAAACTCATGCTAAGGAAACCTACAGGGGCTTCCATGGTAGGGTAACTTGGAGGGTCGTTTTTCTAACATGTTTAGGGTCCATGGAAGGCTAGGAGAGGGCTGCAACCGCATGGGGTGAAGGCATGCGTGGGAAAAGAACATAGAGTCCTAGCGGCTAAGGGCTTCCACTAGGAGTCCTAGGTTGTCATGGTTTCTATCTACTGTTATAGCATGAATAGGAGACCCAAGAGGGCTGCATGATAATCCTAAAATGGCTGCACGAGGGTGGCTCGAAGGGCAAAGGTGATCGCTTGGCGTGAGGGAGCCGTGTGCATGCCATGCGATCGGGCATAGGTGCTGGGGCTTCTAGGTTTTTCTTTAGGTTCGGTCTAGTGGCTGGTTAGGGTCACGGTTATGGTCCTAGGAGGGTGGTCTAGGGGCTGGTCTTGGTGGATAAGGGCAAGAGCTGAAGCTTGCATCGCCATAGGAATTAGGGTTTTCTTTCGGAAATAGGGCTGAAGTTCAGTAGGAGTTCTAGGCTTGTTCATGGGTCTTGATTGGCTTGATTTAGGTTGAGTATGGTTTAGTTGAGTGTTATTAAGCTTTGGATCAAATTTGGTAAAGTTTGGTGAAGTTTCGAATCAATACGAGTCAAAACCGAGATGTACGTCTTGGTTTAAAAACGAATCGAGGAAATTATTGAATAGCTAAATTTTAAGCCTAATGAATATTTATGGGAGTGTTTTAAGGTAATATGTTAAGTTTGGAATGATTTGGGACGTTATTCCGAGGTCTAGGGATAATTATGGAAAATTATTTTTGTAGGGGTAAAACGGTCATTTTGCATCCTAAAATGGTTAAACATCCTTGCAGTTCTCTGAATGCTGTAAATAATGTTAATATGTTTATTTTAAATGTTTATGAAATTATATGATGAAAATTTAATGCTAAAAGACATGTTGCATGCTTGGTTTAAAAGAAAAATGATTTATATATGCTTGAATTTTTATAAGTGATAGAAATATGAAAAGTTGAAGGAGGTGAAGTGATTGTTATCAATACGATGATACGATGATTATGATGATACGATGATATGTAAGGTCGAGGCTCAGTTAAAGGGTGAGAGGCCCGCAGATGTCCCCGTCTCCCAGTACTGTGGTTACACGTAGATGGATCCATCGACCTTCAGCTGATACGAAAGTCACAATTAACGATCCAAATTCAATAAAAAGAAAACTTAAGTCTGAATATTTGACATGCAAACAAGTTAAAGCCGAGCATTAGAGGTCAGCTGGAAAACTTAAGTCACTTCCTATTCTCGAGTGGAAATGGGAGAATATCACTATGGATTTTGTTGTGTGATTGTCAAGGACTATCAAGGGATTCAATGCCATTTGAATGATAGTTGATCGTATTACGAAATCAGCGCACTTTCTACTTATCAAGACGACATTCACCATGACACAGTATGTCGAGTTGTATATATGAGAGATAGTTCGACTGCATGGGATTCCGATAACTATTGTTTCTGATAGAGATCCGAGGTTCAGATCGTATTTTTGGAAGAGTTTGCATGCAGCGATGGGGACTAACTTGTTTAGTACAACGTTTCATCCATTTACTGATGGTTATTCAGAAAGGGTGATTCAAACTGTGGAGGATTTACTCCGAGCTTGTGTGGTCGATTATCAAGGAAGTTGGGAACCGAAGTTACCTCTAGTAGAGTTCACCTATAACAATAGCTATCAATCGTCTATAGGGATGGCTCCTTACGAGGCACTATATTGGAGGAAGTGTAGGTCACCCATACATTGGGACGAGGTTGGCGAGAGAGGAGAGTTTGGCCGGACTTGATCAAACAAATAGTGGAGCTAGTAGTCAAAATCCTAGATACGATGAAGACTGCAAAAATCCGACAGAAAATCTATGCCGATAAGAGTCGAAAAGAGTTGGAGTTTGCAGTGGGTGACCACGTATTTGTGAAAGGAGAACCCCTGTAGGGTGTTATGAGATTTGGTAAGAAAGGCGAGCTCAGTTTGAGGTTCATAGGACCGTTGAGATTTTGGAGAGAGTTGGAACACTAGCCTATAGAGTGGCATTGCCACCTATGCTAGCCCGAGTATCTAATGTGTTCCACATGTCGACGCTACGAAAGTACATGTCGAACCCTTCACGTGTACTAAATTATGAGCCGATACAGTTGACTCCGAATATGTCATACGAGGAAAGAGCTGCACAAATCCTAGGTAGACAAGAAAGAAGACTCCAAAACAAAGTTATACCAATGGTCAGAGTCAAGTGGGTAAATCACTCGGAGGATGAAGCTACTTGGGAAACCGAGAGGGATATGAAGAGCTGCTACCCAGAGTTATTCGGTAAGTTTTAATTTCGAGGACGAAATTTCTTTTAAAGGAGGGAGGAATTGTAAGGTCCAAAATGCGATAACGTAACCTAACTGCATGCGGATCTATGGAAAATTAGAAAATGACTAATTAAATGATTTTAATTGTATGAATTAAATGTAGTGTGTATGCTTACATGTTTAAAATGCACTTTTCTACATGAATGCATTAAACTGTGTTGTAAGGCTTATTCAAGACATGATCGAGGAATAGAGACCGAGGCCCATATGAGGGTAAATATTTTTATTAAATAATTGTTTTTAATTTTTAATTTTATGGTATATGTTATGTAGTATTTTCAAAAATGAGGAGTTTTGAGGTGATATTATACGCCGAATCGTATTTTTAAATGGTATTCGATTTTTGATGAAATATGAGCTTTCGAGAACTCAGCTAATATTTTCACAAAGTTTCTTAAACAAAGTATTTTAAATATTAATTAATGGACCTATTATACTAGGTTAATTGGCCCCATCTTACACTATGAGTTTTAATTAAATTTAAAGGCCCTACCCCTACTCCATAACCCCCATAACTCACGTCCCCAACCCCTTAAGAGTACAAAGACTCTTCCTAGCAGCACCACACGCACACACCCACGAATTTTGAAGGTAGTTCACATGACTCTGGGAAGAAAATTTAGCAAGGTCCTCTCCGTCAACGTTCCTCGAATTTCCAAGCCGTTTACGTGCGTAATAAATGCAAAGGCACACCTTAATCTTCTTTTTCTCATCTATCACACCATATATGGGTGTGATGTATATTTGCATGAAAAATATGTTGCCTTGCAATTATTATATTTAGTTTTTATACCATGCTATGCCATAAACTTATGTTTTATGATTCATAAACTCATGTTATGGATACCTAAAGGGGTTTCCATGGTAGGGTAACTTGGAGGGTCGTTTTTCTAACGTGTTTAGGGTCCATGGAAGGCTATAGAGGGCTGCAACCGCATTGGGCAAAGGCATGCGTGGGAAAAGAACATAGAGTCCTAGCAGATAAGGGCATCGACTAGCAGTCCTTGGTTGTCACGGTTTATATCTACTGTTAGAGCATGACTAGTAGACACAAGATGGCTGCATGATAGTCCAAATATGGCTGCGCGAGGGTGGCTCGAAGGGCAAAGGTGATCGCTTGGCGTGAGGAAGCCGTGTGCATGTCATGAGATCGGGCTGAGGGGCTGGGGCTTCTAGGTTATTTAGGTTCGGTCCAGTGGCTTATTATGGTCACACTTATGGTCCTAGTAGGATGGTCTAGGTGCTGGTCTAGGTGAATAAGGGCAAGAGCCGAAGCTTGCATGGCCATATGAATTAGGGTTTTCTATCGGAAATTGGGCTGAAGTTCAGTAAGAGTTCTAGGCTTGTTCATGTGTCTTGATTGGCTTGATTTGGGTTGAATATGGTTTATTTAGGTGTTATTAAGCTTTGGTTCAAATTTGGTAAAGTTTGGTTTAGTTTCGAATCAATACAAGTCAAAACCGGGATGAACGTCTAAGTTTAAAAACGAATCAAAGAAATTATCAAAAAGCTAAATTTTAAGCCTAAGGAATATTTAGGAGTGTTTTAAGATAATAGGTTAAGTTTGGAATGATTTGGGACGTCATTTCGAGGTATAGGGATAATTATGGAATATTATGCATCTAGGGGTAAAATGGTCGTTTTACACCCTAAAATTGTTAGACGTCATGGCAGTATTTTGAATGCTATAAATAATATTAATATGTTTATTTTAAATGTTTATGAAATTATATGATAAAATATTAATGCTAAAAGATATGTTGAATGTTTGGTTTAAAAGAAAAATGATTGGTATATGCTTGAATATAAGTGATGAAAATATGAAATGTTGAAGGAGCAGAAATGAATGTGACTAATATGATAATACGATGAATATGATGATATGTAAGGCCAATGCTCAGTTGACAAGTGAGAGTGTCGTTGATGTCCCCGCCACCCAGTACTGTGGTTACACGTAGATGGATCCATCGACCCTCAGCTGATACAAAAATCACAATTAACAATCCAAATTCAATAAAAGGAAAACGTATAAGAATATGATGAACAAAAGAAATGTATATGATGGAAGGAAAATTTTTTAAGCTATGCATGTTTATTAAAAGCTATTTTAAATAAAAATATTTTCACTATTGCATGTGGATGTATATGTATTACTTGTTATCATGATTAAGGATTGCTGAGTCATTAGACTCAAAAGGTGTGATCAATGCAGGTGAGAATGAATATGATGGAGGCATTGATGGTTGAACTAGCTGAGAGGACCGTCGCTAGTTTTCCGCACTTATGTTTATGACTTATGCTAATGATTTAAGTTACTTTGAAGATTTTATTGCTTATGATGATTTTGAGTGGTTTTTGGGAGGATGTTAGAGTTAAGTTTATTTTTGAAATAATGTTAGTTTAGGTTTGTTGACGTTTTACGATTTATGTTTTGAATTACGTTCTTTTGGATTTTCAAATAATAGTTGGTTGGTTTTTTTAAATGGTGCAAAAGTATTTTAAAATATATTTATATAGATGTGTATGGGTTCGGCCGAATAGATGGATAAGGAATAAAAAATATTTCCTAGTATATTTAAGGATAAACGAGTATTGGACGTTTCACGAAGCTATCTCTAGTGGAGTTCACTTACAACAACAGTTATCGATCATCCATAGGGATGGCTTCATATGAGGCACTCTACCGAAGGAAATGTAGATCACCCATCTATTGAGATGAAGTAGGAGAGAGAGCTACGATGGAACCCGAGATAGTTCAGAACACAATGGATATACTCGCCAAGATCCGAGAGAGGATGAAGACCTCCCAAAGCAGACATAAAAGCTATGCTGATAAAAGAAGATGAGATCTCGAGTTTGCAGTCGGTGACCATGTATTTAAAAAGATAGCACTTATGAAAGTTGTTATGAGATTTGGCGAGAAATACGAACTCAGTCCAAGATTCATTGGACCATTCGAGATACTCGATAAAGTGGGAGCATTAGCATATCGAGTGGTGTTGCCACCTAATCTCGCAGGAGTTCACAATGTCTTCCATGTATCGATGCTTCGCAATTACATGTCAAAACCCTTCACATGTACTAAATTTTTAGCCATTGCAGCTTACACCAAACTTGTCTTATGAGGAGAGGTCAACTCAAATCTTGGGCAAACAGGAGAGAAGGCTGCAAAACAAGGTGATAAAAATGGTCAAGATCAAGTGGCTGAATCACTCGGAGGAAGAAGCTACTTGGGAGATCGAGACAAAAATTAGGAATCACGACTTCGAATTATTCGATAAGCTTTAATTTCGAGGACAAAATTTTATTTAAGGGAGGGAGGATTTGTAACGTCCAAAAATTAGACCACGTAAATCGCATACATGTAAATTATTTAAATTTCTTAATTGCTTTATTTAATTGATTTTAAATGCGTAAATTATACATATTACATGATTAAATATTTAGATTACATGGTTTCATGAAAATAAAGATTTTATCCGGATATTCGATATTAGATTGGGGAAAAGAGACTGGGGATGACCAATATGAAATTTTTTTTTGATAAATATTTTTAAGGCTTGATAAAATGATTTATTAAGATGAAAATTTTCAAAGAAATGCTGGAGTCCAGATTATTTTACGAGACGAGCCTGATTTTATCCGGGAAGCCGGTTTTAGTCAAACGAAGGACTTTTAAAGGCCCGAAAAAGTTATTATTTTTGAAAAAAAAATTGTAAAATTTTATTTTATAACCAATGGGTCTTAATGGGCCTAATTTAACAAGGATGGGAGGGCCTAATTATTTCTAAACCCAAAACCCCAACTTTTAAACATAATTTTCGAAAATTATGTAAAATCAAAACTGGGCTCTTAAAGACTCCTAGCAGCCGAAAATCACACACAACACACACACACTAAATTTTGAAAATTTGAGAGCAAAAATTCAATTATTTTCATCGCTCGTTCGTTTTTCTTCTCAACTAAAGCCGACAATTGAATATTCGAGCTTTCTTACCGCAAAGTCAAGCTTCTGAACTTTACTTTTGCTCCATCAAATCATATTATGCATGATTTATGTTTTAAAGCATGAAAATTATATTGACGAAATTATTTGACGGTTGGATGATTATTTTTCAAAGTTTCGACGTTTCTATGCATATACAAATTATGTTAAACGTTCAAGGTACACACTGTCAATAATAGACATTTAGGGGTCATAAAAAGTGTCGTTTAAGGGAGGAACAAAGGCTGGACATTAGCTAGAAGGGGCTGTGCATGTAAGGGTTCAAATGGGCTAGGGTTATCAAGGGTTTCATGGGAGGTTGGCCACGGTTAGGAGCTGCTGCACCGGGGCTTGGCTAGCCATGGTCTTGGCCCTATGTGTGGCTTGGTTCAGAGACTAGGAGGAGTTCTAGGGCGACCGGACTAATCAGGTCTTGAACTAAGGAGTGCCGCAAGCCTAGGTTTCATGCGCATAGGAGGCTCGCGGTTGGTTGCGATGGCGCAGGGCTAGTGCGTTGGTCCATGTGGTACAGATAGGGTCCAGGATAGTGGCTCGTGGATGGCTAGGCTTTGGGAGGCTGTGGTTTGGAGATGGGCAAGAACCGAGGGGTAAGATAGGGAAGGGACGTGCGTGTGTGGGAGGAAGAAGAAGGGATTACGCAGCTTGGAGCTGGCTCGGTGCTGCTCAGGGAGAGTCCACGCTGGTCCAGGAGGGTCTGGTCAAGGGATTTGGATAAAGGGTTCGAGAATGGCTAGGAAGGGATATAGGGTTCGAACCGTGGCTCACAGGGGTTGGTTCGTGGCTCACGTGGGTAGTTTAGGGATCAAAAGCTTATGTTTAAATTTTTCGAAGAAAATATTAAGTTTTGAATTTATTTGGGTTTAAAACGCTTCACGGTTTAGTTATTAAATTAATAAATCGAAAGGGTCGGGTTAACGTCTAAGGAAAATATTAGAAGTCAAATTTAATTTTATATGATGCTATGGAATAGGCTCGAGTCAAGAAAAGTAAGAAAAAGTCAAAATCGAGAATTTTGGAGTCCATGGATAAAATGGTAATTATACGTCTCGGGCAGTACGAAAGGTATGGCGGAGTCTCGAAGAATTAAAATACATGCTAAATGATATTTTAAAAATGCTTATGATCAAAATATGATATTTTATAATATATGCAATGGTTGTACATTTTTCCTGAAAAATGCTATTTTACGACTTTTGGAAGAAAACGATATTTTATGAATAAAAGGAAAGGAAAAATATTTTGAAAGATGTGAATTGACTGCGAGAAAAACATGATATGATTAGGGATATCATGAGGGAAAAGACCCTAAAGAGAGGCCGTTTATGGGAGAAGGCTGAAAAGGATCGATTTAGGTGACCGAAATGCACAACGGAAGCTCAAAATTTTCGATTTTTACATGGAAATTTCGGCCACCTCATGTACTAGGTGTAGCATATACCAAAACACAACTATGACATTCATAGGGTGTTGAGAAATCGTGCCTATCAGCCTCTTGAGGTTGATGATGGCTCTAACCAAGTTGTAAACAACTTGGCTCTTCAAAGGCAAGACAATCTACAAGCTTCCTTCCTTCAAAATTAGGCCCACCACCAACTAGCTAGAACCCCTTTTATTTGCACTAGAAAAATAAAAAGATTTTTCAAAGAGAAGTGATTTCTTTCCTCAACTCTTGAAGAAGAAAAATGAGAGAAAAACTTGGTAATCTACTCATGCAAGTTTTCGGCCATTGCACTTGTAAAGTGGGAGGAGTGAAGACTAGTCTTGGTTGTTGGAAAAGTTGTTGTGTATTCTAATGCCATGCCTTGGACTTTGCACAAGTTGTCTCCCAACTTTTCACCTCCCATGCATGCAAGTCTTACTTGATTTTTAACAATTAAAAATCCATGGACTTAATTTAATTATCTCAAACATATTTAAGAGCAATTAAACATTACTTGAATTTACTCAAGCCACTAGTTGAATAATTATTTTACTATTGGGCTATACAATACCCAATATGATTTAATTAATTCAGCACTTGAATTAATTTAATTATTTTTGACTCTACTAGGCCCACTAGTGTTTAATTAATACAACACTTGAATTAATTTAATTTAGTCCATAATAATGTTTACGAAAATCACAATTTTCAAATACATTAATTATTTGGCCAACTTTTAATCTAGGAACACTTCCACAAATTAAAAGTCACATTTCTCTCATAGAAGTCATACTTCTATTTTTCTTTACGCTTATAAACTCATTTATAAGCCGTTCCACACATTGAACAATTTTAACTTCTTATTTATCTATGCAACTAGCATGGGTATACAGATAAATAAGTGCTAAAATGATAAATTCAAATATTGTTAAAATAAAGACTATTTATGCATAGAGTTTCTTTGTGAACACTCGGCCAACACTTGGCTCAACGTGCACCTACTCTAACAATCTCCCACTTGCACTAGAGCCAACTACCCATATGCTTTAAACCCATCGATTCGCGATGCTTCTCCAACAATGGTCCAGGTAAAGGCTTAGTTAGCGGATCAGCAACATTATCCGCGGAGCCGACTTTGTCAATCGTGACATCTCCTCTTTCCACGATCTCTCTGAGGATGTGGTACTTTCTCAATACGTGTTTGGACTTCTGATGAGACCTCAGCTCCTTTGCTTGAGCAATGGCTCCCGTGTTGTGACAAAACACCGGGACAGGAGCAACTCCATTAGGAATAACTCCCAACTTTTGGACGAAATTCCTTATCCAAACAGCCTCCTTTGCTGCAGCTGATGCAGCAATATATTCTGCCTCAGTGGTGGAATCCGCTGTACTATCTTGCTTGGAACTCTTCCAAGAGACAGCAGAACCATTGAGCATGAATATAAATCCAGAGGTTGACTTTGAGTCATCGATATCGCTTTGGAAGCTAGAGTCGGTATAGCCTTCCAATTTTAGTTCTCCACCCCCATAGACCAAGAACAACTTATTAGTCCTTCTCAAATACTTGAGGATGTCTTTCACAGCTTTCCAATGTGGAAGACCAGGGTTCGATTGATATCTACTCACTACACTTAGTGCGAAAGCCACGTCAGGACGTGTAGATATCATCCCATACATGATGCTACCAATCGCTAATGCATAAGGAATGCTTGTCATCGCCGCTATCTCTGCATCAGTCTTGGGAGACAGAGACTTGGATAGGGACACACCATGACACATTGGTAGATGTCCTCTCTTGGACTCATCCATCGAGAACCGCTTCAGGATGGTATCAATGTATGTGGACTGGGTGAGACCAAGCAATCTTTTTGATCTATCTCTATAGATCTGTATTCCCAATACAAAAGACGCTTCACCCAAGTCTTGCATCGAAAACTTGCTTGCTAACCATGTTTTAGTTGATTGCAACATTCCTACATCATTCCCAATGAGTAGAATGTCATCAACATAAAGAACCAGGAATATCACAGCACTCCCACTGACCTTCTTATACACACAAGGTTCCTGAGGATTCTTAGTAAAACCAAACTCTTTGATCGTACTATCGAATCTGAGGTTCCAACTCCTAGATGCCTGCTTTAGACCATAAATAGATCTTTAAAGTTTGCATACCATATGTTCACTTCCGATAGATGTAAACCTTTCAGGTTGAGACATGTAAATCTCTTCCTTAATATCCCCATTAAGAAAGGTTGTCTTAACATCCATCTGCCATATCTCATAGTCATACCATGCAGCTATGGCTAGCAAAATCCTAATGGACTTGAACATTGCAACTGGAGAAAAGGTTTCCTCAAAGTCAACTCCTTGTCTTTGAGTATATCCTTTTGCCACCAATCGCGCCTTGAAGGTCAATACCTTCCCATCCGCCCCAAGTTTCCTCTTGTAAATCAATTTACACCATATGAGAACAATTCCCTCAGGTGGATCCACGAGATTCCACACTTGGTTCGAATGCATGGAATTCATCTCATATTTCATTGCTTCAAGCCACTTGGATGAATCGGCATCAGATAACGCTTCCTTGAAGGTCCTTGGATCAAATCCATGGATAGGCTCATTATGGCCCTCTTCAAGAAGCAGACCATACCTCATAGGTGGTCTCGAGACTCTCTCGGATCTTCTATGAGCTTGTATCTCCTCTCTTGGCTCTTCGGGTGTGGGTTCTATAATTGTGGGTGTCTCTCGAACCTCTTCGAGTTCTATCATCTCCCCTTTTCTATCTAATAGAAATTCCTTTTCCAAAAAGGTTGCATTCCTAGAAACAAACACCTTTGTTTCTTGGGGATGATAGAAGTAATATCCAACAGAATTCTTTGGATATCCCACAAAATAACATAAAATGGATCGACTATCAAATTTATCTCCCACTACCTGCTTCAGATAAGCAGGGCACCCCCATATTCGAAGATAAGAATATTTGGGTGGCTTACCCATCCATATCTCATATGGTGTCATGTCCACTGCCTTTGAATGGACATTGTTCAACAACAGTGCCGCTGTCTCAAGCGCATATCCCCAAAAGGATGGCGGCAACTCCGTGAACCCCATCATAGACCGAACCATGTCCATCAAAGTCCGGTTACGACGCTCCGAAACATCATTCAACTGTGGTGTAGCGGGCGGAGCCCACTGCGAGAGAATCCCATTATCCCTAAGATACTCTTGGAACTCGACACTCAAGTACTCACCACCTCGATCCGATCGAAGTGTCTTGATGCTTCGTCCCAATTGCTTCTCTACTTCACTTCTGAATTCTTTGAACCTTTCAAAGGCTTCAGACTTGTATTTCATCAAATACACATACCCATACCTCGAAAACTCATCGGTAAAGGTGATGAAGTAGGCATGTCCATGCTTAGTGGTGATGCTAAGCGGACCGCACACATCGGTATGGATCAAATCCAATAACCCTTTGGCTCGCTCCACATGGCCCTTAAAGGGAATCTTGGTCATCTTTCCTTTTAGACAGGATTCACAAGTCGTGAGAGCATTAATATCAGGCATATCAAACATGCCCACTCCCACTATCTTGTTCATCCTTCTTAGGGAAATCTGACCTAATCGAGCATGCCATAATTGTGCCGAATTTAGAGTGTCTTGTTTGCGCTTGTTTGTTGTTGTTATAGCTTGGACATTGTTAAGTGGAATATCTTTCAATTTTAAGGTGTAGAGATCGTTTTCAAGTTCTCCAGTACCAATTAAACATTCATTCTTGTAAATATTGCAAACACCTTTGCTAAATAAACAAGAAAATCCATCTTTATCAAGCATAGAAATGGAAATAATATTTTTCACCAAGTCTGGTACAAACAAAACATCTCTTAAAACAAACTCAAAATCATTGTTCAAATGCAAGTAAACATCTCCTACAGCCTTGGCAGCAACCCTTGCTACATTGCCCGTCCTCAAGAAGGTCTCACCTTCCCTGAGCCTGCTACTTCTTCCCATCACCTGCAAATCATTACAGAGATGTGAGCCACAGCCGGTATCCAATACCCAAGAAGTAGAGTTAATAGAAATGTTTACTTCAATGTAGAACATACCGTTTTCAGAACTCTTCTGGGCAAGATATTCTCTGCAGTTACGCCTCCAATGTCCAGGCTTCTTGCAGTGATGACAGATGTCAACAGTCTTGTCAGCCTTCACTGGTGTGGCTGCCACAACGGGACCTGGAGTCTGCCTCTTCGAGGGCACGTTCTTTTTGGGACGTTGGAAAGAACGCTTCTTTCTCTTCCCACGTGGATCGGTCTTCATACCAGATGAAGAGCCCACATAAAGAACCGACTTCTCTTTCTTGATGGTGGACTCAAAAGTCACAAGCATGTTCACCAACTCCTCAAGGGTCGGCTTCATCTTGTTCATATTGAAATTCACCACAAAAGGATCAAACGAGCTAGGGGGTGACAAAAGCAACACTTCGGTGGTCAACTCCAAAGGCAACATCAAATCCATGCCAACGAGCTTGTCCACGAGCCCAATCATCTTTAGGCCATGCTCATGGACCGAAGCCCCATCTCGCATGCGTAAAGTGATCAGCTCCTTGACCGTAGCATGCCTAAGAGGTCGAGTCTGCTCACCAAAGAGCTCCTTGAGGTGCAAATGAATGTCAGCAGCACTCTTTGCACCCTCAAAACGCCTCTGCAGCTCATCATTCATAGAAGCCTGCATATAAAACTTGGCCTTCAAGTCATGGTCACACCAATCCTTGTAGGTCTGCAATTCCTCAGGAGTGCAGTCAGTCGGAGCCTTATAAGGGGGCGACTCAGTCAGTGTATATGCAATCTTTTCTGAGTTCAAGACGATTTTCAGATTTCTTAGCCAAGTGATGTAATTAGGTACGGTTAATACGTGTTTTTCGAGAATGACAGAAAGCGGATTACGAATTGAAGACATTGTCAAATTTTGTACTGAAAAGTAAAACAGATAAATGTTAATGACTATTTTAAAATATTTAGTAAGATATAAAGTATGGACTTTCACTTTATAAATTTTTGCTCCCACTGTTTTGACATTTTCACTACCCTCTAGTGAAAACGGGAAACTTCTTTCCTCAGTAGGTACGTAAGGTCCAATTAGTGAATTATGATCTCGAATAATATCAGCCAATCAAAATCCTCAAAAGGTAGTTTCCAATTGCATCACAATGCAATCCTCTACGTAAACTTTTGTCTCACGTTTGATTAGGACCCAATAATATGACGTCGTTCATCTTCACGTGTCAAGCCTTACCCATCGATGTTGAACCTTAATGGACGGTCGCCATGAGTTCCCCCAATAATATGAGCCGAAATCATGGGAGTTCCACGTAGTTCACATCACCATGTCAATGGATGTCACAGCTTTCCGGCACCCAGGGCCCCCAATAATATGAGCCGAGCCCCGAGTATGGGTAGCGTTCATCATGCACCCATTGTCGATGGAAGACATGGAAATTATAAACAAATTATAATTCCCCTTTTTGGGTTTGATATTAATTTTGAATCTTATTCAAATTGAGGGTTTTTAATTTTGAAAGGTCTCATCATTAATTTTATTTAAAAGCTTGCCATGTTTGATCGTATGTTTGTCGGATTCATGCAACTTTGTTATTATCATAATAATAACGCACATACTAATTATTTATAACATATCATGCATATATTATAAACAGTAAACAAAACAAGGATGATCAATCGCCCCAATACTAATGGCCCGTGTGAGCTAAGCACGAGCCTAGGTCCAATCCTAGGGAAATGCAAGGGATGCAAATGCAACTATTACATTAGCTTCAAATATTTGCATGTCTTCGATTTTCATAATCATCATGACCACCATCTTCCAATCTTGATCATCCACTATACTAATATTTACAAATAAATATCCATGGCAAATAGGGATACATCTCATGGGTGGTGGGAACGTGCCATAAACCAAGCCCACTTTATAAATTGATAATTATTACAATCAATCAACACAAAATATCCTAGCATACACCTAGAAAATTGGGCTTGGGCTTTTGATCATCCTTCATGCATAATATCACATATCATACACCATCAATTAATTATCACAATAATTAATTGATCCAATATTATATATCTTGATCCAATCACTAACCGACACGATTATAAACTAAATTAACAAAATATACAAACACCTTTGTCTACTTTCCAATTAATTTATTTATAACCGAATTTCTTATAAATCACAATTTATTATAAATAATTAAAGTCCAACTTCAATTATTTATTTTATGAGAAAAATTTGCAACTTTTGTAATTTTAAACTTAAGGGCCCAAAAACTCATTTTTCACAAAAAATATTTTTGCCCATTTAAAATTCACAAATATGTTAGCCATCTAATGACCCAACAACATTAAGGCCCATGACACTTTGATAATCCAAAACACTTTTGGAAACCCTAGTCGTCATCGTCGTCGTCGGAGCTCCGTCGCCGGATTCCGGCAACAATTTTTTTTATTTATTAAAATTAGGGGTTGTTCGGGCAGCCCGAGGGGCTGCCCTTGCTGGCCGAAATGGGCAGCATGTTGCTGCCCGAAACATGCCCCAAAAACCTTGATATTTTGTTGCAAAATTTCATCTCAAGCGGAATTGCCCTCAATATAATATTATGTATATGCTACACAAAAACTAGTACCCTTAGCTCTGATACCACTTGAAAGGGATCGATTTAGGTGACCGAAATGCACAACGGAAGCTCAAAATTTTCGATTTTTACATGGAAATTTCGGCCACCTCATGTACTAGGTGTAGCATATACCAAAACACAACTATGACATTCATAGGGTGTTGAGAAATCGTACCTATCAACCTCTTGAGGTTGATGATGGCTCCAACCAAGTTGTAAACAACTTGGCTCTTCAAAGGCAAGACAATCTACAAGCTTTCTTCCTTCAAAATTAGGTCCACCACCAACTAGTTAGAACTCCTTTTATTTGCACTAGAAAAATAAAAGGATTTTTCAAAGAGAAGTGATTTCTTTCCTCAACTCTTGAAGAAGAAAAATGAGAGAAAAACTTGGTAATCTACTCATGCAAGTTTTCGGCCATTGCACTTGTAAAATGGGAGGAGTGAAGACTAGTCTTGGTTGTGGGAAAAGTTGTTGTGTATTCCAATGCCATGCCTTGGACTTTGCACAAGTTGTCTCCCAACTTTTCACCTCCCATGCATGCAAGTCTTATTTGATTTTTAACAATTAAAAATCAATGGACTTAATTTTATTATCTCAAACATATTTGAACCTAATTAAATACTTGAATTTACTCAAGCCACTAGTTGATTAATTATTTTACTATTGGGCTATACAATACCCAATATGATTTAATTAATTCAACACTTGAATTAATTTAATTATTTTTGACTCTACTAGGCCCACTAGTGTTTAATTAATTCAACACTTGAATTAATTTAATTTAGTCCATAATAATGTTTACGAAAATCACAATTTTCAAATACATTATTTATTTGACCAACTTTTAATCTAGGAACACTTCCACAAATTAAAAGTTACATTTCTCTCATAGAAGTCATACTTCTATTTTCTTTACGCTTATAAACTCATTTATAAGCCGTTCAACACATTGAACAATTTTAAATTCTCAACGGGATCTAGAAAGCTAGCACTTGTGTGGCCCTCAATGGTTCATTGATACAACTAGTCGTGGGTTCACATCTCCATGTGATTCGGACTAAACATGTCCTTATATGAGCATACCCCAATTGCTCCATTCTTACTTATAAAATCCTTGATAACAAGAACGTCAGAACTCAAGTCTGATAGTACCCAACCAATCATGTTAAACGCCTAGCAGCATCGCTTACATGATTCCCTAGGTATCAAATGATAGTGCATGCAAGAACCATTCAATTATGGTTAGCGTACAATACGGTCCCTTCAACTCATATATCCCGACCGATTCGACAACCATTGGTTTATCGAGAGTTGTCAATGAATCGATGCTATGTGTCATGTCGTAGTTGCATCGATGGTGTAATCTATGAAACCCTTTTCATAATTACCACCATACTCTGATCAGAGATTTCAACCTACATACATATGATAACACATAGGATATCCATACCCGAAGGTATGCGGTGAATCTCCGACTACAATGCATCGACTCCTATATGTTTCGACAGAACACCCAACCTTGCCACCTGATGACCCCATGAGAGTCGGTAAACAAGTCAAAGTGTAATTCTAGCACATAGAGTCTCAATGTTGTCCCGGGTCATAAGGACTAATGGTGTACAACCATAAACTAGGACGTTTCCACTCGATAAGTGAGAACCACTTGGAAAGTCCTTTATGGAGGGTTGTTCAGTGCACTCTACCAGGAGCACCTATCTGCATGCTCGGACATCACAATGTCCCCTACCAATGAAACATAGTACTCACATCGCAGATACTAGTCTCGAACTCGAGCGGCCTATATCCTTCTTAGTGGCGGCTGAATCGACTAGGAACCGTTTAGAATATACAGTATTACAAATATGAGTTTCATGATACTCATCATATGAGCATCTCATATTCTTTCTACTATTTGTATATTCAAGGGCTTTATCTATGCAACTAGCATGGGTATACATATAAAGAAGTGTTAAAATGATAAATTCAAACATTATTAAAATAAAGACTGGTTATACATAGAGTTTCATTGTGAACACTCGGCCAACACTTGGCTCGACGTGCACCTACTCTAACAATCTCCCACTTGCACTAGAGCCAACTACCCATATGCTTTAAATCTATCGATTCGCGATGCTTCTCCAACAATGGTCCAGGTAAAGGCTTAGTTAGCGGATCAGCAACATTATCTGCGGAGCCGACTTTGTCAAACGTGACATCTCCTCTTTCCACGATCTCGATACGGTACTTTCTCAGTACGTGTTTGGACTTCTGGTGAGACCTCGGCTCCTTTGCTTGAGCAATGGCCTCCGTGTTGTGACAAAACACCGGGACATCAGCAAGTCCATTAGGAATAATGCCCAACTTTTGGACGAAATTCCTTATCCAAACAGCCTCCTTTGATGCAGCTGATGCCGCAATATATTCTGCCTCAGTGGTGGAATCCGCTGTACTGTCTTGCTTGGAACTCTTCCAAGAGACAGCAGCACCATTGAGCATGAATATGAATCCAGAGGTTGACTTTGAGTCATCGATATCGCTTTGGAATCTAGAGTCGGTATAGCCTTCCAATTTTAGTTCTCCACCCCCATAGACCAAGAACAACTTATTGGTCCTTCTCAAATACTTGAGGATGTCTTTCACAGCTTTCCAATGTGGAAGACCAGGGTTCGATTGATATCTACTCACTACACTTAGTGCGAAAGCCACGTCAGGACGTGTAGATATCATCCATACATGATGCTACCAATCGTTGATGCATAAGGAATGCTTGTCATCGCCGCTATCTCTGCATCAGTCTTGGGAGACATAGACTTGGATAGGGACACGCCATGACACATTGGTAGATGTCCTCTCTTGGACTCATCCATCGAGAACCGCTTCAGGATGGTATCAATGTATGTGGACTGGGTGAGACCAAGCAATATTTTTGATCTATCTCTATAGATCTGTATTCTCAATACAAAAGACGCTTCACCCAAGTCCTGCATCGAAAACTTGCTTGCTAACCATATTTTAGTTGATTGCAACATTCCTACATCATTCCCAATGAGTAGAATGTCATCAACATAAAGAATCAGGAATGTCACAGCACTCCCACTGACCTTTTTATACACACAAGGTTCCTAAGGATTCTTAGTAAAACCAAACTCTTTGATCGTACTATCGAATCTGAGGTTCCAACTCCTAGATGCCTGCTTTAGACCATAAATAGATCTTTGAAGTTTGCATACTATATGCTCACTTCCGATAGATGTAAACCCTTCAGGTTGAGACATGTAAATCTGTTCCTTAATATCCCCATTAAGAAAGGCTGTCTTAACATCCATCTGCCATATCTCATAGTCATACCATGCAGCTATGGCTAGCAAAATCCTAATGGACTTGAACATTGCAACTGGAGAAAAGGTTTCCTCAAAGTTAACTCCTTGTCTTTGAGTATATCCTTTTGCCACCAATCGCGCCTTGAAGGTCAATACCTTCCCATCCGCCCCAAGTTTCCTCTTGTAAATCTATTTACACCCTATGGGAACAATTCCCTCAGGTGGATCCACGAGATTCCACACTTGGTTCGAATGCATGGAATTCATCTCAGATTCCATTGCTTCAAGCCACTTGGATGAATCGGCATCAGATAACGCTTCCTTGAAGGTCCTTGGATCAAATCCATGGATAGGCTCATCATGGCCCTCTTCAAGAAGCAGACCATACCTCATAGGTGGTCTCGAGACTCTCTCGGATCTTGTAGGAGCTTGTATCTCCTCTCTTGGCTCTTCGGGTTTGGGTTCTATAATTGTGGGTGTCTCTCGAACCTCTTCAAGTTCTATCATCACCTCTTTTCTATCTAATAGAAATTCTTTTTCCAAAAAGGTTGCATTCCTAGAAACAAACACCTTTGTTTCTTGGGGATGATAGAAGTTATATCCAACAGAATTCTTTGGATATCCCACAAAGTAACATAAAATGGATCGACTATCAAATTTATTTCCCACTACTTGCTTCACATAAGCAGGGCACCCCCATATTCTAAGATAAGAATATTTGGGTGGCTTACCCATCCATATCTCATATGGTGTCATGTCCACTCCCTTTGAATGGACATTGTTCATGAAACGTCTGCTTAATCGTTTTCTTAAAACGTACTAGAAATTTTTTTTTTTACCCCACTAAATCGGCCGAAGCCTTGCCATACACAAAATATTTTCATAAAATATTTTGGACATCATTTTTAAATAAAACAACCCACTACACATTGGAGAAATGTAGCCCATACTATAATTTCTCAAAACCTCTCAAAACATAAATAAAAAGTCGTAAAATATTTTTTAACATAACTTAAAATCATAACTAGTGCGGAAAACTAGCGTCGGTCCTCGGGTTATGTGCACCTCCAGTCCAGTCAGATCAACCATCAAGACCTCCATTATCATATTCATAATCAATATCACCTGCATCAATCACACCTAGTAAGTCTAAAGACTCAACACGTCATATTCTTGATAACGAGTAATACGTAATACAGTTAACATATAACAGTGAAAAATATTTGTACTTAAAATATCATTTTCATGATAATGCATAAACATAAACATAACATTTTCGTAAACATTTTCATGATGCATAAAACTTTTAAATAAAAACATTTTCATAAACTTATGCATAAACATTTTCATATATACATAAACATATTCATATAAACATATTCATGTCCACATATTCATATTCATATTAACATATTCATGTTCGTGTATGTTGAATTCAGATCGTGATTATGACTCGTATTCTTAAACGTATTGGGCGATGGATCCATCTAAAGAAAACCACAGTACTGGGCGGCGGGGACACCAGCAACACTCTCACCGGTCAACTGGGCCTTGGCCTACGTATTAACATATCATGTCATTGGAAATACGATCGTCGGGGCTCCCTCTGGGGCCTTTTCCCATAAATGGGCTCCCTCTGGGGCCTTCTCTCCTCACGACATTGCCAATCATATCATCGTATTCATATTCGTATTCGTATTCGTATTCATATTCGTATCAACGGAAACACGATTGTCGGGCTCCCACTGGGACCATAAACCTCACGATATTTCCAACATATTCAGTAGTCACAATCCCTTCACATCCTTCAACATGTCGTATTTCCATCACTTAATAAAAACATGCATATAATATCATTTTATTTTGAAACCAAGCATGCACATATCTTTTAAATGTCCAATTTAAATCATAAAAATCATAGACATTTTAAAATCATAATTTAACAAATTAAAATCAAAAACATTTTAAAATAAATATTTTAACATATTAAAAATCCGTAAACATTTAAAATAAACGTTTTAACATCTTAAAAATTCATAAACATTTAAAATTGGCATATTAACATATAAAAATTCATAAACATCCATAATCATTGAAAATAATCATATTAGCATATAAAATAGCATTCAGGACACTGCCATGACGTTTACTAATTTCTATGTGTAAAAAGACCGTTTTACCCCTGGGTGTAAAATTTCCCGTTTTTGACATTTTCTTAATTTCATTGATCTAACATGTCCCAAATAATTATTTAAGCTTACATGAATTTTTTCATATTTTTAGTTGGCTTAAATCGATGACTTTTAATTTATTCCTTAAATGTGACGTATTAATGCGTTTTAATCCCGAATTAAACCAAACCTTAATATAAAATTCTCAAATTAAAAACTTAGACTTCTAATAATTATTTGAGCCTAAATATAATTTTTCATGATTTTATTAAGCTTAAATCTAGGTGTTTCCCTATTCGTTTTTAAACTTAGACGTACTTCCCAGTTTTGACTCGTATGGACTCGAAACTTAACCAAACTTTACCAAAGTTGAACCAAAGCTTAAAAACACCTAACTAACCCATATACAACCAAAGTCCAGCCAATTAAGTCCCTTGGATATGCATAGGAAGCTACTGAATTTTTCTGCACAAGAGTCCTAGTCCTAATATGATCCGAACCTAGACTAGATTCGCCTCCAGCCCTTAACCACCATGTCCAGCCTCTACCCATCCCTCCTATGCAGCCCAATTAAGTCTAGTGGACCCTCCCTAACCGCATCTAGCAGCTGTGACCCTCAAAGACTCCTAGTCGAAGAGTCCTTTCCCTTAAGGAGTCTATTTTCGTTTTTATTCCTTCCCTATTTTTTTCAGCCTTTAAACATACACCTAGGGACCCTTAAACATGTGGAAAAACATCCCTTCAAGTACCCCTACCATGGCAACCCCTTTGTGCATCATTATGAAGAGTTTTAAAAAAGAAAAACTCTTGTTTTGTGCATGTATAACCATAAAAACGAAAATATAAAAGTTGTATCATGTTTTTCATGCAATCATGTATCAAACACATAATATGGTGTGAAAGATGAGTAAAAGGAGAATATGGCGTGCCTTTGCGTTTTAAACGAACGAATATTCGATGGCGATGCGAAGAACTTCGACGTAGGAGACCCTAGGATGATTTCTCTTCAAAACCTTGGTTGTTTCCTTGAAATTTTGATGGTTTCTTCTTCAATAATTTGTGTGTGCCGTGAATAGAGTGTGGGGAGAATTTTGATAAGGTTGGGTGTGTGTTTATAACGTGAGTCGGGGAAGGGTTATGGGCTTTAATTGTGTTTTAAATAGTTAATTATTCTACTAACAAGCTTAGGCCCATTAGTCTTTAATTAAATACTAAAAATAATTTTGTTTAATAAAGTTTGTGAATTTATTAGTCGGGTTGCCAAAACTTTCTTATTTTTGTTGAAAAACCAACACCGATAAAATTTATGTCTCGACGTATAAAATCACTTCAAAACCCCTTATTTTCCAAAAATATGCAAAAGCCTCAATCATATTTTAAAAACAATTAATTAATAAAAACATTTTCTATTTTTCAGCCCTCGGTCTCCATTCTTCGATCGCAACTCGAATAATATTTTAAAATACATTTTAATGCAACCATGTATAAAATATAATTTAAACATACAAATATGCACAACCTAATTAATTTGATGCAATTAAAACTATTAATTAAAATACAAGAGAATTTAATAAATCGTATACATGTGGTTCGCGTGAATCTTTAAATTTTCGGGGCATAACAGTTCAACAACAGTCCCGCTGTCTCAAGCGCATATCCCCAAAAGGACGGCGGCAACTCCGTGAACCCCATCATAGACCGAACCATGTCAATCAAAGTCCGGTTACGATGCTCCGAAACACCATTCAACTGTGGTGTAGCGGGCGGAGTCCACTGCGAGAGAATCCCATTCTCCCTAAGATACTCTTGGAACTCGGCACTCAAGTACTCACCACCTCGATCCGATCAAAGTGTCTTGATGCTTCGTCCCAATTGCTTCTCTACTTCACTTCTAAATTCTTTGAACCTTTCAAAGGCTTCAGACTTGCATTTCATCAAATACACATACCCATACCTCGAAAAGTCATCGGTAAAGGTGATGAAGTAGGCATGTCCATGCTTAGTGGTGATGCTAAGCGGACCGCACACATCGGTATGGATCAAATCCAATAACCCTTTGGCTCGCTCCACATGGCCCTTAAAGGGAATCTTGGTCATCTTTCCTTTTAGACAGGATTCACAAGTCGTGAGAGCATTAATATCAGGCATATCAAACATGCCCACTCCCACTATCTTGTTCATCCTTCTTAGGGAAATCTGACCTAATCGAGCATGTCATAATTGTGCCGAATTTAGAGTGTCTTGTTTGCGCTTGTTTGTTGTTGTTATAGCTTGGACATTGTTAAGTGGAATATCTTTCAATTTTAAGGTGTAGAGATCGTTTTCAAGTTCTCCAGTACCAATTAAACATTCATTCTTGTAATATTGCAAACACCTTTGCTACATAAACAAGAAAATCCATCTTTATCAAGCATAGAAATGGAAATAATATTTTTCACCAAGTCTGGTACAAACAAAACATCTCTTAAAACAAACTCAAAATCATTTTTCAAATGCAAGTAAACATCTCCTACAGCCTTGGCAGCAACCTTGCTCCATTGCCCATCCTCAAGAAGGTCTCACCTTCCCTGAGCCTCCTACTTCTTCCCATCACATGCAAATCATTACAGAGAAGTGAGCCACAGCCGGTATCCAATACCAAAGAAGTAAAGTTAGTTGAAATGTTTACTTCAATATAGAACATACCGTTTCCAGAACTCTTCTGGGCAAGATATTCCCTGCAGTTACGCCTCCAATGTCCAGGCTTCTTGCAGTGATGACAGATGTCAACAGTCTTGTCAGCCTTCACTGGTGTGGCTGCCACAACGGGACCTGGAGTCTGCCTTTTCGAGGGCACGTTCTTTTTGGGACGTTGGAAAGAACGCTTCTTTCTCTTCCCACGTGGATCGGTCTTCGTACCAGATGAAGAGCCCACATAAAGAACCGACTTCTCTTTCTTGATGGTGGACTCAAAAGTCACAAGCATGTTCACCAACTCCTCAAGGGTCGGCTTCATCTTGTTCATATTGAAATTCACCACAAAAGGATCAAACGAGCTAGGGGGTGACAAAAGCAACACTTCGGTGGTCAACTCCGAAGGCAACATCAAATCCATGCCAACGAGCTTGTCCACGAGCCCAATCATCTTTAGGCCATGCTCATGGACCGAAGCCCCATCTCGCATGCGTAAAGTGATCAGCTCCTTGACCGTAGCATGCCTAAGAGGTCGAGTCTGCTCACCAAAGAGCTCCTTGAGGTGCAAATGAATGTCAGCAGCACTCTTTGCACCCTCAAAATGCCTCTGCAGCTCATCATTCATAGAAGCCTGCATATAAAACTTGGCCTTCAAGTCATGGTCACACCAATCCTTGTAGGTCTGCAATTCCTCAGGAGTGCAGTCAGTCGGAGCCTTATAAGGGGGCGACTCAGTCAGTGTATATGCAATCTTTTCCGAGTTCAAGACGATTTTCAGATTTCTTAGCCAAGTGATGTAATTAGGTCTGGTTAATACGTGTTTTTCGAGAATGGCAGAAAGCGGATTATGAATTGAAGACAATGTCAAATTTTGTACTGAAAAGTAAAACAGATAAATGTTAATGACTATTTTAAAATATTTAGTAAGATATAAAGTATGGACTTTCACTTTATAAATTTTTGCTCCCACTGTTTTGACATTTTCACTACCCTCTAGTGAAAACGGGAAACTCCTTTCCTCAGTAGGTACGTAAGGTCCAATTAGCGAATTATGATCTCGAATAATATCAGCCAATCATAATCCTCAAAAGGTAGTTTCCAATTGCATCACAATGCAACCCTCTACGTAAACTTTTGTCTCACGTTTGATTAGGACCCAATAATATGACGTCGTTCATCTTCACGTGTCAAGCCTTACCCATCGATGTTGAACCTTAATGGACGGTCGCCATGAGTTCCCCCAATAATATGAGCCGAAATCATGGGAGTTCCACATAGTTCACATCACCATGTCAATGGATGTCACAGCTTTCCGGCACCCAGGGCCCCCCAATAATATGAGCCGAGCCCCGAGTACGGGTAGCGTTCATCATGCACCCATTGTCGATGGAAGACATGGAAATTATAAACAAATTTATAATTCCCCTTTTTGGGCTTGATATTAATTTTGAATCTTATTCAAATTGAGGGTTTTTAATTTTGAAAGGTCTCATCATTAATTTTATTTAAAAGCTTGCCATGTTTGATCGTATGTTTGTCGGATTCATGCAACTTTGTTATTATCATAATAATAACGCACATACTCGTTATTTATAACATATCATTCATATATTATAAACAGTAAACAAAGCAAGGATGATCAATCGCCCCAATACTAATGGCCCGTGTGAGCTAAGCACGGGCCTAGGTCCAATCCTAGGGAAATGCAATGGATGCAAATGCAATTATTACATTAGCTTCCATTATTTACATGTCTTCGATCTTCATAATCATCATGGCCACCATCTTCCAATCTTGATCATCCACTATACTAATATTTACAAATAAATATCCATGGAAAATAGGGATACATCTCATGGGGGGTAGGAACGGTCCATAAACCAAGCTCACTTTATAAATTGATAATTATTACAATCATTCAACACAAAATATCCTAGCATACACCTAACAAATTGGGCTTGGGCTTTTGATCATCCTTCATGCATAATATCACATATCATACACCATCAATTAATTATCACAATAATTAATTGATCCAATATTATATATCGTGATCCAATCACTAACCGCCACGATTATAAACTAAATTAACAAAGTATACAAACACCTTTTTCTACTTTCCAATTAATTTATTTATAACCGAGTTTCTTATAAATCACAATTTACTATAAATAAATAAATTCCAACTTCAATTATTTATTTTATGAGAAAAATTTGCAACTTTTATAATTTTAAACTTAAGGGCCCAAAAACTCATTTTTCACCAAAAACATTTTGGCCCATTTAAAATTCACAAATATGTTAGCCATCTAATGGCCCAACAACATCAAGGCCCATGACACTTTGATAATCCAAAACACTTTTGGAAACACTAGTCGTCATCGCCGTCGCCGGAGCTCCGTGGCCGGATTCCGGCAACAAATATTTTTTTTATTAAAATTAGGGGCTGTTCAGGCAGCCCCTCGGGCTGCCCTTGCTGGCCGAAATGGGCAGCATGTTGCTGCCCGAACATGCCCCAAAAACCTTGATATTTTGTTGCAAAATTTCATCTCAAGCGGTAATTGCCCTCAATATAATATTATGTATATGCTACACAAAAACTAGTACCCTTAGCTCTGATACCACTTGAAAGGGATCGATTTAGGTGACCGAAATGCACAACGGAAGCTCAAAATTTTCGATTTTTACATGGAAATTTCGGCCACCTCATGTACTAGGTGTAGCATATACCAAAACACAACTATGACATTCATAGGGTGTTGAGAAATCGTACCTATCAACCTCTTGAGGTTGATGATGGCTCCAACCAAGTTGTAAACAACTTGGCTCTTCAAAGGCAAGACAATCTACAAGCTTTCTTCCTTCAAAATTAGGCCAACATCAACTAGTTAGAACCCCTTTTATTTTTCACTAGAAAAATAAAAAGATTTTTCAAAGAGAAGTGATTTATTTCCTCAACACTTAAAGAAGAAAAATGAGAGAAAAACTTGGTAATCTACTCATGCAAGTTTTCGGCCATTGCACTTGTAAAATGGCAAGAGTGAATACTAGTCTTGATTGTGGGAAATTTGTTGTGTATTCCAATGCCATGCCTTGGACTTTGCACAAGTTGTCTCCCAACTTTTCACCTCCCATGCATGCAAGTCTTATTTGATTTTTAACAATTAAAAATCCATGGACTTAATTTAATTATCTCAAACATATTTGAACCTAATTAAACATTACTTGAATTTACTCAAGCCACTAGTTGATTAATTATTTTACTATTGGGCTATACAATACCCAATATGATTTAATTAATTCAACACTTGAATTAATTTAATTATTTTTGACTCTACTAGGCCCACTAGTGTTTAATTAATTCAACACTTGAATTAATTTAATTTAGTCCATAATAATGTTTACGAAAATCACAATTTTCAAATACATTATTTATTTGGCCAACTTTTAATCTAGGAACACTTTCACAAATTTAAAGTTACATTTCTCTCATAGAATTCATACTTCTATTTTTCTTTACGCTAATAAACTCATTTATAAGCCGTTCAACACATTGAACAATTTTAACTTCTCAACGGGATCTAGAAAGCTAGCACTTGTGTGGCCCTCAATGGTTCATTGATACAACTAGATGTGGGTTCACATCTCCATGTGATTCGGACTAAACATGTCCTTATATGAGCATACCCCAATTGCTCCATTCTTACTTATAAAATCCTTGATAACAAGAACGTCAGAACTCAAGTCTGATAGTACCCAACCAATCATGTTAAACGCCTAGCAGCATCGCTTACATGATTCCCTAGGTATCAAATGATAGTGCCTGCAAGAACCATTCAATTATGGTTAGCGTACAGTACGGTCCCTTCAACTCATATATCCCGACCGATTCGACAACCATTGGTTTATCGAGAGTTGTCAATGAATCGATGCTATGTGTCATGTCGTAGTTGCATCGATGGTGTAATCTATGAAACCCCTTTCATAATTACCACCATACTCTGATTAGAGATTTCAATCTACATACACATGATAACACATAGGATATCCATACCCGAAGGTATGCGATGAATCCCCGACTACAATGCATCGACTCCTATATGTTTCGACAGAACACCCAACCTTGCCACCTGATGACCCCATGAGAGTCGGTAAACAAGTCAAAGTGTAATTCTAGCACATAGAGTCTCAATGTTGTCCCGGATCATAAGGACTAATGGTGTACAACCATAAACTAGGACGTTTCCACTCGATAAGTGAGAACCACTTGGAAAGTCCTTTATGGAGGGTTGTTTAGTGCACTCTACCAGGAGCACCTATCTGCATGCTCGGACATCACAATGTCCCCTACCAATGAAACATGGTACTCACATAGCAGATACTAGTCTCGAACTCGAGCGGCCTATATCCTTCTTAGTGGCGGCTGAATCGACTAGGAATCGTTTAGAATATACAGTATTACAAATATGAGTTTCATGATACTCATCATATGAGCATCTCATATTCTTTCTACTATTTGTATATTCAAGGGCTTTATCTATGCAACTAGCAATACAGATAAAGAAGTGCCAAAATGATAAATTCAAATATTATTAAAATAAAGACTGTTTATACATAGAGTTTCATTGTGAACACTCGGCCAACACTTGGCTCGACGTGCACCTACTCTAACAAAGGCTCCATAGGGAAGCCAGACGATCGTATTTCCATATTTGACCACGGCTCAGTGATGAGAATTGCCGATGCCCCTTCCCCGGGTACTTGGTGAGTTAAGACTGATAAGTCGACCACATGATGATACGATTACAACTAGTCACTTTCAAGGATCAAACTTCTCCCAAAATGATATATGATGATGGAAAGTTTTACGATTTATGATTTATTTACACTTACAAAATTTATGCTAGCTTCTTTTAAATTGAAGTATGATTTTAATGCATGCGCCTATATAGGTATTATTTGCTATGTATGGTTAGATCATGCTGAGTCATTAAACTCATTAGGTTTGGATGGTTGCAGGTGAGGACGATTTTGATGGAGGCACTGACGAATTGAGTAGATCGAATCCAACAGTACACTTCCGAGGGACTTTATTTTCCGCACTTAGTATTTAAAGTTTTTACATAAAGATTTTGAGGATTATTTATCCAGAGATTTTATGCTTTATTTTGAAATCTTGCTTTGTAGTATTTTAAAAGTTGTCATATGTGTTTGGTGGTTGAAAATTTATGGATTTTTATGCATTTAAGATTTTTAAAGGTTGAGTCATTTTAAATGAGTGTTTCAAATTTTATGATTTCAAAAAAAAATAGTAGGATTTTAAAGTTTAAAAGTAAGGGATGTTTCAAGTGTTGTCGCAGTAGACCAAGACTGGATCAACTGCTTGAGGATTGACACTCAACTCTTGAACGAAATTCCTCATTCAAACCCTCTCCTTTGCGATACCCGATGTAGTTATGTATTCAGATTCAGTGGTTGAATCCACCGTGTTGTCTTTCTTGAAACTCTTCCAAGAGACAACACCAACATTGAGCTTGGATAAAAATCCAAAATTTGATTTTGAATAATCCATATATGATTGGAAACTAGAATCAGTGTTGGCTTCTAATTTTAATTCTCCACTCATTGATTGAGCGAAACTTGCACTGTGAAATCCTTGGTAATAAGTCAATAAATATCAAGCTCGATATAATCTCGAGTGCACGATATCAAGTAATAATATAGTGTACACGAGTATGAATATCATTCCTCTATAGACTGTATTTCACTGATATTGTTTCCAACTGTATTTTCTTTAGCAATCAATAATCAATGTGAGTGACTAAATACCCATAATTAAATTAGTAAATGGTTTAATGCAAATAAACAAAATGACATAAATATTTATAAATCAAATGAGAAATTAATTTGCTGGGATTTCGGTTTACCTACCCCTAATTATTTTCACTAATTAATCTCAACTATTGTTCGCTAACTTCGACAGAATTCCTGAACAGATCAACACACTCTCTCTCGAGATATGTTAAACTAATTCGACACAGTGAAATAATTAAAATTCTTTAATTATTTATCAACGGTGAATTGCATACACGATTTACGGATTCCCATAACTTTCGACCTATTAGAATATTACTATCGATGTGTATTCAATTTCATATATTTATGTAAATTATAAATCCACAGATTTTATTACTAGATCTATTGCAAATTATTCTCTTGAACTCACTCGCAATATGAAATATCATCAAAGTTAGCTAGACTTCAAAAAGTCTTGAGTGTTAAATTGTGTCAAACAATCATTCGGGGTCGGATCCCCTTCGAATCCCAACAAACAAGGAGTTTAGCTACTAGAGTTCATAATAATAAATGCAACGCACAATTAAAACAAAGATTCGTAAACTAAACATACTAGCGTAGATGAAGAACAATGGACACGCTGCTCGAAAATCATGAGTCTACAAGTTTCCTCGACTCCGGATTTTTCTCCTTCATGCAGTTGCTTCTCTTCTCTCCAGAACGTGATAAGAATGCCCCTCAATTCATGTGTTAGGGTTCTTGTGGCAGCCCCTAAAAACCTTCCGAGTTTGTAGTAATTTGAAGAAGGAAATTTCCTTCTTTACTCACGCTGAGACGGTCGAGAATTCTTTCCCTAGCGCTAGGTCCATAAAGGTAAAGATCACCTCTATGGACTTAATCTATACCTCTACCACCATAGGATCAGTCGTACCCCCAAAGTCCTTAGCGTCCATCTTACTGAATCACGCATACTTGCATCAGGCCTTGTCCTCCTATCCACCTCAGCATTGTTCCTCGCAGCTTGCGCAAAGAAATGAGTCATGACCACGAGCATCTGGGCCTGAAGGTCTGGTGGGAGATGTGGAGGGGAATTTCTCTGATCATAACGAGCCTCACGGCTCTCACGGTCAATAACACATCTAGGAGGCATACTGTACCACAATTTAACCCAACATGTAACAAACATGCAAAATCGAATTACTCATATAACATGCTAAAGTGATTCAAAAACTTAAACATGCATTTTAAAGGATCTAGTACTTAATACATTTAAAATCCTAAAAACTTACAGACTTGAGGCGTGACTTCATGAGCTTCTCGAAACCAGCAGTGACAAAAACCCTATATTAGGAAACCTTGGGCTCTTATACCAACTGTGACGAACTGTATCTTAAAATACTACTACTTTAACATTTACGGAAAAAATTTAAAATTTTTCTTATTAAGTAATTTATTAAAAGTATAGCTCTTAAAATAAATTAACGGTCACCACTCATACTAATATAAAATTAATATTAAAACTCCATCATTTAAAATAAATCACCAACATCCAATTAATCCTAAAATCCAAAAGATATACCAATTTAATTTAAAAATAGTCTAACAAAATTATAAATTTAATTTTCTTATCATCAATCCTAATAAATCAAAAATTAAAGTAAATAGTTTAAAAATGTGCATAATAATATAGCATAAACTACAAGGTCATTGGGTTTGCATTGCCACTGGCCCGAGCCTGCTCACTGGTCACCACCTCTCATCTCCTCAACTACAACATCTGTATTGATCAAGTCTAGTGAGTTTAATGACTCAGTATGCATTAACCGTATATAACAAATAATACGTAATAAAAATCCATCTAATGTTAGCGTGGTTTGTACATAAATTATTATAAGCATAAATATGTATAACGCGACTTTCCTGCATAAAAAATTTCATAAAAACCATAATATTATATTTTTTCATACTTGTTATGCATGATCATAAACATAAATAATTTTACGTAGAGTCATGCTCAATGTAAATGGCCCATGCACATAAATCGTTTGATCAAAATAAACCATAGTACTGGGCCGGCAGGGATCATCATAGCCCTTGGATTGGATGTCGCTCCCTAGCATATCATAATCCTCCGAAGAGGTTGGAGAGGTCCCCGGACACGTTCTTCGGCTTCAAAACCCGTAACATAATTTGGCTACAAGACAAATCGCATAGCTCAAAAATAATTATTTTTCACTTGATACATATTTTCTAAGGTCGTGGACTTCATTGGAACACCCTGAACTTGCTGCCATAACTTTAAAATTTAAATAACAAAGCTTAGCACAAAAGTCAAATGTACACATGCAATCCTGAAATAATTAAAATAGTCTACGACTTACCGAATGACTCGGGACTCGAACCATGATTAGACGACATCCTGAATACTGTCCAAGACCCTAACTAGCCCCAAACCATAATTGAACAAACTTAAAACAAGCTACGATCCATAGAAAACAAAGATTTCCCAAGGAAACGCTCTACGACCCATATACATGCAATTAATTAAATATAGACATGTATAAGACTTTATTTTCGAGTTATAATAAAATTCGAAAAATATTAAATAATACATGATATTGAAAATTCCAAGTCAATAAATACATGAAATTCAAAATTCAGTACAAATCATGTATTAATTTCGAAATAAGGCTGGATATCAATCAAATTGGAAGGAAATATTACATACAAGACAACTTTTCTCAACAAAGAAGAATATCAATAGTTATGGAATAATTATCTCGCAATTTTGGAAGAAAATCAATCGGTTTATGGTAGGATTCTCACCCAGCACCTATAAATACCCCCTAAGCCTTTGAAATTTTCAGCCCTTATTCTAGCAAGCAATTTTCGAAAATTTCTCTCCAAGTGCTGCTGAAGTTTTGAAATTTTGCTCTCCCAAAAAATCTGCACGAGTCATCAAAGTTCTTTCCACGTTCAGAAATTCGTTTCTCTCGTTCAGGTTGCTCGAAATCAGATCTCCACCAGTCAGAATATGCTTCCATATGTTTTGAATAACATATCCAAATGTCAGTCAAATCCAATGGTTAGTTTTTTGTTTATAGCCTTTGCTAGAAAACTGCTCAGATTTTAGGCGAGAAACAACATACCTACGGTTTTTTGTTTATAAGTTGGTTAAAATGACTTCCAAACCCGATCTCCACCGTTGATAATTTTTTTAACGTACTTGTTAACATACTGTAAAAGTTTGAGCCCAATCCAACAGTTCAATAAGGTGCAAAGAATTTTACAAGACGTCTGGTTTTTTCGGTAGATGTGCTGTTGCGTTTTCGAAGCATGATTCATCTATGGTTTCTGAGTTCTTCACGTTTTCTTCCAGTCTAAGGTAAGTGGACTTGTTTTAAAATATGTTGTGTATGAATTATTTCATTTTTGAAAGTTTCGGTCGAGCACTGTCATTCTGTTTCTACGTTTTTTGTGCGATTTTGGTACGTCTACGTGTTGGCACTGTGAGGATTCACTGAAAATGGGTGGGAACCCAACATATGGCCCTTCACGGTGGGATAGAACTGTTTTATGGCCTCGCCTCCTTAGAGGATTAAAAATTAGGGACTGATATCAGTAACCATAGAAGGTGGAAAAATCGCAGTGCTGTTATGATATGAATATGATGATATGTTATGAAAAGCATGATATGTTTACGTGTTATTTTCGAAAATTTTGTAAATATTTTTATGTTGTGCTCGAACGGCCCCACTTGCTGAGTGACGACCATATCACTCACCCCTTACTCTACCCTCCCCAGATAAATCATAAAAGGATGAACAAGACCAGTTTTGGGGCTGATAATAAGATGATTCAAGAAGTTTACTTTTGTTTTGGCTTAGTAAGTTGTAAATGCTTCCGCAGATTTTTATCATTTTAAGAATCTACGTTGTAAAGACAATCTTTTGAGATTATGAGTTATAAACTGGTTTTTGGTTTATACTGTACTACGAGGCTTATTGTTTTCAATTGTGTGGTTGTAAAACACGCCGGTGTCGACTAACCCCGGTGTTGGGGCGTGACATTTAAGTGGTATCAGAGCCGCCAGGTTCATAATCCAGTTGGGAAGAAAAATTTATCAGATTATGTAGAAAGGCCGATGCAGTCCCTTTCGGAACGACCAACGAGTAATATTACAACTTTGTCGTGAGGCGTTGTCCGAAAACAAGAAATTCCTTCGTTTAGACCTTCGAAATCACGTTTGTGCTATTTTAGGAAAGTTTCATAGAACTCATAACTTTTTGTAGAAAACTCAGAATTTAATTCCGTCAACTGTTCTGGAATCCTCTCGACATATTCTTTCTATCCATGGGTCAATGTCCAAACCTTCTACTTTTGGAAACTTTCTCGAAAATCTCTTTCAACGCATTTTTTCGAACTACCTGTCGAAATTTTATTCAATTGTATTATGTGGACAATTAGTATTTGTCTATATTTTTGTGAATATATCTATCAGAGATAAGTTGAGTTAAGCTTCTGACTTAAGATTAAAATTTGACTCGAGGATGATAAGTTATTTATGAAAACTAATATGAGAAAAGTAGATATAAGAATTATATCATCAGTTTTGGGTATTCTACTATAGAAGTTGATTTTGTATCAATAGTTTACTATGAAGACATTAAGTTTGAGTTATTAAGAATGCTAAGTGCTAACTTTAAATATGTAGGACCTTGGAATATCTTGTGAGACAATATTTCCAGGTTAAGAAATCTATATTATTTTGGGATAACAAGTAGCCTATGACCTTACGTAAATAAAATAAGTTATGAGATATTGATGGGTATCAAGGAAAGTATAGTACAATAAGTTTTGACTTTTTATGGTACTACGAATGATTCAAAGAGAATGACATTTAATGAAATTCTTATGTTAGAGTGTTGTAGGCGCATGGTCTTGATGAAAGTGAGATTTAGTAAAAAAAAAAAATTAATTTGAGGTAACGACGAGGTTATAATTTTCGGGATTTAAGTCAAAAAGCTATAATATTGAGTTAAGTTCAATATTCTATATGGGTTTTAATTTTTGAGATTGTAATCGGGATAATTTAAGATAAGATAAAATTAGTATCAATTCGCATATGTTTAGTGCCGACTTGATTCAACTCACTCCGGTAGATTTCGACGTCATCCTAAGGATGAACTGTTTATCTAAGAGCAATAATAGATGGCAATAGTAAGAATGTCAAACTCTAAACCCCGAACCAAGAAGAAATCAGGTACTATGGTGATTCCAAGGAACATAAATACATATTTTCTGTTACCCAGACTTGGAAAGCTATAATATCGAGAGAAGAAGTTTATCTAGCAATAGTGAACAAAGTGAAAGAAGGAGATGAGCTGAATTTGGAAGATATTCTAGTAATACGAAAAATTTCGGACGTTGTTCCAGAAAAGCTTCTTGGAATGTTCTCGGACTAAGAAGTAGAGTTCGAGATAAATTTTGTACCGGTGATTCACTAATCTCCAATACATTGTACCGAATGGCTCCAGATGAACTCAAGTAGCTAAAAGAACAACTTCAAGAGTTGTTAGACAAAAAGCAGATTAGGCCAAGTGCATTCCCCTGGGGAGCTACAATCCTATTTGTAAGGAAGAAGGATGGAAATATAAGATTGTGTATAAATTATAGAGAACTCAATAAGATCACAATCAAGAATAATATATTCTTCCAATAATAGACGGTCTTTTCAATCAACTTAAATGAGCTACAGTATTCTCCGAGCTTGACCTGAGGACATGCTATCGTCAGCTAAAGGTCATAGCAGAAGACACCCCAATGTCAGCATTCAGAATAAGGTCATATAAGATCAAAATCAGGAATATCAGTGGAACTAAGAAGGTAGGGGCAATTCTAGATTAGTCGAAACATAAGAATGCAATCAAAATTAGAAGCTTCTTTGGGTTACCAGGCTATTGGCTGAAATTCGTCGAGGGCTTATCTTCAGTAGTCGTATCACAGACGAGATTCACACAAAAGAGCTATGAATTCAACTGAAGAAAAAGATGTGAAAGAGTTTTCAAACATTAAAGGAGAAGCTAGCATCTACACCAATGCTGGTATTACCTACTGAGGATAAGGATTTTACCATCTACAGCGAAGCATCAAAGGAATATCTCATAGGCGTACCTCATGTCAACTAAAGCCGCATGAGTCAAACTACCATACTCACGATCTCGAGTTAGCAGTAGTGATCTTTACTTTGAAAAATTTGGAAACACTATCTCTATTATGTGACATGTGAAATCTTCACAGACCACTAAAATCTCAAGTATTTGTTCGTTAAAAAAAGAATTAAAAATGATGTAAAGAAGGTGGATAGAGTTACTCAAGGACTATGACTTGGCAATAAACTACTACCCCACCAAGGCAAATAAGGTTGTCGATGCTTTAAGTCAGAAAACATGGGTAAGATAACCCTAGCATCACTCTCTGTGCAACCATACCTTCAGAAAACAGTAAAGTTAAATCAGAGTAGAGATACGACACTAGAAAAGTTCAAAGAACAAGTTAAGGAAATAAAGTCGTCAGATTTTTAAGTGGATCCAGACGGAATCCTAGGGATGAGAGGACGATTGTGTATGCCAGACATCGACAATCTTCAATAAGAAGTGATGTAAGAGGCGCATGAGTCAACATTTCAGATCTATACCGTCAGTACAAAGATGCATCTGAATTTGAAAGAAAGTTTCTGACGAAGCAGAATGAAAAGAGACGTCGTCGAGTTATATTTAAGTGACAAGTATGCCAACAAGAGAAAGTCGAGCATCAACGACTGGAAGGACTACTGCAACCGTTAGAATCCTAGAATGGAATTAAGAACATATTTCCATGGATTTCGTTGTAGAATTGCCAAAGTCAATACAGAGTCACGGCGGGGATGGATAATCGTAAATAGACCCATAAAATCCGCATACTTTCTAGTCGTCCGAAGGAATTATTATATTGAAAAATTGGCTACTCTATACATGGATAATATTATACGGCTAGATGAAGTGCCTGCAATCATAATGTCAGGTAAAGATCCAAGATTTTTGTCACGTTTGTGGTACAATTTTCAAAAAGCCATGAGAACAAAAATTACTCTTAGTACGGCTTATCACCCTCAAAATGATGGTCAAACAAAGAGAATGATTCATAGATTTTGGTAGTAATTGAAATAAACATCTACCACTGATAGAGTTTGCTTACAATAGTTATCACAACAATATTGGAATGACTTCATTTGAAGCCTTTTACGGACGAAAGTATCGATCACCACTGTAATATGACAAAATAGAAGAGACAGTCATAACTGGGCTAGAACTAATGCACGAGACAATGGAAAGGTGGCCATCATCAGAGACAGACTCAAGGCTACATAAGACTAGCAAAAGAGTTAGTTTGGTCTTAAAAGGAGACCAGTGGAATTCACATTATGTGAAAAAGCTTATATGAGGGTCTCACTAATGAAAGAATCATTAGATTCATGAAGCTGAAAAAGTGAAACCTCGGTACGTAGGACTATTCTAAATTTTGGAGAGATTGACACATTGGCTTACAAAATAGCATTGCCACCAGATATGTGTAGAATCCACAATATATTCCACAAGTCCAAACTAAGGAAATACACATCGAACCCAGGCCATGTTATGGAAATTGAACTGCTCATGATCAAAGGTAACATGGGGGAAGAGCTGAAATATGAGGATGTCTCTACTCATATTGTGGATATAAAGGACCAAGTACTGAGACGACGTATCATTCCCTAAGTCAAAGTGCAATGGTCAAACTACACATAACGAGAAAACTACTTGGGAGTTTGAAGAGAAAATGCGACAAGCAATATCCCTACCTTTTCGAAGGTCAAGCCGACTCAAGTTTCGAGGACGAAACTTCCAATAAGGAGGGAGGGGTGTGAGAACACAAATTTTTGGGCATGCAATTAATTAAATATAGACATGTATAAGAATTTATTTTCGAGTTATAATAAAATTCGAAAAATATTAAATAATACATGATATTGAAAATTCCAAGCCAATAAATACATGAAATTCAAAATTCAGTACAAATCATGTATTAATTTCGAAATAAGGCTGGATATCAATCAAATTGGAAGAAAATATTATATACAAGACAACTTTTCTCAACAAAGAAGCATATCAATAGTTATGGAATAATTATCTCGCAATTTTGGAAGGAAAATCAATCGGTTTATGGTAGGATTCTCACCCAGCACCTATAAATACCCCCCCTAAGCCTTTGAAATTTTCACCCCTCATTCTAGCAAGCAATTTTCGAAAATTGCTCTCCAAGTGCTGCTGAAGCTTTGAAATTTTGCTTTCCCAAAAAATTTGCACGAGTCATCAAAGATTTTTTCCACGTTCAGAAATTCATTTCTCTCGCTCGGTTTCTCGAAATCCGATCTCCACCGGTCTGAATATGCTTCCATATGTTTTGAAAATTTCAGCCAAATCCAACGGTTAGTTTTTTATTTATAGCCTTTGCTAGAAAACTACTCAGATTTTAGGCGAGAAACAACATACCTACGGTTTTTTGTTTATAACACGAGAGCCGTTGCTCAAGCAAAGGAGCCAAGGTATCATCAGAAGTCCAAACATGTATTGAGAAAGTACCACATCCTCTGAGAGATTGTGGAAAGAGGAGATGTCTCGATTGACAAAGTCGGCTCCGCAGATAATGTTGCTGATCCACTAGCTAAGCCTTTACCTGGACCATTACTCGAGATGCATCGCGAATCGATGGGTTTGAAGCATATGGGTAGTTGGCTCTAGTGCAAGTGGGAGATTGTTAGAGTAGGTGCACGTCGAGCCAAGTGTTGGCCGAGTGTTCACAATGAAACTCTATGTATAAACAGTCTTTATTTTAATAATATTTGAAATTATTGTTTTGGCACATCTTTATCTGTATACCCATGCAAGTTGCATAGATAAAGCCCTTGAATATACAAATAGTAGAAAGAATATGAGATGCTCATATGATGAGTATCATGAAACTCATATTTGGAATACTGTATATTCTAAACAGTTCCTAGTCGATTCAGCCACCGCTAAGAAGGATATAGGCCGCTCGAGTTCGAGACTAGTATCTGCGATGTTAGTACCATGTTTCATTGGTAGGGGACATTGTGTTGTCCGAGCATGCAGATAGGTTCTCCTGGTAGAGTGCACTGAACAACCCTCCATAAAGGACTTTCCAAGTGGTTCTCACTTATCGAGTGGAAACGTCCTAGTTTATGGTTGTACACCATTAGTCCTTATGACCCTGGACAACATTGAGACTCTATGTTCTAGCATTGCACTTTGACTTGTTTACCGACTCTCAAGGGGTCATCAGGTGGCAAGGTTGGGTGTTTTGTCGAAACTTATAGGAGTCGATGCATTGTAGTCGGGGATTCACCGCTTACCTTCGGGTATGGATATCCTATGTGTATGTAGTATGAAATCTCTAATCAGAGTATGGTGGTAATTATGAAAGGGGTTTCATAGATTACACCATCGATGCAACTACGACATGACACATAGTATCGATTCATTGACAACTCTCGGATATACCAATGGTTGTCGAATCAGTCGGGATATATGAGATGAAGGGACCGTACTGTACGCTAACCGTAATTGAATGGTTCTTGCAGGCACTATCATTTGATACCTAGGGAATCATGTAAGCGATGCTGTTAGGCGTTTAACATGATTGGTTGGGTACTATCAGACTTGAGTTCTGACGTTCTTATTATCAAGGAGTTGATAAGTAAGAATGGAGCAATTGGGGTATGCTCAAATAAGGACATGTTTAGTCCGAATCACATGGAGATATGAACCCACGGCTAGTTGTATCGATGAACCATTGAGGGCCACACAAGTACTAGCTTTCTAGATCCCGTTGAGAAGTAAATAGTTCAATGTGTTGAACGGCTTATAAAGAGTTTATAAGCGCAAGGAAAATTAGAAGTATGACTTCTATGAGAGAAATATAACTTTTAATTTGAGGAAGTGTTCCTAAACTAAAAGTTGGCCAAATAGATAATGTATTTGAAAATTGTGATTTTCATAAACATTATTATGGATTAAATTAAATTAATTCAAGTGTTGAATTAATTAAACACTAGTGGTCCTAGTAGAGTCCAAATAATTAAATTAATTCAAGTGTTGAATTAATTAAATCATATTGGGTCTTGTAGAGCCCAATAGTAAAATAATTATTCAACTAGTGACTTGAGTAAATTCAAGTAATGTTTAATTAGTCTCAAATATGTTTGAGATAATTAAATTAAGTCCATGGATTTTTAATTGTTAAAAATCAAATAAAAATGCATGCATGGGAGGTGAAGAGTTGGGAGACAATTTTTTCAATGTTCAAGGCTTGGCATGCTAAAAGTGGTTTTAGCTTTTTACACTACCAAGACTAGTCTCCCTCCCCCTCATTATAACCAATATGGCCGAAATTTTTCTAGAAAAATTCTCCTCATTTTTCTCTCCATTTTGTTCTTCAAGAGTTGAGGAAACAATATACTTATCTTTGAAAATCCTCTTATTTTTCTAGTGCAAAATAAGAGGGGTTCTAGCTAGTTGGTGGTGGGCCTAATTTTGGAGCAAGGAGAGCTTGAAGATTGTCTTGCCATCAAGAGCTTAGTTGTATATCAACTAAGTTGGAGCCAACATCAATCTCAAGAGATTGATAGGTATATTTTTCTTAACACCCTATGTATGACATTTTGGTGTTTTTGTATTTGCTACACACTAGTAGAGGTGCTCGAGTTTTACATGACAAAATCGAAAATTTTGTAGCTTCCGCTTCATTGGGGCACTTAAAATCGATCCCCTTTCAAGTGGTATCAGAGCTAAGGGTACTAGTTTGTGTAGCATATACATAATATTATATTGGGGTTGATTTCTAACAGCATGAGATGATTTGTTGCAACTAATTCAAGGCCGAATTTGGGAGGATTTTGGGCAGCGAGATGCTGCCCCAGGGACTGCCCGAAACGGGCAGCAAGGGCAGCCCAAGGGGCCGCCCGTACAGCCCCATCTTTTAAATAAAAAAAAAATTTGCATGTTGGCCGGAATCCGGCGACGGCGATAACGACTAGTGTTTTCAAAAGGTGTTTTGAAATATCGAAGTGTCATGGGCCTTGTCTTGTTGGGCCATTGGATGGCTAACATATTTGTGAAATTTAAATGGGCCAAAATGTTTTTGGTGAAAAATTAATTTTTGAGCCCTTATGTTTAAATTTACAAAAGTTGCAAATATTTTCTCATTAAATAAATAATGAAAGTTGTGCTTTAATTATTTATAGTAAATGGTGATTTACAAAAAATTCAGTTATAAATAAATTAATTAGAAAGTAGACAAATGTGTTTGTATACTTTGTTAATTTAGTTTATAATCGTGACGGTTAGTGACTTGGATCAAGATATATAATATTGGATCAATTAATTATTGTGATAATTAATTGATGGTGTATGATATGTGATATTATACTTGAAGGATGATCAAAAGCCCAGGCCCAATTTGCTAGGTGTATGCTAGGATATTTTGTGTTGAATGATTGTAATAATTATCAAATTTAAAGTGGGCTTGGTTTATGGCCCGTTCCCACCCCCATGAGATGTATCTCTATTTGCCATGGATATTTATTTGTAAATATTAGTTTAGTGGAAGATCAAGATTGGAAGATGGTGGCCTTGATGATTATGAAGATCGGAGACATGTAAATATTGGAGGCTAATGTAATAGTTGCATTTGCATCCCATGCATTTCCCTAGGATTGGACCTAGGCCCGTGTTTAGCTCACACGTGCCATTAGTATTGGGGCGATTGATCATCCTTGTTTTGTTTACTGTTTATAATATATGCATGATATGTTATAAATAATGAGTATGTGTGTTATTATTATGATAATAACAAAGTTGCATGAATCCGGCAAACATACGATCAAACATGGCGAGCTTTTAAATAAAATTAATGATGAGACCTTTCAAAATTAAAAAACCCTCATTTTGAATAAGATTTAAAATTAATATCAAGCCCGAAATGGGGAATTAAAAAATCTGTTTATAATTTCCATGTCCTCCATCGACAATGGGTGCATGATGAACGCTACCCGTGCTCGGGGCTCGGCTCATATTATTGGGGGGTATGCGCTTGAGACAGCGGCACTGTTGTTGAACAATGTCCATTCAAAGGCAGTTGACAAGATACCATATGAGATATGGATGGGTAAGCCTCCCAAATTTTCTAATCTTAGAATATGGGGGTGTCCTGCTTATGTGAAGCAGGTAGTGGGAGATAAATTGGATAGTCGATCCATTTTATGTTACTTTGTGGGATATCCAAGGAATTCTGTTGGATTTTATTTCTATCATCCCCAAGAAACAAAAAGTGTTTGTTTCTAGGAATGCAACCTTTTTGGAAAAAGAATTTCTAGTGGATAGAAAAGGGGAGATGATAGAACTCGAAGAGGTTCGAGAGTCAGCCACAATTATAGAACCCACACCCGAAGAGCCAAGAGAGGAGATACAAGCTCCTAGAAGATCCGAGAGAGTCTCGAGACCACCTTTGAGGTATGGTCTGCTTCTTGAAGAGGGCCATGATGAGCCTAACCATGGATGTGATCCAAGGACCTTCAAGAAAGCGTTATCTGATGCCGATTCATCCAAGTGGCTTGAAGCTATGGAATCTTAGATGAATTCCATGCATTCGAACCAAGTGTGGAATCTCATGGATCCACCTGAGGGAATTGTTCCCATAGGGTGTAAATTGATTTACAAGAGGAAACTTGGGGCGGATGGGAAGGTATTGACCTTCAAGGCGCGATTGGTAGCAAAAGGTTATACTCAAAGACAAGGAGTTACATCTATCGGAAGTGAGCAAATGGTATGCAAACTTCAGAGATCTATTTATGGTCTAAAGCAGGCATCTAAGGAGTTGGGACCTTAGATTCGATAGTACAATCAAAGAGTTTGGTTCAACTAAGAATCCTGAGTAACCCTCTGTGTATAAGAAGGTTAGTGGGAGTGCTGTGACATTCCTGGTGCTTTATTTTGATGACATTCTACTCATTGAGAATGATGTAGGAATGTTGCAATCAACTAAAATATGGTTATCGAGTAAGTTCTCGATGCAGGACTTGGGTGAAGCATCTTTTGTATTGAGAATACAGATCTATAGAGATAGATCGAGAAGATTGCTTGGTCTCACCCAGTCCACATACATTGATACCATCGTGAAGCGGTTCTCGATGAATGAGTCCAAGAGCGGACATCTACCAATGTGTCATGGCGTATCCCTATCCAAGTCTATGTCTCCCAAGACTGATGCAGAGATAGAGGCGATGACACGCATTCCGTATGCATCTGCAATTGGTAGCATCATGTATGGGATGATATCTACATGTCCTGACGTGGCTTTCGCACTAAGTGTAGTGAGTAGATATCAATCAAACCCTGGTCTTCCACACTGGAAAGCTGTGAAAGACATCCTCAAGTATTTGAGAAGGACCAATAAGTTGTTCTTGGTCTATGGAGGTGGAGAACTGAAATTGGAAGGCTATACCGACTCTAGCTTCCAAAGCGATATCGATGACTCGAAGTCAACCTCTGGGTTCGTATTCATGCACAATGGTGCTGCTGTCTCTTGGAAGAGTTCCAAGCAAGACAATACAGCGGATTCCACCACTGAGGCCGAATATTGCTGCATCGGATGCAGCAAAGGGAGGCTGTTTGGATAAGGAATTTCGTTCAAGAGTTGGGCGTTATTCCTAATGGAGTTGCTCCTATCCCGGTGTTTTGTGACAACACGGGAGCCGTTGCTCAAGCAAAGGAGCCAAGCTCTCATCAGAAGTCCAAACATGTATTGAGAAAGTACCACATCCTCTGAGAGATTGTGGAAAGAGGAGATGTCTCGATTGACAAAGTCGGCTCCGCGGATAATGTTGCTGATCCACTAGCTAAGACTTTACCTGGACCATTATTCGAGATGCATCGCGAATCGATGGGTTTGAAGCATATGGGTAGTTGGCTCTAGTGCAAGTGGGAGATTGTTAGAGTAGGTGCACGTCAAGCCAAGTGTTCGCCAAGTGTTCACAATGAAACTTATGTATAAACAGTCTTTATTTTAATAATATTTGAAATTATTGTTTTGGCACATCTTTATCTGTATACTCATGCTAGTTGCATAGATAAATCCCTTGAATATACAAATAGTAGAATGAATATGAGATGCTCATATGATGAGTATCATGAAACTCATATTTGGAATACTGTATATTATAAACAGTTCCTAGTCGATTCAGCCGCCGCTAAGAAGGATATAGGCCGCTCGAGTTCGAGACTAGTATCTGCGATGTGAGTACCTATGTTTCATTGGTAGGGGACATTGTGATGTCCGAGCATGCAGATGGGTGCTCCTGATAGAGTGCACTGAACAACCCTCCATAAAGGACTTTCCAAGTGGTTCTCACTTATCGAGTGGAAACGTCCTAGTTTATGGTTGTACACCATTAGTCCTTATGACCCTGGACAACATTGAGACTCTATGTGCTAGCATTGCACTTTGACTTGTTTACCGACTCTCAAGGGGTCATCAGGTGGCAAGGTTGGGTGTTTTGTCGAAACTTATAGGAGTCGATGCATTGTAGTCGGGGATTCACCGCTTACCTTCGGGTATGGATATCCTATGTGTATGTAGTATGAAATCTCTGATCAGAGTATGGTGGTAATTATGAAAGGGGTTTCATAGATTACACCATCGATGCAACTACGACATGACACATAGTATCGATTCATTGACAACTCTCGATATACCAATGGTTGTCGAATCGGTCGGGATATATGAGATGAAGGGACCGTACTGTACGCTAACCGTAATTGAATGGTTCTTGCAGGCACTATCATTTGATACCTAGGGAATCATGTAAGCGATGCTGTTAGGCGTTATAACATGATTGGTTGGGTTACTATCAGACTTGAGTTCTGACGTTCTTATTATCAAGGAGTTGATAAGTAAGAATGGAGCAATTGGGGTATGCTCAAATAAGGACATGTTTAGTCCGAATCACACTGGAGATATGAACCCACGGCTAGTATGTATCAATGAACCATTGAGGGCCACACAAGTACTAGCTTTCTAGATCTCGTTGAGAAGTAAATAGTTCAATGTGTTGAACGGCTTATAAAGGAGTTTATAAGCGTAAGGAAAATTATAAGTATGACTTCTATGAGAGAAATATAACTTTTAATTTGAGGAAGTGTTCCTAAACTAAAAGTTGGCCAAATAGATAATGTATTTAAAATTGTGATTTTCATAAACATTATTATGGATTAAATTAAATTAATTCAAGTGTTGAATTAATTAAACACTAGTGGTCCTAGTAGAGTCCAAATAATTAAATTAATTCAAGTGTTGAATTAATTAAATCATATTGGGTCTTGTAGAGCCCAATAGTAAAATAATTATTCAACTAGTGACTTGAGTAAATTCAAGTAATGTTTAATTAGTCTCAAATATATTTGAGATAATTAAATTAAATCCATGGATTTTTAATTGTTAAAAATCAAATAAAAATGCATGCATGAGAGGTGAAGATTTGGGAGACAATTTTTTCAATGTTCAAGGTTTGGCATGCTAAAAGTGGTTTTAGCTTTTTACACTACCAAGACTAGTCTCCCTCCCCTTCATTATAACCAATATGGCCGAAATTTTGCAAGAAAAATTCTCCTCATTTTTCTCTCCATTTTGTTCTTCAAGAGTTGAGGAAACAATACACTTCTCTTTGAAAAATACTCTTATTTTTCTAGTGCAAAATATGAGGGGTTCTAGCTAGTTGGTGGTGGGCCTAATTTTGGAGCAAGGAGAGCTTGAAGATTGTCTTGCCATCAAGAGCTTAGTTGTATATCAACTAAGTTGGAGCCAACATCAATTTCAAGAGATTGATAGGTATATTTTCCTTAACACCCTATGTATGACATTTTGGTGTTTTTGTATTTGCTACACACTAGTAGAGGTGCTCGAATTTTACATGATAAAATTGAAAATTTTGTAGCTTCCGTTGCATTCGGGCACCTAAAATCGATCTCCTTTCAACTAGATCACTTAACCATGTCTAAACACATTACAAATCATAGCCATACAGCAGCAGCAACGTACAGATGAATCCAACCGAAGGATTGAGCAAGAAAACCAAGAAACGAATCAATTCATACATAAAATTTCAGATATTGATCCAAATTGTTTTGCTTTAAATCTTGGCACTTACCGAACGAATTTTCATGCATAATTTGTATCAAATTACATAATATAGACATTATCGACGCGTAAAGAAAGGATTAATATATGCTTTTGCAGTAAAACACATGAATTATCGAATGTTGACATGAGGCAAAACCGAGGGCATCGTGCTGCATTGTTCTTTCTTCCAAGGATCCGAAAATCCTATAGAATAGTGGTGATGTTTTGGTGATGGTGTTTGCTAGAAGTGGGAGCCAAAAACTCACTTCTCCAACCTAATAAACTCTTGTATTTTTTTGTGTGTGGCTTGTGTGTGTTTGTTTTTGTGTTTGTGTGTGTCGTGTGGTGTTGTGTGTTTTACGTGAATATGTGAGGGAGGGCTAAGCCCTTACAACTTAAATTACTAATTTGGCCTTCCAAATTTTATATTAAGCGCTCAACAATATTAAATTTTACCCTTAATTGAATACTACTTAATTTAATTAATTAAGTCATAAAAAATTGTTAAAATATTTTATTTGGAGTGAATGTATTTAAATCTCTTATTTTCGAATTGTGCTAATTAAAATGCTTAACGCCAAATTTAGCCATAAAATAGTAAAATTGTAAATATTTTAAAATACTATATTTCTTGACTTAAAATAAAAATTATAACCTTAAATTTAAGGAATAAATCTTAATTTTTTAAAATTAAGGCTTAAAAATCTTATAATTCGCCAAATAAATTAAATTAGACTTTAAAATACTAAAATTCGTAAATCATTTAGAATAATTAATTTTCTTGACTTAAGATATAACATTCAATTTTGGCACCTTAATCGTCTCCGGTCTCCTTTCTCCAGTTCGATACAAAATATTCGCTTGAAAAGCTAAAACTTGCGAAAAAAAATTTAAATTGCATAAACAGGAGTATGTAAACATTTAAAATAATTTAATCATATATCATGCACCATTTAAATCATTATCTAATTAGATTAAATTTTATAATTATGCATGGGATTTACATGTACTGTTTTTGGGCACTACACTTATGGACCGAGGTCCCTTCTCGCAAGCGTGATGTCATGAGCTCCCTAACAGCAGCGTGCTTCATTGCACGTGTTTGTTCACCATACAACTCTTGTAGGTGGTCGTAAATGTCAGCAGAATTCACATATTCCTCAAACCGCCTCTGAAACTCATTTGACATAGAAGCTTGTATATATAGCTCTTAGCTTGGAGATCATGATCCCACTATTTCTCAAGCTTTGACATTTTCTCAGCATGGGCATTGGAAGCAACCTCTTTCGGAGGAGCTTTCTTGATCGCCTATACTAATTTCTCATAATTTAAAGAGATTTTTAAATTCTTAGCCAGTAGTGATAGTTAGGCTTAGTCAGCTTGTTTAAATCGAGGATAATAGATAAAGGATTTCGCGCGACATCATAGATGTACTGAAATCGAAACAGAATAAACATTACTGTTATTTTAAAATATGTTGTAAGACCATAAAATGTAACGTCCCGAAAATTTGAAGGTCCACGTTAACCCATAGCATGCAAGTTATCAAATTTCTTATGTATTTTAAATATTTACTTTAATTGCATAATTTTGCTTGGTTTCATGAAATTAAGGATTTTTTTCCCGATATTCGATGTCGAACCGGGGAACAGGGATCGGAGACGATTAAGGTGCAAAAAATTAATGTTATATTTATTTTAAGCCAAGAAAATTAGTAATTTAAATGATTTACGAATTTTAGCATTTTAGGGTTAATTTAATTATTGGACGAGTTTATAAGATTTTGAGGCATTTAAAATTAATTTTTAAAATTTATGAATTTAATCAATAAATGTGATGCAAAATATTTTTACAAGGAATTTTTATGCCATACTTAATTTATTTAGCATTTAAATATTTAAGCCGAATTAGGATTTTTATGTATTTAATTATCTATTTTCAAATTTTGGGATAAAGTTTAATTTATTTATCCAAAAGATACTTAATTATTTATTTAGTGTTTTTATTAAACTTAAACTATGATTGAGTTATTTATTAGTATATTTTATTCCACCAAAAGTTTGCAAACTCACTCACACAATACAACTCACGTGAAGGACACTTAAAACACACACTAAATACACACACTAAGTGCCGAGAGCTTCCTAGCCTTGGAATTCAAACTTTTGGGTTCTTTATCTTTGATCCAACCATCACCGATTGTTCACCATACGTAGCACTATCGATTCACAGCCACTTTTTCACAAAAGAAACAATCGAAACTTCGCTCCGATCGGCCGCCGACTTCCTCGCAACGATTATCGACAATTCAAGCGTTTTCAATGCAAATGCACACCTTAATTCTCATTTTTCTCATCTGTCACTTCATAATATATATTTGATGCATGTTTGCATGAAAATCATGTGGGGTGTATTTATTTTCGTTTTTATTGCAACATATGCTTAGAACATGTGTTTTTGAAACCCAAAACTCTTCCTAATGATGCACAAATGGGCTGCTATGGTAGGGGACCTTGAAGAGATGTTTTTACACATGTTTAAGGACACTTAGGAGCATGCTTGAAGGCTGGATGAAGGAAGCAACTAGGTTGAGCGAAAGTTTGATGTTTTAGAGTCCTAGGGTTTGGCTAAGGCGCGAGCGGCTTTCTAAGTGCATGCGGCTGCTAGCTGCTCTCAAGGGAACGTCCAGTGCTCTTAAGAGGGCTGAACGAGGGTCCTTGATGGGTTGCACGATGGCTGGAACGAGGGTAGACAGGAGTCACGCCTAGGAGAGTTGCGCAAGGAGTCCTAGGGCTCGGGCGGAGGGGTTGAGCAGTGTTTGGGCTGGTAGGTTCGGTCCAGCAGCATGTCATGGGTTTGTCCTAGGTCCTAGGATGGATGGGTAGAGGCTGGACATGGTGGTTAAGGGCTAGGGGCGAAACTAGCCTAGGTTCAAATCATATTAGGACTAGGACTCTTCTAGAGCCCAAAATCAGTACATGTAAACTCATACATTTATTAAAATTTTAAATTATTTATTTAACTTTAAAATGATTTTTAACGAAGCATTATTTATGATTTGCATTATTTTAAATTATTACATGTTTGTTTGATGCACATTAAAACGTTTTCTTGAGTTTAATGTTTTAGGCGATATTCGATACAGGGATCGGGAAAAGAGACCGGTGACGATTTAGGCGCTTTATGAATAATGTGGTATTTTATTTCAAGTCAATAAAAATATTATTTTAAATTATTTATGAATTTGAATAGTTGGGAATTTTAAATCTTGAAAATTTGACACATATGTATTTTATTTTAAATCAGGGGTTCTAGTAAGTTAGGGGCGATTAGTATATTATTTAGCATGTTAATTAGTTATTAGTATTTTTATTAACCTAATTAACTCCCAATTAACTCCCTAATTAACCTCCTAATTATCTCTCTAATCAATACAAACACACCTACACGTTTATTTTTTAGGTATGCTAAATGTCTAGTGACGAAATATGAACGGGTTTGGAAGTCGGTGAAGTGGCCGAGGACCTCTCCACCCCGATAAAGTATGACCGGGTTTAGATCAGGATTGGAAAACGGTAAAACATGACTAGGGACCAATCCACTTGGTAAAGCATGAACGGGGTTCTCATGTATGTGGTAGTAGACATCCCTGCCAGCCCAATACTGTGGTTTAGTCTGATCAGGCGCATTTATGTATGGGTCACTTACATTGAAACGTATCTCTACACAAAATGATTATGTTTATGCATGTTCAAATATGCATGATGCAAGTATGTTTATGAAAAGTTTTACGATATGTTGACACGTCTATGTGTATGTTAGTTCGTTCACAATCAAGTATGTATGGTCTACTTTAAAAATGCATATGGTTTTATTAATTATTATTTATTATTCTCAGTTTATACATGTTGAGTCTTTAGATTCACTAGACTTGATCGATGCTGGTGAGTACGAGCATGAGGAGACGAGAGGTGGAGATCAGTGAGCTGGCTCGAACTGCGCAAAGGCTAAACTCGAGGACCGCCTACGTTTAAAGAATTTTTATGCAAATTTCAACTACTCTGATTGATTTTCACGGGATATATTTATGATGTTTAAACAAGTACTTTTGTAGCAAACTATGGTTGCCATGGTTTTACTTCAAATATTTTAGACGAGTAGATTATCTTTATCGCAATTTAAAGTTTACTATTTATTTAAGAAATTTTTTATTTTTCCGCAAATTTCAAGTAGTTCAAAATACGGTATGTTACAGTTGGTATCAGAGCAGTGTTCTTGTAAATGATTATGCCTACTGCTAGTTGCGAGAAGCTCACGAATTCACGCCTCAAGTCTGTAAGTTTTAAAGTTTTAAATTGTTTCATGTAGTAAGCATCAAATTCATGATTTCAGCAAGTATATGTTTAAGTTCAAATTGCGTGCATCTTATGATATTGATATTATGTTCGTGCATGTTGGGTTTACGTGTTGGGTAAAATTGGAACATTATGCCTCCTAGACGAATGGTTGCCCGTGGGGCTAGGGATGAGAAGAGAGAAGCTCGGCATGGGGAGAGGGCCACTCCTCCTTGTCTACGGTCAGATGTGCAGGCTTAGATGCTTGCAGGTATGACTCAGTTCTTCGCACAGTTTGTGGGGAACAATACTGCCGGAGATATAGGGGCAAGGCCCAAACAAGATGCAGTTTATGAGAGGTTCAGGAGGATGAACCCAAAGGAGTTCTCAAGGACAACTGACCCGATGATAGCCGAGGGATGCTTAAGTCCATTGAGTTAATTTTTTCTATCATGGAGCTGCAGGATGGAGACAGGTCAGATGTGCCACCTTTCTACTAACAGGAGACGCTAGATTATGGTGGGAGAGCGCGTCTGTATTAGTGAATTTGCAGACCCTTACTTGGGATGCTTTCAAGGAGTTCTTCTACTCGAAGTAATTCACTGAGGAAGTACGCTCCCGCATAACTATGGAGTTTATGATGTTGTGACGAGGAGACAGCAGCGTGGCATAATTTGTCAGGAAGTTTGAGAGAAGGTGTCACTTTGTGCCCCTAATTGCGAATGATACTCGGGAGAAGTTTAGGCATTTTATTGACGGGTTGCGGCTGATCTTGGGCCGTGTTGTGAGAGTTGCTTGTCCTACTACTTATGTTGTTGCCGTGTCGTGAGACTTAGCGGCAGAACAGAATTAGAGAGACATTGAAAATGATAGGCAGGTCAAAAGGCTCTATCAAGCACCCCAGTAGCAACAGCAGCAGCAGCAGTTTAAGAGGCCTTTCAAGGGGTAGCAGGGGAATAGGCCGTTTCAGGGACCGCCAAAAGGCAAGGGACCTATTCCTCAGAAGAAGGCTCCCCAGAGTCTTGGTGAGTATCCAGTGTGCCCAAGATGCAACTGTTAGCATGTGGGACAATGTCTATGGGTGGTTCGGGCAAATGCTTCAAATGTGGATCTAGTGATCATATGCTGAAGGATTGCCCGCAATGGAGGAAGCCTACCCAGGGAAGAGTGTTCGCCAGGCAGGCTGAGGAGGCGAACCTAGACACAACTTTATTGACTGGAAATATCTTCATATAGAGAGTCGCAACAAAGGCCTCGATAGATTCCGGGGCCACTCACTTTTATATCTCGGAGACGTTCGCTAATTATCTAGATGTCAAGTCTATTGGACTCGACGTGAACTACTTAGTGATAGTCCCATCAGGGAAAGAGTTATCAGCTACTAGTGTGGTCAGAGACATTGATCTTGAACTACAAAGCCACCTAGTGTATGCCGATTTGATTGGGTTGTCGATGCCAGAGTTTGACATTATCTGTGGAAAGGACTGGCTGACAAAGAGCAGAGTTCTTATTGACTTTAATAAAATATCACTGTTGGTAAGACCATTGGGCATAGAGCAATTTCTCTTTGAGCCGGATAGATGGAGGAGTTTCCTCTCGCATGATCTCTTGCATGCAGGCATGGAGACTTATTCATAAGGGGTTTAAGGCATTCTTGGCCAGCATTATTTCCGCACCTGACGCACCCACTCCGTCAATATCTGATGTGCCAGTGGTCAGAGATTTTCCTGATTTTTTTCCCGAAGACGTCACAGGCCTTCCATCTGAGAAAGAGGTGGAGTTTGCCAATGACCTTGTGCCAGACACCGTGCCAATCTCTAAGGCACGGTACTATTTAGCTTTAGCTGAGATGTTAGAGCTCAAACAGCGAATTCAAGAACTCCTAGAAAAAGAATTCATCTGCCCTAGTTTCTCACCATAGGGCGCACCAGTGCTCTTTGTAAAGAAGAAATATGGGAGCATGAGGCTAGTGTATTGATTACCGAGAACTGAACAAGGTAACAATCAAGAATAAATATCTACTACCAAGGATCGAAGGACTTGTTCGATAAATTGCATGGAGCTACAATGTTCTTTAAGATAGATCTACGATCTGGGTATCATCAACTGAAGGTAAAAGATGCAGATGTTAATAAGACATCCTTCAGAACTAGATATGGGCACTATGAGTTCTTAGTAATGCCGTTTGGACTGACGAATGCTCCAGCAATTTTCATGGACACAATCTACCGAGTATTTCAGCCATACCTAGATCAGTTCGTCATAGTGTTCATTGACGACATCCTTATCTACTCGAAGAGCCATGATAAGCACATTCAGCATTTGGGTACAGTTTTGCAAGTCTTGCAGAGTCGCAAGTTGTACGCAAAATTTAGTAAGTGTGAATTCTGATTGGAGAAAGTAGTATTTTTGGGTCATATAATATCTAGAAGTAGTATTGAGGTGGATCCAGCTAAGGTGGCAGCAGTTAAGGAATGAGTTGAAGCCAAAGAATGCGTCAGAGATCCGCAGTTTCCTAGGCTTGGCAGGATACTACAGGAAATTTATTAAGGGGTTTTCCTCGATTGCAGTGCCACTCACATTATTTACCAAGAAGAATGCCAAATTCGTATGGAGTGAAGAGTGTCAGAAGAGCTTCGATACATGGAAGCAAGCTCTTATAACAGCGCCAGTGTTAGCCATTCCATCAGGGAAAGGAAATTTTGTGTTATACAACGATGCATCTAAGCTCGGTTTAGGCGTAATATTGATGTAGCATGGTCGGGTTATAGCTTATGCCTCCAGACAGTTGAAAGTGTATGAGAAGAACTATCAAACTCATGACCTCGAGTTAGCTTCCGTTGTCTTTGCGTTGAAGATTTTGAGACATTACTTGTACGGCGAGAAATTCCAAATATTTACGGATCACAAGAGTCTCAAGTATTTCTTCACTCAGAAAGAGATGAACATGAGACAAAGACTGGTAGTTGGAGTTTGTAAAAGACTAAGATTGTGAAATTAGCTATCATCCAGGGAAAGCTAATGTTGTGGCGTATGCATTGAGCAGGAAAGTAGAAGTTGTAGCACAGTTGTCAATGCAGAGATCTCTTCAATCACTGATTCAGAGGTTTGGCCTAGAAGTTGTCTAACCTAACAGTCCAGTCTTCTTTGCTAGACCGAATCCGTAGAGGTCAGCCTTCAGATGAGTAGTTACAGAAATGGAAATTGAAGGATGAGGCCAAGGGCAGTGTACTCTATACAGTGTCTGATGGTATTGTGAAATACAGAGGGAGGATGTGGGTGCCTAGTGTTGATTCGATCAGAGAAGATATCTTGTCAGAGGCACATGCATCTATGTATTCCATCCATCTAGGACGTACCAAGATGTACAAAGATTTGCAGATGTTGTACTGGCGGCAGGTATGAAGCGGGACATCCGTCGATTTGTATCTGAATGTCTGACTTGTTAGCAAGTGAAAGCAGAGCATCATAGGCCAGCAGGAATGCTTAAGCCGCTCCCTATTCCCGAGTGGAAATGGGAGAATATCACCATGGATTTCGTTGTTGGTTTGATGAGGTCCGTCAGAGGATCCAATGCCAATTGAGTTATAGTGGATCGACTTACAAAGTCGTCACACTTCTTGCCAGTGAGGACGAATTTCTCCATGACTTATTAAGCAGAGCACTATATCAGGGAGATAGTCTGATTGCACGGGATCCCAGTTTCTATTATGTCTGACAGGGACCCGAGATTCACATCGTCCTTTTGGAAGAGCTTACATGCAGCCATGAGGACGAAATTGCTATTCAGTGCGGCATTCCACCCTCAGAAAGATGGCCAGTCTGAGGGAGTGATTCAGATTTTGGAAGACTTGTTGTGTGTTGCGTGTTTTATTGAATGCTCGCAAGCGCACGACGTCAAGTTATAGCAAAATGTATTTATTAGTGCAAGTGTCGATCCCACGAGGAAGTGTAAATAAAATATATATCAATGCTTGTAATTAAAATAGTCCAGACTTTATCTAGAAAATTCGAAAGAAAATTGGTTGATTTACTTAAACGAAAAGATTAAAAACAAATGAATAATCTAATACCAGATTGAGGAAAATATCAAGGAGAGAAATTATCTAGAGAAATGACTTCACTAAGTTTCCACGACAATTATTCCAAGTTAAATTTATATTCCTGAATTCCAATTATTTAATGGCCAAGAACACTTAATTGTTTTATTCCCTCTTTCCGAAGTGACGAATAAATTGTATCTATCAAATTCGATTCAATTATTCCTAATTAAAATCTAAGTTTCATAGATAAATGCAAACAATGTTCTTACTAAGCCTCGCTAAAGTTATACGCCTTCCGAACGACATAAACATTTAACGATGTGTCTCTAATGATCTATAATCCTAGTCCTCTCTCCAAATTGTAGAACTAATCAGACAGCATACAATTTATGGCCCGTAAATTGCAGTCAACTCAATACAAAGAAACACAATTAAACAGAAAGGAAATTCAATCATATAAATAACCGAGTCAAATTATCGTTTCCACAAAGCTACGTCATTCTCTAGACTAGAAAGTTAGTTCATGACGAAATTGAAATAAAAACAACGCATGTTCAAAGGTTTAGACATTGAAATACGAGAAATGATAAACACGAAAGACAGATAACAAATCCGAAGTGTCGTCTCTGTCCCCAGATTCTTCGCTCTTCGTCTTTGTAATTGATCTTCGCGTGTCTTGCCTTCGTCTCGCCTTCGCTCCCACTCTTCTTCCTGTATTTTTCGTCCAAAACGGCGTGTGTTTTTTCTGAACCCTCGTTTCTCTTTTTATATCCCTCTTCCGGGCCGTAAGTCGAACCCCATTAAGTCTTGTTTCGCCGCCATTAGCACCGCGGCGCTGAGTAAATGGCGCCTAGGCGCCCGTCGTTCGTGAGCATTAGCACCTAGGCGCTTATTCTTCGGCAGTGAGGCGCCGCGGCGCTGCTTGGGCAGCGTCTAGGCGCTTGTCTCTCAGCATGCTGGCGCTGCAGGCGCTGATCTTGTAGCGTTGCGGCTCTGATTCTTTCGCTGTTTTACGCTCAAAAACATCCCTGATTGCTCTCCAACATCCCATAGATGTATATTCCCTGCACTACACAAAAACAACAAAAACCAAGCATAAATCTGCTCGAAACCAGCATAAATCAAATGGATCAACAGTAAAATTAAGTGCAATTCTTTCGCTTATCAGTACGAGCTTGTGTGATAGATTTTAATGGGAATTGGAAATCGAAGCTAACTCTAGTGGAGTTTACCTACAAAAACAGTTTTCAATCATCGATAGGTATGGCTCCCTATAAAGCACTGTATTGAAAGAAGTGCAGATCACCGATTCATTGGGATGAAATAGATGAGAGATCATAGCATGGCCCAGAGATTGTTCAACAGACTGCAGACGTGGTGGTAAATATCCGAGACAGGATGAAGACCGCCCAGAGTCGTCAAAAGAGTTATGCTGATAAGAGGATGAAAGATCTCGAATTTGCCATAGGAGATCACATATTCGTGAAGATAGCACCTATGAAGGGTGTTATGAGGTTTGGGAAGAGAGGAAAGTTGAGTCCAAGATTCATTGGACCGTTTGAAATTCTTGACAGAGTTGGGACACTTGCTTATCGTGTAGCTCTACCGCTGAATCTAGCTGGAGTACACAATGTGTTCCACGTTTCGATGCTGAGGAATTATATGGAAAATCCTTCGCATGTTTTGAGTTATGAGCCGTTGAAGCTTGCTCCATATCTGTCATACGAAGAAAGATCTGTCCGAATTCTAGATAGACAGGAGCAGAGACTTCGGAACAAAATGACCAAGTTTGTCAAAGTCAAGTTGCTTAATCAATCGGTGGAGGAGGCCACTTGAGAGGCCGAAGCAGATATGAGAAGTCGTTATCCGGAGTTTAGTAAAATTTAATTTCGAGGACGAAATTTATTTAAGTGGGGGAGGAATTGTAGAGCCCAAAATCAGTACATGTAAACCCATGCATTTATTAATTGTTAAATTATATATTTAATTTTAAAATGGTTTTTAACGAAGCATGATTTATGATTTGCATTATTTTAAATTATTACATGTTTATTAGATGCACGTTAAAACGTTTTCTTGAGTTTAATGTTTCATGGGAATATTCGATACGGGATAGGGAAAAGAAACCGGTGACGATTTAGACGATTTATGAATAATGTGATATTTTATTTCAAGTCAAGAAAATTAGTATTTTAAATGATTTATGAAATTTTAAGCATTTCAAAGCCTAATTTAATTTATTAGGCGATTTTGAGATTTTAAACTTTTCAAAATGCTAATTTGAATAGTTGGGGATTTTAAATATTGAAAATTTGATACATTTATATTTTATTTTAAATTAGGGGTTATAGTAAGCTAGTGCGCGATTAGTATATTATTTAGCATGTTAAATATTTATTAATATTTTTATTCCCCTAATTAACCCCTAATTATCTCCCTAATCAATACACCCACCCACCTACGCTTTTCTACACGTCACCACCCACCCACACACACACACACACACACACTTTGCATTCTCTTTTCTTTTGAAAAGAACTAGGGTTCTTAGAGAGCTCCAGCAGCCACCCTTTCCCCTTCAATATTCTTCAGTAGACTCACGTCAATTATAGCAAGAAACGTGCCACTAGTCGTCCCAGATCGATTCTTGAATATCCTCGCTTCGTTATTCGGCGTTTCGTGAGTATAATAGTCAAGGCATGTATATTCTTTCGTTTCTGCATCGATCTTGTTATAGTAATTATTTTGATGTATATTGTATAAAAAATATGTGTATGTTATGAAAAATTTTGAGCAAAAATATTTGAAACGATTTTGGATCAAAATTTTGTATCTCAAAAACCAAGTCTGTTGTCTTTTCAAATACTGTGAATTTTCGTTCCATTTTTAGGAAATACATTCAACATATAAAACGTAGAACATTTTGACACCTTCGATTTGACAGTAAATTCGTAATTTTTTGATAATAAATGAGTGAGATATGATTTTTATCGTAAACTGCACAAGTTGCAAAATTTCTATGTCACAAAATCCATCACTCTCTATTATTTCGAATTCTGCGACTTATTGGTTGATTTTCTAGAAATCTTTTCAACATATGATTTGTAGTTCTCTGTGTTATCTTCTATTTGACAGTAAAGTTGTAATTTTCTGATAAGAAATGAGATAGATATAAATTTTATCGTAAAACCACTCAAGCTGTGAAAATTTGTGCATGTTCTTCATGTTTTCTCAAGTTTTGGTTGCAGGCTTCGTTGGGATCTCCTGAATCTTTGCTGCTTTGGTTAGGGCAACATGTACAGAGCATTCCAACGAAGCCCTCGACGTTTTTAAGTATGTTCGACGTGCAAAAAAAATGTTTTATTTTTGAGTTATGATAAATGTCTTGTGACCAAATATGAACGGGTTTGGAAGTCGGTGAACGTGGCCGATGACCTCTCCACCTCGGTAAAGCATGACCGGGTTTAGATCAGGATTGGAAAGAGGTAAAGCATGACCAGGGACCAATCCACCCGGTAAAGCATGACCGGGGATCTCATGTATGTGGTAGTGAACATCCCTGCCAGCCCAGTACTGTGGTTTAGTCTGATCAGACGCATTTATGTATGGGTCACTTACATTGAAACATATCTCTACAGAAAATGATTATGTTTATGCATGTTCAAGTATGTATGATGCAATTATGTTTATGAAAAGTTTTACGATATGTTGGCACATCTATGTTTATGTTAGTACGTTCACATTCAAGTATGTATGGTCTACTTTAAAAATGCATGTGGTTTTATTAAGTATTATTTGTTATTCTCAGTTTATACATGTTGAGTCTTTAGACTCACTAGACTTGATCGATGCTGGTGAGTACGAGCATGAGGAGACGAGAGGTGGAGATTAGTGAGCTGGCTCGGACTGTGTAAAGGCTAAACCCGAGGACTGCCTACGTTTTAAGAATTTTTATGCAAATTTCAACTACTCTGATTAATTTTCACGGGATATCTTTATGCTTTTGTTGCAAACTATGGTTGCTGTGGGGACCCGGACGCTAATCATCTTCTTAATCATCTTTGGGATTTAATTATCAATTCTGATAAACAGGGTCTAAAATTTTTTTCTTTTAATAATGTAACTGCGGAAGGTAATGGAATCTAAATACTATACATGTCTGTATAAAAATACATTTCAGTATTAAAAGTGCAATAATCTAATCTAAAGTTCAACTACTAAAGTTCAAGTAGTAAACTCAAGTCTACTGCAAGTCCGGAATCACCACGCTAAACTCGTCTTTTCTCCTCATCTTCTTGACCCCGATCCAGCCCCACCTGTTGTCATGCACACATACAAAACAAGACAACAGCCGGATAACTCCGGTGAGAATAAATCCCAGTATAAAACATGGTAAGCATGTATATAACCAAACTAATTCATAAACCATGCGATCATGTATAAACACAATATATTCCATAATCTATGAAATTAAGCATGCAACTCAAATCAGATAAATATGCATATAAACAATCTAAATCATAAAAACATGCTAGCACAACTGGAATCAATAACGATGGGTCCAATGATCTAGGAACCACATCCATATAATCATGCAGTCCTAATCAAATCATGTCTAGACTTGACTCGACTAAAACTCTAGGGATCCCGGGGTGAATAAGACGTCACTGGCTGTCACCTACCCTACCAATCGAGGTGCTGTACGTCTTATTCCTAGACTTCGGCCTGATCTGTATCCGCATCTACAATAGGGGCGGTGATCTTCCCCTAAGCTGAGATATCGCCGAACATCTAGAAGTCTGGATGATCTCGCAGACTTTCCTATCTTAATGCATGAATACAAAATCTGTAAACCAAGCATAATAAGATAAAACATAAACAAGAGTATAGTATGTGATTTATTGGGCAACTCAAGGATGGTCTCGATTGAGTTGTTTCTTCCCGAATATCACATGAATTATACCTTTGTCGTCCCGGTCTGACGAAGACGAAGTCTTGTATTCAACTCTGTCCATATCAAATCTGAAATGACAATATCGAATACACTGTATCAGTTAAGAACTCAATATACAATCTGTTCTGATCAATACTCAACTCAGTACATAATCTGATCAATATCTGAACAATGTACAATCTGATTCATATCAATGATATCACGATCTAATCGAAATCATATCTGAATTTGATCAATCTAACTCAACTGATGTTTCAACGGCATAACAATACAATCTGAATAACCCCGTCAATCTGAACATCACAAATATAAGACTGAAACTCATAACCGGTGTCAATACAATCATATTCTAAATACTAACACAATTCTAATATAGAATCTCAGTCACTATCTTTCACAAATCATAACAATTACAGAAACGGTTTGTTCTTTAATCTGTCTTTAATTCTACAATGTCTACGGTAGTAGAAACATCATATCTGAATCACATGCAATTCTAGCAACATCATATTTCCAAAACATCTCAAAACGTAACAAAACTTACGTCCTTGTGTAGCTCTTAGCACGAGAAGCACGATACTGCTTTCGGATTCGAATTCTGATAGACGGATTTCTCACAATCGCAAATCTAAAAGACGGAAGGAAATTCTCTCAAGTCTCTCGGTTTCCTTGCCAAAAGTCTGAAGAAAAACGTGTCATCCACATATATTTATACTGCATGCAAATCTGAAAACGTGGCATCATTTCTCAAGTTACACGTTAGACCGCGGGTGCGGTGAGTGTAAGGACCGCGGGTGCGCTCAAGCGGTGATCATATCCAAAATGTTCGAAGCAACGACCGCGGGTGCGGTGTTATCTTTACCGCGGGTGCGGTGTCTGCACCGCGGGTGCGCTCTCGCTAAGACCGCGGGTGCGGTGTGGCTACGGGATTTGCACTCCATTTTCTGCACATGCACCGCGGGGGCGGTCATGCTAGCACCGCGGGTGCGGTTGTGCAAACTTCTAAATTCTAGTTTTCTGATCATGCAACACCTGGTTTCTCAAATCTTTCTTCCTTCATTGCATGTCATGCATTCTCATATCTTCCGAGTCTTACATTAACGAAGATTAACAATCTTTGTTTATCAATTCTATAATTCTTGGGCATTACATTTCTCCCCCTCTTAGATCTGAGTTCGTCCTCGAACTCTCAAGTAAGCAATTCAGCTGTACGAGAAGAAATGTATACTAGAGTTCAACTCGACCTCAAATCCCTGATCCCCATCGGGAATACGAATTCATGAAGTATAACATCATAATACCTCTAACTCAATCTTGTCATATTGGTTATACAACATCTGTATAAACCAGTCACCGTTCAATAAAACAATACTAACAGTCATTGTGCAACCTGTTTATCCCAATCAAGGATATATTCAATCTTCCACTCTCCATACCAAGCATCATCATTCGATGTTGGTTTATCAAATCTGTCATTTCTGAGCTATCTTTATTCCTGTCTGAATCTTCTTTATATGGACTCTGTAGCACTTACCGTACAAGGTGTCATCTGTAACTATCTCAGTACTCTTTGATAGCTATCACCACACAATCACCCATAAGGTAACAAAACTTTATGTCAACTAGTGCTAGCATCCAGCACTACCACTCTCTGGATATCTTCCAATATCTGGTTAGTACATTCTGACTGTCTGTCAATGTATCTGACTACCTGCCAATCAGTAATAAATCTGTACAAGAGAGCTTATGATAGAGTCTATCCTAAGTACAACTCCATCAAAATCACAATCTGATATCATCTAATTCAATATTCTAGTCCATCTGATTACTTCTTTGACATCGATCTATGTCATCTAGTTCTGTTTGTACGTAATCTGGTACAAACTGATAGATATAGATTGAGAAATCTGTCAATCATAATCGTATCATATCAAAATCTAAAGAAAATGGCTGTAATGTCATTACGAAAACCATAGGAATGTACTCCCATTTCTATTCGGAAATATACATATTCCGTAACAAATCTTCTGATTTCTATCTTTCTGTTTTCTTCTGTTAGCAATTCAGACCTATCAGTACAATTTCTGCTAACATTTCTGTACAATTTCTGCCATAACTGATCTAATCTGTTTATATCACAACTATCTGTTCGAATATAATACATTCACAAACATCTGAATGAAAACTGACTTCACTACTGTGCGGTTCTGACACTATCTGTGATTCTGGATTCGAACTATTCTGTATAAACAAATCAGTAATAATATAAGATAAAGACAAACTACCTACCTGGTATTCGGCTCTGACCACCGATATCAAAATCTGTAAACAATTCTGAAACATTTTGATATCATAAAATAATCAATCTTATACAACCACAAATCACATATCAGTTGCTCTAATCGAAACTCTGTTCTGATTATCGAAATACAATTCTGAGCATTCTGATCACATTTCTGAACTGTTGCAACTCTCAACTGTTTACAATATTCTGTATCAAACATACATACAAACTACAGTAATATCAATCAGATTCGAGATAAAACAGCCTATACAGATCTAGTGAGTTTAAGAAAACTCATAGAACAACGATTGCTGGCAATACTGATAATTCTGACTACTGATCCATCTTCACAGTGCCCAAATCATCTGTCCATATCTCATCTGCAATAGAATATGCTCCCAAACAATATAAGATGTCTCAAATACTGATTTAGAGCAATCACAATACGCAAGTAGATATAACATAATCAAAGAATAAGAGAATAAGAAAATCTGTAAAACTCAGCAATTCTGACTTTCTGACATTTCTGCTAATTCTGATATATCTGTTACCTGTGTCGTTTACAGTCGCTGATTTCTGTCTCAACTGTGCAAATAAATCGGTATACAAACTGCAGATATCACATATTCTGAATACAATCTGTTTCAATTATGATTCATACCTGACTAATTTCTGTATATAATAATCACAGTTCTCTGAATATTCAACAAAATCTTCAGGTATTCGATTTGATCAATCGAATACTGCAATTATATCAAATCTCATAGAGACAATGAGCATAAAATCATCAGAACATATCTGAAAATACTGACACATACCAAAGAGAAAAACTAAATCAGATGTAACTCCTGGTCGGTACTCTTCTACTGATCTTTTAAGTCATTCTGTATCATTCTGTACATTCAATATCATTCTGTACTGAATTCTAATACAACACTAAATATCTGATCTGAATTCAATTCTGAAATCTATCTTTCTGATATTAAGTAACTCTGAAATCTTATCTAACAACATCAGTCAACTCATACATCATTGACATATCTGTCAATTTTAGGCTCGATTTCAGTAGATCTACTGAATACATAAGGATACTATCTGTTCCTTTCTGTATCAATCGAGTCATAGACAACACAGATATCAAAGGAATTTGAGATCTAGAATCCTTACTGTGAAATCTCTACTCATCAACCATATCTGGTCTGAATCTTATACTCGAGTTTTGTACTTGTTTAGCATACTATTATCAATAATGCAATCCAATCAGCAACACAAGTACATAAACATTACAGTAATACAGACCCAACGGATAATGCATATCTCCATGCAACTCATTCAAGGATAATCTTAAGGAATGCAGTAGTATATATCAATACATATGCAATCTAATATAAAGAATAGTACCTGTTGTGAATTCTAGATCTGTGTTTTCGTTTGAACTTTGTTCCCTACAATCTTCGGGAACGTTTCTGGGGACAGACTTTAGCAAAGTGTCCCGGCTGTCCACAATTATTGCATCTACCAGTCACTCCCTGGCATTGCTCGGTGGAATGTCTCCCTCCACAACTCCTGCAATACACTCTAGTATAGCTCGGACTAGAACTACTGGAACTCGAGGAATCACCCCCTAACTTCTTGAATGGCTTCTTGCGGGCTTTCAGCAAATCTTGCTTCCCACTCGTACTGCCGTGATCATATCGGAGAGGGGATTGCTGTGTCTGGGGTTGCTTCACACACAACCTTGTCAATTGTCTAATCAGACTTGCCTCAGCTCTCTTCGCTCTACTCAGGATGTCAGCAAAATGGTAAGGTCGCTGCAAATTCATAAATGCAACTACCTCCGAGTTCAATCCTCTGATGAACTGATTCACTATAGCTTCATCATTTCCAGCTATCTGAGGAGCAAAGTGCAGTAGAGTAGAGAATTTGGCGGTATATTCATCAATTTTCAACTGCCCTTGGCTCAAATTCTCAAACTCTGCTTTCTTGTCCTCTCGGTACGAGACTGAGAAGAATCGTCGATAGAATTCAGTTCTGAATATTTCCCACGAAATCATTGTACCTCTCTCTGCCCACATTCTTCTACTTGTAATCCACCAACTCCTGGCGACTTCTCGTAACTGGTAAGGCACCATTTTAACCCTCTGTTCATCTGTACAATCAAGTAAATCAAACAAGATTTCTATATCATCAAACCAGTTCTGACAATCTTCAGATGTCTCGGTACCACTCAAAATCGGCGGCTGTAATAATTCAAATTCTTTCATCTTTTCTTCTAGCTGAGCTTCTGATGCATCTCTCTGTTCTGACGAAGTACTACCCCTTTCTGAAAATCTCCGAGGCGGTATATCTGAATATCAAACAATTCAATATACAGTCTGTATAATCTGTCTCAGCCCTCCTCTGATCATATACCTCTGATTCAGACTCGGTTCTGATTCAGACTTAGTAATTACATGCTGTAATCAACTCAGATAACAAACAACATGTAATAGGGAAAGCAATAAATCATGCTAGCACACAATGTCAATCAACATTATAATCAATCTCATGCTAGCACACATGCAAGGAAAGAAAATTCAATCTACCCCGCTCATCTCTTCTATCTCAATCTAAGTCAGTCTAAAAGATCTATCAGTTCTTACTATCTCAATCTAAAGGATCTATCTCTAAAAGATCTATCGCTAAAGGAACTATCAGCTCTGATACCACCTGTTGTGGGGACCCGGACGCTAATCATCTTCTTAATCATCTTTGGGATTTAATTATCAATTCTGATAAACAGGGTCTAAAATTTTTTTCTTTTAATAATGTAACTGCGGAAGGTAATGGAATCTAAATACTATACATGTCTGTATAAAAATACATTTCAGTATTAAAAGTGCAATAATCTAATCTAAAGTTCAACTACTAAAGTTCAAGTAGTAAACTCAAGTCTACTGCAAGTCCGGAATCACCACGCTAAACTCGTCTTTTCTCCTCATCTTCTTGACCCCGATCCAGCCCCACCTGTTGTCATGCACACATACAAAACAAGACAACAGCCGGATAACTCCGGTGAGAATAAATCCCAGTATAAAACATGGTAAGCATGTATATAACCAAACTAATTCATAAACCATGCGATCATGTATAAACACAATATATTCCATAATCTATGAAATTAAGCATGCAACTCAAATCAGATAAACATGCATATAAACAATCTAAATCATAAAACATGCTAGCACAACTGGAAGCAATAACGATGGGTCCAATGATCTAGGAACCACATCCATATAATCATGCAGTCCTAATCAAATCATGTCTAGACTTGACTCGACTAAAACTCTAGGGATCCCGGGGTGAATAAGACGTCACTGGCTGTCACCTACCCTACCAATCGAGGTGCTGTACGTCTTATTCCTAGACTTCGGCCTGATCTGTATCCGCATCTACAATAGGGGCGGTGATCTTCCCCTAAGCTGAGATATCGCCGAACATCTAGAAGTCTGGATGATCTCGCAGACTTTCCTATCTTAATGCATGAATACAAAATCTGTAAACCAAGCATAATAAGATAAAACATAAACAAGAGTATAGTATGTGATTTATTGGGCAACTCAAGGATGGTCTCGATTGAGTTGTTTCTTCCCGAATATCACATGAATTATACCTTTGTCGTCCCGGTCTGACGAAGACGAAGTCTTGTATTCAACTCTGTCCATATCAATCTGAAATGACAATATCGAATACACTGTATCAGTTAAGAACTCAATATACAATCTGTTCTGATCAATACTCAACTCAGTACATAATCTGATCAATATCTGAACAATGTACAATCTGATTCATATCAATGATATCACAATCTAATCGAAATCATATCTGAATTTGATCAATCTAACTCAACTGATGTTTCAACGGCATAACAATACAATCTGAATAACCCCGTCAATCTGAACATCACAAATATAAGACTGAAACTCATAACCGGTGTCAATACAATCATATTCTGAATACTAACACAATTCTAATATAGAATCTCAGTCACTATCTTTCACAAATCATAACAATTACAGAAACGGTTTGTTCTTTAATCTGTCTTTAATTCTACAATGTCTACGGTAGTAGAAACATCATATCTGAATCACATGCAATTCTAGCAACATCATATTTCCAAAACATCTCAAAACGTAACAAAACTTACGTCCTTGTGTAGCTCTTAGCACGAGAAGCACGATACTGCTTTCGGATTCGAATTCTGATAGACGGATTTCTCACAATCGCAAATCTAAAAGACGGAAGGAAATTCTCTCAAGTCTCTCGGTTTCCTTGCCAAAAGTCTGAAGAAAAACGTGTCATCCACATATATTTATACTGCATGCAAATCTGAAAACGTGGCATCATTTCTCAAGTTACACGTTAGACCGCGGGTGCGGTGAGTGTAAGGACCGCGGGTGCGCTCAAGCGGTGATCATATCCAAAATGTTTGAAGCAACGACCGCGGGTGCGGTGTTATCTTTACCGCGGGTGCGGTGTCTGCACCGCGGGTGCGCTCTCGCTAAGACCGCGGGTGCGGTGTGGCTACGGGATTTGCACTCCATTTTCTGCACATGCACCGCGGGGGCGGTCATGCTAGCACCGCGGGTGCGGTTGTGCAAACTTCTAAATTCTAGTTTTCTGATCATGCAACACCTGGTTTCTCAAATCTTTCTTCCTTCATTGCATGTCATGCATTCTCATATCTTCCGAGTCTTACATTAACGAAGATTAACAATCTTGGTTTATCAATTCTATAATTCTTGGGCATTACAGTTGCAATGGTTTTACTTCAAATATTTTAGACGAGTAGATTATCTTTATCGCAATTTGAAAGTTTACTATTTATTTAAGAAAATTTTTATTTTTCCGCAAATTTCAAGTAGTTCAAAATACGGTACGTTACAACTCTTGTGAAGAAAAATTTAGTAGCTTCCTAGGCGGGTTCAAGGGACTGAATTGGCTGGAATTTTGTTTTATAAGGGTTAGTTAGGTGTTATTAAGCTTTGGTTCAAGTCTGGTAAAGTTTTGTTAAGTTTCGAGTTTATACGAGTCAAAACTGAGATATAAATCTAAGTTTAAAAACGAATCAAAGAAATTATCAAAAAGATAAATTTTAAGTCTAAGGAATATTTAAGGAAGTGTTTTAAGGTAATATGTTAAGTTGATAATAATTTGGGACTTCGTTTCGAGGTTTATGGATAATTACGGAAAATTATGCTTCTAAGGGTAAAACGATCATTTTACACATAAAATTATTAGACGTCCTGGCAGTGTCCTGAATACTGTAAAATATGTTAAAATGTTTATGAAATTATATGATGAAACGTTAATACTAAAAGACATGTTGCATGCCTTGTTCTGAAAGAAAAACGAGTAGTGGACGTTTAATAAAATATGGACTTTTGTTTTAATTAATTGACTCCATGAATATTTTGACATTTTAACCACCTTATGATGAAAATGGAACATCCAATTTCTTTAGTGAGTACGTAAGTCCCATTTTCTAAATTATGATCCGGAACACAATTTCCAAAAGGTAGAGCATTGCAACCCTTACGTAGTTTTGCCTAATATTTGAGGTGGGCCCAGTAATATGATCCATTTTCTCTTCATGTGTCGTGCCCGACCCATCAATGTCAAACCTTGGTGTACTGTCGCCATAAGATCCCATAATAATATGAGCTGAAGTCATAGAAGTTCAACATTGTTCATATCAAATATGTCAGTGGAAGTAACAACATTCTAGCGTCTAGGTCTTCCCAACAATATGAGCCAGGAACTGACCGCGGGTACCTTTCATCATGCACTGTTGATGGAAGGAAAGTAAATATTAAACTTTATTTAACTTTTCTTTTAATGAGCTTGATTTAAATTTTGAATCTTATCTAAAATGAGAGATTTTGTTTTAAAAATTTGTCTCATCGTTAATTTTTTTTAAAAACTCGTTCCGTATTTGTTTGTATGCTTGTCGGATTTATGCAACTCTCGTCATTATATTAAAAATAACACACTTACCAATAACCGAGAGCTAATTTATTCATATGAGTTATATATGGATCCATGTCCTGAACATAAGTAAATGTAGGGATGTAAATCTAATATTACACAAGCTTTCAATATTGTATATGTCTTCGATCTTAAAAATTCATTTCGAGGATCTAGGCCAACCATCTTCAAATCTTGATCTACAACTAAATCTAATATTTACATTAAATTTCTATGGTACATTGGATACAAATTTAGGGGGTGAGAACAAGCCATAAACCAGATCCACTTTTAATTATCAAACAATTAAAAATAAAAAGTAAAATATCTTAACATACACATATCAAATTGATCATGGCTCTCGACCATCCTTTTACCATAGAATATCAAATATTATATTAATTATATATCTTGTAAATTATCATTAACCGCCATAATTAATGTTAACAAACTCTTTTATTTAACTTTAATTAATTAAATTTCTTGTAAAAACACCTTCTTTCCATAAATAATTAAAAATCCATTTCTAACTATTTATTTCATGAGAAAATTTCGTAATTTAATCAAAATTTATTTTCGCTGGTCTATTTGATCAATTTTAACCCTAAAATTTCGAAAAATTAAAAAACACCCTTGGACTCCCGAAAGGGAATCCCCAACGAGCAGGATTGCCCGAGCCCCGCGTCCCTGACCGAACATTTTGAGTAGCTCAGCTGGGTTGTGTGTTGCTCGTACTATTCGAGTAGCCTCTGTGCACAGCCCTGCCCAGTAATTTTTTAAAACCTGCCCAGGGCAGCGGTTAGCCCACGAACGTTGCCCGGAACTTTTCCAAGCATCACTGAAAAAGCCTTTTTATTGAAAAATTAATTAATGGGGTGATTATTTTTAGGAACTTCAAACGTGGTTAGTAAAATAAAACTCAACATGATTTTAAATAAAACATTTCTCTCATAGAAAAAACTAGCCCAGATACCACCGTTGGAGTATCGTTTTCTCTAGGTGCGCAGCGGAAGTTCAAAATTTTAGTTTCGATGCTCGAAACTATCTTTGGCCATCGTATGAATTTAAACATTCATAGAGTGTGTTAGGATCAAGTGCATACAACTAGGCTAAAAGCTATAGCTGTTAGCCAATTCGCAACTTTATTTAGTTATACTTATGGCAGTGCAGAGTGCACCTTTTTGGTTGCTAATAGGTCTGGCTGTTAGGCCCATGAGTTCGGGGAGGTGCGTGTCTATCTGTTGGTGTTGTCTCGTCTCAAATCCCTTATAGATCAGTCTTACCCTTTCCCTACCAACAGCCTTGTCCCCAGCAGAGACAGTATTACGTGTTAAGATCTGGTGTTACTCTTTTACGGCCCACTTAGCCAACCAGATCAAGCGGCGCAATGCCAGCAGCTTGACACATGAGAACTTCCCTGTAGGTCCCTCATCTCAGTACTACTCTCACTTATGCGTGTTTAACCCAACATCCTACCCCACCCCCCTCCCTAAGAAACATATAAATATGCCTCTTGCGAGACTTGAACCCATGACCTCGCTTTGATACCAGTTGTTAGGATCGAGCGCTTACCACTAGGCGAAAACTATAACTGTTATCCAAGGCACAACTTTATTTCTTTATGCTTATGGCAGCGCAGAATGCACTTACTTTAGGTGCTAAAGGGTCGGGCTGTTAGGCCCATGAGTCCGGAGAGGTGCGTGTCTATCTGCTGCTACTGTCTCATATCCCTTAAAGATCAGCCTCACATTTTCCCTATAGTTGGTCATGTCCCCAGCAGAGATAGTATTACCCTTTAAGATCTAGTGTCACTTTTTACGGTCTACTTAGCCAACTAGATCAAGCGGCGCAACATCAGCAACTTGACCCATGAGAACTTCCTAGGAGTCAGTTCATCTCAGTACTACTCTCACTCATGCATGCTTAACCTAATAGTGTAAGGTCTAGAAAATTTTAACTACGTAACCTGACTGCATATAATCTAGGGTTTTTAGTTTAAAAGTACGTGTTTAATAATTTTATGCATTTATTTCATGGTTATCTAAAGTTTCATGCATTGGGTTTTAAGTTGCATTTTTGCGCTCGAAAGAGTAACGGAGACCGGGGATTAGGCATGCTTATCGGTTCTACCGGACCGATTCCTACCGGTCCTGGGTCCGGTGAGTTCGGAACCGGTCCGAACCGGTTAGGAGCCGGTTCCGGTTCTAAGTTGAAATACTTGGAACCAATCCAAACCCAATACCGGTTTGACTTCTAACAAACCAGTTCCGGGTCAAACCGGTTCCGAACTCTAATTTATTATATTTTACTATATAATTAAAATTAGTAATATTAATGGACAATTTTTTATTTAGTATGTTGAATGCAAATAATTGTGATTACATCAAAAAAATTAACAAAATAAATTATACATTTATTTTTACAATTGAACGTCTAAAATTCATCACGATTTATTAAAATATATTTTTAATATTCTGGATCTTCGTCGGAACTTGAGATGTGGAATTCGTTGATTGCGCCAGAGGTCCTATTCTTTTTTTCTGCTGCAAACCAATCTTGTAGGCACGTTAGCATGAAAGTGTTTCTGGCTTTAAATTTGTTCTTTGGTCACCAATGATCCTTCCACATACTAAAAATGTTGATTCTGTAGCAGCACTTGAACTTTGAATGGGTAGGACATCTCTTGCAATTGCAGATAACACTGGAAAAGTTTAGAATTTACTTTCCACCAATCAAGAACATCGAAATTATCCTTAGTCTCAATATATTGACTTAGATAAATTTGGATCTCTTTGTAATTGGTTGTTGTCACCGATTTTCCTTTGAACTTTTGTCGTTTCAAAATTTGAAAAAAGTTCAGTGCTCCACTTTTGCTCTTCTATGTCGGCATCTCCTCCGGCTGCGCACTCTGTTCATCACATTGTTCACTAGCATACAAATCAAACAATTCTTGGAGAGAATGCATAATTGACTTCTTTTTATCGTCAACATTCTTCCCAAGAAATTTAGCATAATATTCAAAAAACACGTCTAATCCTCCTTGATTTTGAGTAGGATCAAGTAATGTTGCTAAACCATGCATAATTGGGATAGTTTCCCAATATTTTAAAATTTGTTTTCCATATTTGAAACAAAATCACGCATAACAGAATCATCGCGATATTCAATAAATTTATAAAACATATTGAAAAGCAACGGTAGAAACATGGTTGAAGTAGGGTAGTTAATGCCAGAAAATTTTTCGATTGCTTCTTAAAAATTTCTAACAAAGAAACACATTTACTCAAAATATTCCAATCGTCGTCAATTAGCATTAAAGATTGTGTTGTAATATTATTATATTATGGAGTAACTAAATCTTGAAAACGTAATAAAGTATGAAGCAAGTGATATAAAGAATTCCATCTAGTTTCAATAGGAAGAGGAAATTTTCTAAATTTAATTCCGGTTGATTCGACTAGTGTTTTCCAGTCACGTCCATATCTTCTTTCACGTAATAATTTCCCACATAATTTGAATTTTTCTATTACAGTGGACATTTGCTCATCACAGGCACATTTAACACTTAAGTTGATAATATGACACACACATCTAACATGAAGCAAATTACCTTCTAAAATTGGTTTTAGTTAATCTTTAAGATATTTAATTGCAAGAGTATTGGCACTCGCATTATCTAACGTTATCGACGTTATTTTATTTTGTATGCCATAAATATTAACAACATTTAAAACATATCTAGCTATAGTGTATGCGTTGTGAGATGATTCTAAATGATCTAGCGTTAAAATTATTTTTTGTATAGTCAAATTTTCGGCAATCCAATGACATGTAACAACAAGATTTGATTCATATTTTAAACTAGTCCAAATATCAGTAGTCAAACTAACTCTATAAGAAATATTTGAAAGATGCGATTTTAGTGTTTCTTTATATTCTTTGTAAATATCAAAACAATATTTCTTAAGTGTGTGCCTAGAAATATTGTGAAAACCAGGTTGAATAGTAATAGTAAATTCAACAAAACCTTCTTGTTCAGCTATTATAAAAGGTTGACAACATTTGGTAACAAACTTTACGATGGCTTTCCGAGAAATTTCTTTTGTAATTGTAAAAGCTTCACCACTAAAAGGATTAATTTGTTGTTGTATTGGTTCCCTACCGAATGGTTGTAGCGTATCAGTGTAAAAACCGGATTTTTACCCATTTAATTAATATCCTTGTACTAGAATAAGATTTGAATACTGAAATTTAGTTAATTGGAATCTTTATTATTAAGCCAATAATATCTACACTTGCACATGCAAAATTCGAAATTGAGGGAGGGGAAATACAAGAGCTAAGGAAAGTAAATAATTTCATGCATGATGGAGTGTGGCCTGATTCTCGAAAATTGGAGAGGCAATGACATATTGATACAAGAATATATCCATGCATGAACAAGGTAAGCATATCTCGAAATTTTTGGGAGAATATTGCAAGATTGGGAGATAATCATAAAACTTGTGCACAAAGAAAGATCCTTACCCTAGCCCCCCATATTTTCGAAAATATGAAGGGCAATGAGATCAAGAATAAATCTCGGTTTTAGGGAGCTGATTTTCGGATTTTTGGCAAGGGAATTTGAGTCTAATCTTGTGAGATTTGAGCATGATTTAGCCACCATAATTAGCCTCATTCTCATCCCCTATAAATAGTGCACCATACCTAGCCTCCCTACCTCAACATTTTCGAGAAACCTTGCTGCAGAATTTCGAAAATTCCAGCAACTGTCCTAGCGAAGCTCTGCCCGAAAATCGTCCCGAAGATAGTCGAGCAATCGAACCAAAGCGCTGCCCGGACGAGGAAAGCGAAGGATACAATCTAAGCCGTACACTCCACATTTTTAGCACCAAAAATACGGTAAGTGGGCTATTTTAAATAATCAAAATTTCGGTTTATGCATGGGTGATTTTTCGAAATTTTTAAAAGAAAATAAATAAATAGTCGAGTACGATTTTCTTCTACTTCTTGCATTGTCATACGATTTTAAACGCACTGTGAGGAGTCAACCGTATATGGGTGGGAATCCCAACCATGACGTACCCTTACGCGGTGGGGGACATAACCGCTATATGGCCTCGCCCCCTTAGAGGAGTAAAAATTAGGGACTGACGTCAGTAAACCATAGAAGGTCGATAAATTGCAGTGCTTGATATATGTTTATGCATGTGGTACGAAAATGTTATGCAAGTCATATGATTAATTCGAAATTTTACATGTTGATTTATATTGTGCTCGATATCCCCCACTTGCTGAGTATTCCCAAATACTCACCCCTTACAACCTTCCCAGATAAGTCGTCCGAAGAACAGGTTGAGGACGAAGAGTCCGAACAGTTTTGGGGATGGTGATCCACGCGACCAGTACTAGTAGTAGTATAGTTCGAATTTATGATTTAATAAGTTGTAAGACGTTTCCGCACTTAATTCTGTCATTTGTTGATTTTCGGATGTAAAAGACAATTGTTTATTTCGTTTGAATTTATGATATAAACTGGTTTGGTTTATACTGTGCTACGAGAAGGCTTGTCGTTTTAAATTGTGTGATTGTAAACGACGCCGGTGTCAACTCCGAGTTTCGGGGCGTGACAATCAGGGTCAAGTTTATGTACCTTAACTAAATGTTTTTTCAAAGTACCGGTACCACCAGAACCACCACCTGTTTTGTAAAAATACCTCGTTTTGCAAATTTTACAAACAACAAAAGAGTTATTCGTACCTTGTTGTTCAATATCAAAGTGATCCCAAACTTTGCTTCGCTTTGCACGGGCTGTCGTCGTGCTCGATGATATTGTGTTGCTTACTCGAGTAGATGATGGCGTCCCTATATCTCTGTTGGGGAGTTCCATGGCTTCTTCATCCTCGTGGCCAGGTTCGACTTCATCAAAGTCGGGGATGTAGCCAAAATGTTCACCAAAGTCGGGAGCGTATTCGCCAACACCACCACGACGGTTTGAAGATGATGCCATTGAAATTCGAATTATTTATATGATTAAATTGCGAAATAATAAATAAATAACAATAAAAATAATATGGATTATAGATAAAATTATAACACAATTATTGAATATATTTGGAGAAATAATAGCAAAGAAATATATTGATTGTAGAGAAATGAGAAGTTGAGAGAAAATTGATATGTGAAATATGAAAAATGACTTGTATTTATAGGTGATTTTGAGTGTAAAAAAAAAATATTTGCATTTTGGGGGCCAAATTTAAAAATAAAAATAGAACATTTCAGTTGCGCACGTCTGCGTGCATGTGGGCTAAGGGTGTAGTTAGGTCGGTCTAGGAAGGGGCCCACGGCTTGTTCATGGTCCTAGGTGGTCTAGTTCGGGGCTAGTCCAGTCTACAGTTGAGCTATGGTCGAATATTTAGAACCAATTTGAACTAGGATTTCGGCCACTCTTAAGGCAGGAAATTATAGTAAGGATCAGGGGGTATTCGAGGATTCTAAATGGTGTGAAATGTGTGATAAGGGGTATGGTTAAGCATTATTAAGTCATGGCTTAAGTTGGGCAAATTTTGGTTTGGTTTCGGGTTGATTCAGGTTAAAACCGAGACCCCGGTCCAAGTTTTAAAACGAATCATATAAGTTTTGAAACGAGCTCGATTTTACGTCTAAGAAATGCTTATTATTATGTTTTTATGTGTTTTAAGGACTTTGGTAGGCTTCGGGTCGAAATTTTGAGGTCCAGGGGTAAAATGGTTAAATAGGGTTTCCAGGGGTAAAATGGTTATTTTGTACCCGGGACAAGTTTTTAGTCTTGGTAGCGCCCTAAACATGATTTGAAATGTTTATGTTATCATGAATATGACTTTTTATGTAATTATGAATAATACGATGGATGCTTGATTTTAAGAAAAATTACGTATATGCTTGATTTTGATAAGTGATGAAAATTATGATGTTTTTGAAGGATGAGAGTTGGTTGTGACTAACGATATATGTATACAATGAGCTGTAAGGCCAAGGCTCAATGGATGAGTAATGCTGTCACTGATGTCCCCACCACCAGGTACCACGGTTATACGTAGATGGATACATCGAATAAAGCTGATACGATAGAGCTGATACAAAGGTCAAAATTAATGAACTGAATTCAATTAAAGAAAATGAACACGTATATGATGATATATTGAGACATGTTTTGACAAGTTATGTGTTATTATGTTTAGGTTTGGTTTACGTTTTTAAGATAATGAAATGTATTTTTATTACGGTGCTTTTCACTGTTGCATGCTATGTTTATATAATTGTTATAGCGATGCAGGTGTGTTGAGTATTTAGACTCACTAGGTGTGAATGATGCAGGTGAGCATATTGATCAGGAGATTGGAGGTGTCGTAGACTGAATAGGCAGAGTTGGTTGTGCGCGCGCGAAACGAGGACCGTATTTTCCGCATATTATGTTTTGAGTTAGGAGTGGATGGATATTTTCATACTCATTAGTTTTATTATATTTGTTGGAATTTTTCATGTTTGCAATCTTACTTGAATTTGATGTTAACAAAACTTGTTATTTTGTTACTAATGAACTTACCTAAATGTGCCGTTGTCTGAACGTAAAGGAAGCTATCGAAGAATGCAAATTGAAAGTTTCAACTGATTGATCGAACTAAACCAGTTCAACTGATGAATCGTTAACAAGTTCAACTGATGAATCGTAAACAAGTTCAACTGATTGTCCAGTTGATAGGTGCTTCAGCAGAATACCTTTAGAGGCCTGGCCAGCTGATGAAGAGTTCAACTGATAAAGAGCCCAGCTGACAAGTTCAACTGAAAGTGTGAAATCAGTTCAAATGACGAGTCAACTGATTTCACCAGCTCAACTGAAGATCAGTTCAGATGACCACTTCAGAGCATCAGTTAGAACCAATCAGTTGTAGAACATGACAAGCTTATTATACGAAATCCAGCTGTGCATAATGGTACAAAATCAATTGTCCAGTCAAAGGACAAAAATAGACGTTGCATCAATGTTTAAAGCCAACACGTTTCAGAATGGCTGTCGGAAAGTATAGACATTTCGAGAAACAATTCAAAATGCAACGGATACAATAATTAAGTCTCACTGTACGATCAAACTTCACGCCTATAAATAGAAGATGAAGATCAGTGAAGAACAAATAGAACAACAAGAGTGTGTGAAGAAGTAGGGTATGCTAAAGCCTTAGCAGCCCAGTTGTGAGGGAACAATTCAACGTGTTGTCAGCTTAATATAGAATCCATTTTCCCTCAGTGTGTGAGAATAACTTCCCGGTGTATTCATTGTTCAGCTCTCACACACACTTACACAATATCACTCACATATATCAGAGAGTAGAGCTTAAAAGATCCGTTGAGTGAGTCTTGCTCAAAGACGTAAAACTTGTGTATGTAGTCTGACACACATACACTAAACAAGTGTTGGCTGGAAGGTGTTCCCTTCAGTCTAGACTAGGAGTTCAGTTAGGCGGTAGAGTAAGTCTTAAGCTGAGTGGGTTTGTACAAAGTCTTGTATAAATAAAAGTCTTCTTGTACATCCTACCCGATGAGGTAAAAAGGGTGACGTATGAGCAGTTGAAGTTTTCGAACATTCATAAACATTTCTTGTGTTATTTCTGTTTAACTTCTTGTTTTTGTTTTTAAATGATTTGATCAGTTTAGCTGATATCAGTTCAGTTCTATCCAGCCAGGACTGATCCCATTTAATTTTCAGTTATTCAGTTGCACAAGAAATAAAACTGATTAGCTTTCTTAACGAAGGATTATTTCGAGTATTTTCTGCTTGGTTTGTAACCAAATTCGATTTAATTCATCGGTGATTTCATTCTTAGAACATGAGCTATTGTAGCTCATTGAGAATATTGTGTTTGAAGCACCATCGCAGGAGCCCGAACCGATCTATCAATGTTGATGGTTATTAGGAACTTCACCCGTTTTATATATGTTTTATTTTAAAACGTATGTCGAGGGTTGATGAATTGTCTAATTTTAAACTGCAGTATTTTCATCTGTTAGTTAGTTGATTACTTTTATTTTAAAATGTGAAATTTTCAGATAATATTGCATTCCTGCATAAAGATAAAATTTTCAAAAATAAGATTAAAAAAATAAAAATTTCTAGTATTTAAGTAGTAGACGTTTCCAATAGAATGTTTAGACTTATTACTCATAATGCACGCTTAACCCAACAGAATGTTTAGAATTATTATCTTTCCGTATATTACGATGGACACCAAACAAGTTTGGAATTAGCGGATATGACCATTTTTGTATATCCCTTCGAACGAACTTCACTTCTTTGATCGTCAAAGTAAGTAAAAGATGGGAAACTGGACCCCTTGTTTAGATCGCAATAGAGACCTTCAAAAAATTTGCGTTAAAAGACTGAACCGCCGCAGTTTCAGAGATCTTGCGGCGATTATGGCCGTGGAAAGTGGCCGTGGATTTTTTCTTCAAAAACATGAGATGGCCGAAAATCTATGTGTGGGAGGAGAGGAAGACCTTTTTCATATGATCCTTGATAAAATATCTTCACCCATAGACAAACAGTGAATTCTTGGTTACAATGCATTTGCTCCAACTTATTTCGAACAATACCCAACCTTGCCACCTGATGACCCTCAATGGGGTCGGTAAACAGATCAAAGTGTATGCTAGTACGTAGAGCCTCTACGTTGTCCCGTATTAAATGTAATTGTGTATAACCATAACCATGGACTATTCCACTCGATAAATAATAATCACTTGAATAATCCGAAGGAGAGTTGCTCAGCGAATCATCAAATGATCATTCATCTGTATGAATGGACATCTACATGCCCTTACCAATGAAACATGACATTTACATCATATATGCTAGTCTCAAGCTCAAACAACATTTATCCTTATTTTAGGTAGCTAATTCGCTAGGAACCTGTTTAGAATATATGATATACTTCTTAATGAGTTTTGTGGTCTTACGTTGAGAGGTAGACCCCATGATACCTATTATATATTCAAAGATTTTATCTATGCAACTTGCATAGATATACATCTAATGTAAATGTCATAATTAGATAAAACAGTAAAATATTATTAAAATAAATATAGTTTTTTACATCAGAGTCGTTAAAACCCAAGTCACAAGTTGGCTAGCTATACACATACATTAACACTATCAATCAAAACAAACGATGCAATGTCATTATCTCGACACAAAAAAGCTTCTTAAGATGCCATTCATCTTATTACAATTCTCATTTATATACATTTAACTCAACGATATTTACTTTTGTGAGAGGAAATCCACAGTGATATAGTACCTATTTGTTGTGGTTTCATCACTTTCAAGTCAAAATTACCAATTTAATATTATGAAAGATCATTATACTTTCTTGTGATCCACTTTATATTTTAAATGGCAAACAAATGGAAATTATATATCATCCCAACGTAAGAAAACATTTTCGTAAAAAAAAAAGTTAAATAGTTTATAGCTGTTAAAATAACTGTTTTAAAAATATTGAACCATTTCAATTTATTTTTTTAAAATTTTAATTTAGTATTTTACTTCACCAAAATATCTCCATATACCTTATTATATCACCAATATATCCTCACTTAGGGGTGTCAAAATGCGACACGACTCGTCAACTCGACACGACCCAACACGAAAAAAATCAGGTTCGGGTTGGGGTTTTTCGGGTTGGGTGGATTCGGTTTAGTGTTATGTTAGACGGGTTTCGGGTTGGGTCGGGTCGCGGGTTGACCCGTGAACTTTTTTTTTGAAAATATTACTTATATTTTTATATATTGTATATTTGAACAAAATTTTTTGTATATTTATATGATAAATTTTAATCATTTAATATTTATTTTGCATATTTTTATTTTTTTAACAATTTTTTATTTGATTTAGTAAATATAATTTTAATTTTGTACGATTAAACTTTCAAATTTAAATCAGAAAATTTGTTATTATGTGTTTAAATTAAAATATTATTATTTTTTATTTTTTTGAATTATTTTCATTAATTTTTTTAAAAAAATTTAAAATAAATAAATAAAATTCGAGTTAGGCGGGTTAGACGGGTTCGTGTTCGAGTTGGGGATTATCGGGTTGCTTCGAGTTCGGATTGAAAAAAAAATTTCGCGGATTGACCCGAAATCCGACCCAACCCACCCGATTGACACCCCTATCCTCACTCCATCAAATCTTCGTCCCAAAGTTTTATTCCTTCAATCAACCACATCAGACCCACGCCTCATTTTCAATGGTATCACATCATTGTTTGCAATTATAATAATAAAATGATTATATAAATTTAAACATATTAACATCTTTAATTTATATATATTTTACTTACTTATTTTTAATATATTATTTTAAAAATAGAATTATATATATATATATACTTTTATAACCTCTAAAACAACTTATAAAATATAAAAACTTAAAAACGGTTTAATTAGTTAAGTCATATACTCTTTTAAAAAAATAATTCAAAAAAGGATATAACCCCGATAATTCAATATTTTCATAAAATTAATTAACTATCTCTATTCAACCTCATTTGAACCTCGCAAATGTGCCATTTTTTCAGCTTTCTGGAACACTTTTCATAATAAATCATAATCCAAGAAGAAGAGGGAACCCATAGATTTGAGATATCCAACAAAATCCTCGCTTCTCATATCTAAACATAGTGGGTGATTCCATAAAGTTCTTGTGCTTTTAAACCCGTTGGGTGTGTTTGGTTGGATGGATTAAATAAGAATAGATTAATAGTCCAATATTTATCGTTAAAATTTTAAGTTGTTTTAATAATCATTTTGACCCGGTTTAAGATCTAATTTTATAGATAACTATTTGATTAATAAAATTGGATCTTAAACCGGATCAAAATGATTATTAAAACATCTTAAAATTTTAATGATAAATATTGGACTATTAATCTATCCTTATTTAATCCACCCAACCAAACACATCCGTTGGGTATAATCAAATCATCTGCACACCAACACCAGTGGTCCATGCAGTTTCCCAATACCGCCTTTTTCTTCTGTGTCCTTTTGCATTTCTGTCCTATTGTCCCTCTTTAGTCTCCATCCTCAACCCTGCTTTCTGCAATACACCACTGTGCTTATGATTCTTATTATTTTATTTCAAGGTCCCTTAATATATATATATATATAACATATAATCTTGACGTGTTTCTTCAAGAAATCACAGAAAACAGTAGAGGGAATCCAAAGGGGAAACAGATCAAAGGCCAAGCTCAACCTATAGTTTCCTATATAGAAACCAGAGAACTATTCATGAAGTTGCATATTTTATTGAAGGATGTGACACTCATATCTCAATAAATAATTTTTTTAAGACTTGTATTACTTGGTATGAAGAATAGTAAGACAATGTATTTTGTCGTTGTCTACCAAACATGTGCAACGTTTTGACTAAACTTGACGCTGATTTTTCTTCTTCCTTTGTTTGGTCCTTCAGTCCTTGCAGATGCTAAATTAATGACATGCTAGTCCACCCTTTTGGTTTAAATCTCCTCTTGGCTATTGCAATTGGCAGCACATAAACTTATAAAATGGCTCCTGGATTGAGACATCAAGTCGATTTTTTAGTCCCAAATCCAAAATATTTTGTACGAAAAGTTGCAACAAAAACCATGCAATAAAGTGAGTAATCATAACAACTATCAAAGACGTGCGAAAATGATCTTTTGCTAACCAGCATATAGACCTTTCAGGGACATGGCAAAATGGAAGTTTTTACACAAAACTTTCTAGACATAATCATCTTCCTAGGGATGGGACCAGAATTTAGTTTAGCTGTGGAAAATGTTTCAATTTCTGCGTAACATCCATATAAACTTTTTATTTTCCACCGGCCCCTCGGATTTATACTTCAAACCATGTTTGGCTTTGGTAATGAGCACAAGAAATTGGTATTTCAACAAGAGAACATTATGTGCAAACTAGAAATATCCAACAGGATCCATTTATTCAACTACATTTAAGTAACTCATATCAAGATCACACTGAATTGCAGAACTGAAATACAAAGCCTATAGCCTCAACTTTTAAAAACAAAACAATTTGAAACAAATGGAAATAATATCACAATTGGTGAATAAGCGCAGAACAATATTATGGAACAGAGCCAAACATACTGGATTAACACGGTAATGACCAGGAAAAGAACGTCGAAATATCTCCTTATTTTCAGCCACTTACAGCTAGCAATGAAGGAATTGCATCCAGATTAGGAGTGGTATTCATGGTTGAAGCATCGCCCCTTTTTCCAGCAGAAGGTTTAACAAAAGCTCTCATTGGGCTTGCAAATGCCCATACCCAGCTTTTACTCCTTCCATGGGAATTATGCTCCATTGATGAATGAGTTGCATATGCTGTTTTCCCATTTACATTGTTCTCCTCCTCGGTGGATGATGAAACAAAGTACGAAGAAGATGAAGTTATCATAAAACCACTGAAAATCCCTCCACATTTTACTCTTTCTTTGATGCAATCCTGGCCATTCTTGGTATT